>NW_006400114.1:725268-747088 GCF_000299155.1 Elephantulus edwardii
ATATACATATACATACATACATCTATCTATCTATCTATCTATCTATCTATCTATCTATCTATCTAGTTGTTAGGTGCCATTGAGTTGCGTACAACTCATGGCAACCCTATAAACAAAAGTTCTGAAACCAGTCCTGTCCTGTGCCATCCTCACACTGCCTGACACAGAAGAGCCCATTGCAGCAGTCAGTTCATCTGGTTGAGGGTCTTCCTCTCCTTCGCCAGCCCTCAACCCTTCCCAACATCATGCCCCTCTCCAAGGAATACCACCTTCTATAGGTATGTCCAACGTATGTTAGGCCAACCCTCATCAATCTTGCCTATGAAGAGCACTCTCGCTGCGCTCTTTCCAAGACATACAAATTAATTTTCTTGCCGTCTGTGGAATGTTCACTCCTCTTCTCCAACACCACAGCTCAAAGGCATCAATTCATTTTCTGTCATCCTTATTCATTGTCCAGGTCTCAGATGCATACCTAGTAATCGGTAAGACTATGGCCCGAATCAGAACCTTATTCCTCAAAGTGACATCACCACTTCTCAACACTTTGGAAAAGTCCCTAACTAGTGACAAGAAGCTCTGCTGTATTGTTCCAGGCCACCAGTAGCTCAGCGAGGGAAAGATGGGTAATTTTCTTTCTTGTGATTAACTGTCTCTGACTTGTCAGAGGACCAGCTAGGAGTTGATTCTGACTCTATGGTACACAACAACAATGGCACATCAGTCCATGTGATATTCAGTACTTTTACCCAACATCATGATAAGAAAACATGATTCTTCTTTGGTCGTTCATAGTCATTGTTCAACATTCAGATGCATAAAAATAAACTGAACATACCATAGCTTGGATTAGGCGTACTTTTAGTCTGAAAACTAATATGCCTTACTCTTTAGAACGTGAACAGGGCTTTGCCAGTAGATTTTCCCAATGAAACACATCTTTTGATTTCTCACCTGCTGCTTTGATTGTTGATCTAAAGTAAAATTAAATAATTGATAACGTCTATCTTTTCTCCATATGTCATGATGTTATTTAACAATTTAGCAGGATTTTTTTTGCTTTCTTGATTTTAAGTCATTAGTCATACTTCAGACTATAGTCTTTGATCTATAGCTTTTCAAGTCTTTTTCACTTTCTGTAAACAAGGCTGTGCATATGTACAACTTAAGTGGTTGACTAGTCTTCTTCTAATCCTGATTCCACATTCTTCTTCATATGGTCCAGCTTCTTAAATGGTTTGCTCAGCCTTCAGATTTAATAGGTGTAGATAGATGATGTAATCCTAATGCACGTCGTTTCAGAATTTAAACTTTGCAATGTCCCCTTGTTTTGTTTGAACAATTACTCTTTTGTTCAAGGTAAAGGTTTTGAATGGACACAATTAAGTGTCCTGCGATTCCAATTATTTGGATTATTAGCCACAATTCATTATGATCCACACAGTCAGGCATAGTCAGTAAAACACAAATAAACATCTTTCTGGTACTCTCTGATATTACTAAGACCCATCTGACATAAGGAATGGTGGCTCTCATTGCCTTCTAAGTGTAGTCAATGATTTATTAATTGCAAATACCTTTAAAAAACATAATTGGTGACTATTTACATGGATCTCACTCGATCCACTGAATAAAAATTCAGTTGACTATATATGAACTTGCTCAGCATTTCTTAAGCTCAAGGACCTGAAGAACAAATTCAAACCTCGAGTTGCTATAATCAAGGATGCTTTAGGCAGAGTATTAAATGATCCAGGAACTATCAAAAGAAGATGGAAAGAATATACTTAATCATTGTATTGAAAGGAATTTGCAGATACAGAAGAATTTAATGAAACAACATATGAGCAAGAGCCTATGGTGATGAAGGAAGAAGAAGTTCAGGCTGCTTTGAAGGAAATGGCAAAAAATAAGGCCCCAGGAATAGATGGTATACCAATTGATATATTTCAGCTAACAGATGCTGCCTTGGATGTGCTCACCAAGTTGTGCCAAGAAATCTGGAGAACAACCACTTGGCCAACTGATTGGAAGAAATCTTTATTTGTTCCCATTCCAAAGGAGGGTGACCCAACAGAGTGTGGGCACTATAGAACTATGGAACAATATCATTGATTTCACATGCAAGCAAGATTCTACTGAAGATTATCCAAAACGACTGGAACAGTACATCAGCAGAGAACTGCCAGAAGTCCAGGCTGGGTTTAGAAGGGGTCATGGTACTAGGGAAATTGTAGCTTATGTTAGATGGATCTTGGCTGAAAGCAGGAAGTATCAGAGGAATTTATATCTGTGTTTTATTTAATATGCAAAGGCATCTGACAGTGTGGACCATGACAAACTGTGGCTGACTCTGAGAAGAATGGGAATCTCAGAACACTTGATCGTGATAATGTAAAACCTATACTTGGACCAGGACGCAGTCATCAGAACAGAGCAAGGAAACACTGCATGGTTCAAAATTGGGAAGGATGCATGCCAGGGATGTATCCTGTCTCCACACCTTTTCAACTTGTATATAGAACAGATTATCTTGGAGGCTGGGCTCTATGTGGAGAAATGTGGTGCCAGGATTGGTGGAAAATCTATCAACAATCTGCGTTAGGCAGATGACACAACCCTGCTTGCTGAAACTGAGGAGGACCTGAAGCACTTGCTGTAGAGTGTCAAGGACAGCACCCTTCAATATGGATTGAGGCTCAATGTCAAGAAGACAAAGATTCTCACTACTTGACCAATTGGCAGCATCAGGATGGATGGTTAAGAGATTGAGATTGTTCACAACTTTAGTTTGCTTGGCTCCACAATCAACACTGTTGATACCAGCAGCCAGGAAATTAAAAGACGCATTGCCATGGGAAATTCTGCTGTTAGGGACCTCTCTAAGTACTGAAGGGCAATGGTGTCTCTCTGGAGACTAAGGTGAATCTGATACAGGCCATGGTCTTTGTAATCCCTTGTTATTCATCAGAGAGTTGGACAATGACTAGGGAGGCTAGGAGGAGAATTGACACCTTTGAGCTGTGGTGCTGGACAAGAGTATTGACAGTACCGTGGACTGCCAAGAATACAAACAGGTTTATCCTGGAGAGGGTTAAAACAGGAAGTTCCTTAGAGGCAAGGATTCTGAGACTTTATTTGACATTCTTTGGACAGGTTGTAAGGAGGGACCGGTCCTTGGAGAAGGACATCATGCTTTGGCGGGTAGAGGGACAGCGCAGGAGAGGAAGGCCCTCTATGAGGTGGATTGATTCAGTGACTGGGGTAATCAGGATGCGTGTGTCAGAGACAGTGTGATTGGCACAAGACAGATCAGAGTTTAGGACTGTTGTACATAGGGTCGCTATGAGTCGCAAGTGACTTGAGGGCACATAACAGCAACACACATATATGTACAACAAGATAATGGAATAACTCATTTCAGCAGTACAGGGACTAACTGTGGCATAGGCCATAAATTACGTATTTTTTCAATCTATATACAGAACATATTATTGGAGGCTGGGTTTATGAGGATAAATGTGTCATCAGGATTGTAGGTAGACTCATCAATGACCAGCATTATAAAAAAAAATAAAAAATAAAAAAAAATAAAAATCAACCAGCGTTATGCAGATGACACAACCCTGCTTCCTGAAACTGAGAAGGACTTAAAATGCTTGCTGCAGCAGGTCAAGAACTTCAGCCTTCAATATGGATTGAAGATCAACATAAAAAAACCCAAAAAATCTCGCAATTGGGCTGATTCACAGCATCAAGATAGATGGTGAAGAGATTGAGATTGTAAACATCTTCAGTTTGCTTGGCTCTAAATCAACACTCCTGGTACCAGCAGCCTGGAAATTAAAAGATGAATTGCATTGGGAAAATCTGCTGTCAGAGACCTCTCCAAAGTACTAAAGAGCAACGAGATCAGTCTGGAGACTATAATCCACCTGATACAGGCCATGGTCTTTGCAATTACTTGCTATGCATCAGAGAGCTGGACAATGTCTAGAGATGATAGAAGGAAAATGGATGTATTTGTGCTGTGTATTGAGTATACCATGGACTGCTAGAAGAACAAACAAGCTCATCCTAGAGGTGAAGCCAGGCTGCTCCTTGGAGGCAAGGATACTGAAGGTTCATCTGACATACTTTAGACATGTTATAAAGTGGTATCAGTCCTTGGAGATGGACATCATGCTTTGGATGATAGGGAGACAGAGCAAGAGAGAAAGACCATCAATGAGATGGATTGATTCAGTGACTGGGGTAATGGGGGTTGGTTTATCTGAGACAGTAAGAGTGGCACAAGATAGAGCAAGGTTTATGTTTTTTGTACATAGGGTCACTATGAGTTGCAGGTGACTCAACGGCACATAACAACAACAACAGCAAAGGAGAGGATCAAATGGGGGGGAGGGGGCAGGGAGAAGGGTGCAACAATGAATGAATGGAATTCCGAAATCTCTGTAGATGTTCATTGAAATTAAAAATAAATAAAAAGAACTCTTGCAAAAAAAAAAAAGTTCAAATTAAAGCTGAAGTCCACAGAGCCAAAGTATAGCCTTGAGTTTATTCCTTCAATTTAAAAATTATCTCAATAATAGATTTGATATTTGAAGACCAGAAAATTAGGGGAGTATGTCAAGGACAATGTCCATGAAGAAAGTAAAAGGTCATTACAAAGAGTAGAAAAGAAATCAAAGACCAAAGGAGTATCAGAATGGATTCTGAAACTTGTACTGGAATTAAAAAAAAGGCCAAAAAAGGGGAAGAAATGAGAAAGAGAATTGAAAAGAAAATTTAAAATGGGAGCTTGAGAAGATTAATCAAAGTGTTATTTTAAAAAAATGTGCAAAGAGCTGGAGTTATAAGAAAAGGGAAGAGTATATTCATTCCTTAAGCCAGGAAAACTGAAGAATAAATTCAAATTGCAATACTGAAGAGTTCTATAGACAAATATTGAATGATACTGGAAGCATCAAAGATAGACAGAATACACTGAAATGACTATACCAAACAGAATTATTCAAACCTGAACTATTTCAAGAAGTAGCATATGATCAAGAATAAATGGTAATGAAAGAAATTCACTGAAAACATTGCCCAATACAAGACTCAAAAAAGACTGAATATAAGTAGAAGAGATTCAGCAGATGCAGCCTTGGATATCTATATCTATGCAGAGAAATTTAGAAGACATTTGGCCAATGGACTGAAAAATATCCATACATGTGCCCACTAAAATAATAAAATGGTGATCCAACAGAATGTGAAAATTATCGAACACTATTGTTAATTTTACTTACAAGTATAATCTTGTTGAAAATTATTTGAAACAGTGCAACCACTGGGAACTGCCTGACAGTCAAGCTGGATTTTGAAGATTATACTAATAGAAACTTATTTATATACATATACATATACATATACATATACATACACATACATATATATACATATATATACATACACACACACACACACACACACATATATACATATAAAATCAAACCCACTTTTGTTGTGTCAGTTCTGACTCATAACAACCCTCCATTGGGTTTTCAAGGATGTAAACCTTCCTTGGAGGAGAATGCCCACATTTCTCTCAAGGGAAAACTGATAGATTCAAATTTCCTAATTTTCAATCTGTAGCCCAACAAGTGAGACACTACACCACAAAGGCTTTGAAACTAATTCTCAAGACCTTAATTTCTTTCTAAAACAATATAGTTGAGTAAATTTCCTTTTGCTTACTTAGTATATGATTTACTTTCTATTTCCAAATAGATCTGAAATGTTATTAGAGGTCGGAATCCTCCAGATGCACACACACACACACACACACACATCTGAGGGGATCATTTCAAAGTTGTGTACAAAGATCTTATTCTTCTCTGATACCACATGGCTGGACAAATATGGCACAATAATTTATTGTTGGAGGCAAATATGTGTTGAGTTTGTTGAACTTAGAATTTTTCATAAGCAAAAGCTAATACTGGATTTTCGGTTTCATATAGTTTGCAACTTGATTAATATTAGACTGTTCTTACACAAGAACAACATCTGATTCTACCAGGAATATTTAAATGTTTCCAAAGCAGCTACCATGGGTCAGGTAGAGAAGCTTAGATGACCACTCTTGCTGACCTTAGAACATACATGCTGAAATGAATTGTATCACAGAAAACTTTCTTAGGTGTCAGGCACCAGGATAAATTAAATAAAAATATGTTGAAAAGAAAAAAAAATATTTCAGAAGATGAATTTCTCACAGTCTCACCTGGTAGAAAATATTCATGTATGCCAGACTTTTAACAGTATGGAATCCCAAGAGAGGGGTCCTCTTTATTTTAAGGGACTGAGTAGAGCCCAGGAAAGTGGCTGTCCTTTTTTTTTTTTAATTCACTCTCCTTGTTTTGCTGAGAAGAAATCAGGGGCACAGAACATGAATTCCTTCCCACCTCTACCCTCCCCCCCGCTTTCTTCACTCACGGAGAATCCAGTGCTTTCAGACTTGTGTTCAGACTTATCAATCCATACATAACCAGATTCTGTCCCTATGTTGTCTGCATTTTCAGAGAGTTGCCAGAGAGATGAAAAGTGTTATACACATTGGTACCTCAGGTCATTTTAATTCCACCATGAGCATGTGTTCATGCATTTGTATGACCCAGGAAAGGTAAGGATCAATATATATCGAGAAAAGACTGAGTAATCTTATGCTACTTCTAATGAATCTAGGCACCTTAGCTATTGCTTTTGTTGTTCCTCTGTATAATAAGCTAGGAGAGTAGATTTTGATTGGATTTTTAAAATTACAAACAAGTTTATCATTCCACTGATGAATTCATTTTATTAGTTTCAGTTTACATCAATCTATTACATACATATATTTATTTTTATATATAATACATAGATATATGTGTGTTATATATGTTTTATGTACATATCTATATATAAAAGAAATATGTATGTCTGTGTGATGAATATTAAAGGAGAGAACTATTTATTTCTCTAAAAAAATGACTTATAAAGTTGGAGGAGGGTGAAGGTCAAAGACACTTGAGTCTTTTATACTCCTTGGGACTTTTATAATATGCAGTCTTCTCCTCTATAAGAACCACTATTCATTGACAATTTTATATGAATTGTTTCTGAATATTCATAGTCATTTTGCTAGGTTGATTAATTTTATTTTGCTGTGACTTTTGATTTTATAAAAGTACATTACTTTGGTTGTTTATAGCTGATCAGTCTCCCTCATTACTGTCAAGTTGGAACCAACCCGTAGCTTATTCTTTGCTAGTTATCCAAGGCAAATCACATGGGAGGAAATTGTCCATTTTTCTTCCCAAGAGTGGCTGATGTATTTTAAATGTCAGAGAAGTTTGACTTTTAAGGTTAGTTATGACTAGGGAGGATATAAGGAGAATTGACACCTTTGAGCTGTGGTGCTGGAGAAGAGTCTTGAATGTACCATGGACTGCCAAGAAAACAAACAGATTCATCGTAGAGAGGACTAAACCAAGCAACTCCTTGGAGGCAAGGATTCTGGGGCTTTGTCTGACATACTTTGGGCATGTTGTAAGGAGAGACAGGTCTTTAGAGAGGGACATCATGCTGGGTAGAGTAGAGGGACAGTGCAGGAGGGGAAGACCCTCTATGAGGTGGATTGATTCAGTGACTGAGGTACTCGGGATGGGTGTGTCAGAGACAATGAGATTGGCACAGGATAGAGCACGGTTTAGGGCTGTTGTACATAGGGTCGCTATGAGTCGCAAATGACTCGATGGCACATAACAACAACAACAACATGCAATTTTCTACGGAGTACACCACTAGAGCTTCCCATTAGATCTAATGTTGTTGTTGTTGTTGTTAAGTGCCATCGAGTCTTAAGCGACTCATAGTAACCCTATGAATGGAAGACCTGAACACTTGTATGACTTTCATCCTTTCTTCAGATTCATAGGGTTCTAGGAGTGGATGACACTCCTGCTTCCAAATTATAGCTGATAGAGCTGTTATTTTTAGATCTCTTTTTAGCCTTGTCATTAATTGGGAAGAGATAAAATGACATCCAAGAAAAGATATGGCACAAAGATTTAAGGTAAAGTAAAAAGTGCCAGATTAGGAATCTCAAGATTGCAGATTGAGTTCTATTGCCCAGATTCCCATTTGCTGAGGCTACTCCAAGTACATTTGAGTCTTCATTCTCTACTGGTATCGTTAAATGGGTACAGACCCAATCTCATGATACTTAGAGAAAGGTGACACTCAGGTGATTCAGAGGTCTGTAACAGTAACAGGTGGACCAAGTAGCCAAAGCAATTGTGATAGTAGATCTGATGTTATCTATCACCTAGTGTTAATGACAAGGATTGTTCACAGCTTTAGTTTGCTTGGCTCCACAGTCAACATTCTTGGCACCAGTAGCCAGGAAATTAAAAGGCACATTGAAATGGAAAAGTCTGCTGTTAGGGACCTCTCCAAAGTTCTGAAGAGCAATGATGTCTCTCTGGAGACTACAGTGCATCTGATACAGGCCATGGTCTTTGCAATCACCTGTTATGCATCAGAGAGTTGGACAAGACCAAGGAGAATAGAGGGAGAATTGATGCCTTTGAGCTCTGGTGCTGGAGAAGAGTATTGAGAGTACCATAGACTGCTAGGAAAACAAACAGATTCATCCTGGAAAGGGTTAAACCAGGTGGCTCCTTGTAGGGAAGGATTCTGAGGCTCCGTCTAACATACTTTGGACATGTTGCAAGGAGAGACAGGTCTTTGGAGAGGGACATTATGCTGGGTAGAGTAGAGGGACAGCGCAGGAGGGGAAGACACTCTATGAGGTGGATTGATTTAGTGACTTGGGTAATTGGAATGGGTGTGTCAGAGACAGTGCGATTGGCACAGGACAGAGCAGAGTTTAAGGCTGTTGTACATAGGGTTGCTATGAGTCACAAGTGACTTGACGGCACATAACAACAACACAACATCACCTAGTGTAGTATCTCATCAACAGCATCCTCCTCCATCACTCCCCAGTCAGGATGCAGATAGGATGGTTGAATAAGAGAAAGATCTCTACCTTGGTCCCTGAGAAATGAGAGGCATTGTGAAAAGCTGGGAGGGATTTGCAGAACGAAATCAGGAAGATGGAACTGTATAACTCTCCCAGTAGAAGTTGGGTAGGAAGATGGGGAGTGTGACACCCTCAGATACTGAACTAAATGACACCAACTTTAGTGACACTACTCTTGTCCTTTCCTTTGTTTATTCTTTTAAGTTTTTAAGTATGTAGAGACATATTTTATTTTGTTTGTAATAATTTGAAAGTTTACAAATTATATTGATTTTCCACTCAGTAATTTAGGCATATTTTGCTTTATAATATTGTAATTTTTGTTGTTATGTACCATTGAGTGACTTGCAACTCATAGCAACCCTACATACAACAGTTCTGAACCCTGCTCTATCTTGAACCAACTTCATTGTCTTCGATACTCCTACCAGTTGTTACTAGGAAGCTTTGCTGACCTAGTAAGGGATTGTGCTGCCAACCCAAAGGTTGTGGTTCAAATCTACCTGTTTTATGGAAGAAAGATTGACAATCTCAACCCATGCAATATATCCTAAAGTACAATGTTGTAAGTGATAGGATACTATCAATACACATACAAGGACGTCCAATTAATATAACTATTATTCAAGTATATGCAGCAAAGTTTAAAGCCAATGGTAAGGAAATTGATGATTTCTAACATCTTTTTATCAAGCACACTATCAAGATGTATTAAATAAAAAATTGGTGACAAAAGTTGGAATGCAAAAGTTGGAAATGAAGAGGAAGGACTGGTTGGTGTGACTAAGTACTTAGTGACAGAAATGAGACTAGAAACTGAACAATAAAATTTTGTACAGTGGATGATTTCTTCATTGTAAATACTTTATATTTTTTTTAAAAATTCATAAATGGTAACTGCTGTTGTTCTATACTATCAATTCAAAAGCAACCTTGATGACCCTCCAGTTTTCACACAATCACACAAGAGATTTCCCATCTTTCTGCCACAGAGCTGCTTGTGGATTTGAACTGTCCACCTTTGAGTAGGTAGAGAAATTCCTTACCACTAAGCCATCAGAGATTCCAAAGGGTGACTGTGCATGTAAAATTCATCTGACAGATTACAAAGGAATCCAGGTGATTACATTTGAGGAAAAAGATACTGAAGAAGCTCTGGAACAACAGTAAAAACCAAGCCAGGAGCTGACCGTGGAATGAATTATCAACTACTCATAAACAAATTAGAATTAAAAGTTAAGAAAATCACACCAAGTCCAAGGGAACCAAGATATGATCTTAAGTGTATCCCAAATTAGCTTAAAAATCATCTTAATAATACATTTGATGCATTAAACAGTATTTAATGTATTAAACAATAATGAATGAAGAACAGATGACATGTGAAGGACATCAACGATATCATTGATTAAGGAAGCAAAAGATAAGGAAGAAAGAAAAGATCAAAATGTTCAGAAGAAACTTTGAAACTTGTATTGCAATTAAAAGGAGTAAAAAGAAAAGAAGAGGATGCTGAAGTAAGGGGTCTGAACAGAGGATTTGAAAATGAAGTTAATAATGCAAAGCAAAGTATTATAATGGAATGTGCAAGAGCTGGGGTTAGAAAACCAAAAGGAAAGAACACACTCAGCATTTCTCAGGCTGAAAAAATATTAAAGGAAAAAATTCAACCTTGAGTTGCAAAACTGAAGGATTCTATGGGAAAAATCTTTAAAGACACAAGAAGCATCAAAAGAAGTTGTTGGAAGGAATACACAAAGTCACTGTACAAAAAGAACTGGTTGATAATGAACCATACCGGGAATTACCATATGATCAAGAGCCAATGGTACCTAAAGAAGAAGTCTACACTCCTTTCTAGGAATTGGTAAAAAACCAAGCCCCAGGACTTATGAAATAGAGTGATTCAAGAAATAGACGTAACTTTAGACTTGTACACTCATCTCTGCCAGTAATTTTAAAAGTCAGCTACCTTGATTAACTGATTGGAAGAGATTCATATTTGCTCCCATTTTAAAAAAAAGATATCCCAATAGACTATGGAAATTATAGAATTATCATTGATGCCACATTATATGATCTTAGCAATTGATGCATAAAAGGCATTTGATAAAATCCAACAGCCTTTCTGGATTAAGACACTCAGTAAAATTGGAATAGATTTGGGGTTAAGGGGTGGGGTTTGGGGAGGTGCGGGGGGGGGGATTGTGTACCAATGAGGGAGTTTTTCTTTTGCTTTTCAAGGAGAGAAGCAAAGGGGGGGAGGGGTTTGTGTGGGGAGAAGGGTGCAACAATGAATGAATGGAATCCCAAAATCTCTGTAGATGTTCATTGAAATGAAAAATAAACAACCTAAATTAAAAAAAAAGAAAAAAAATTGGAATAGAAGGGAATTTCCTCAACATAGTGAAAAGAGCAAGTATCATTCTCAGTGGAGAAATACTAAAAGCATTTTCTTTGTAAATAGGGACCAAGAAGGATGCCAGCTATCACCATTTCTATTCAATATATTATTGGAAGTACTTACTAGGGCAATATGACAAGACAGGGAAATAAAAGTCATCCAAATAAACAAAGAGACAGTTAAATTGTCATTATATGCAGATGATATGATAGTGTACACAGAAAACCACAAGGATTCACCAAAAACCTGATAGAGGTAGTGGACCAATTTAATAGGGTTACAGGATACAAGATCAATATCCCAAATATCAGTGACATTCTTCTACAGTAACGAAGAAAACAAAGAAAGCAATGCCATTTACAATAGTCAACCACAGATTGAGAGAATTGGAAGTGAAACTAACTACAAATACAAAAAACTTGAAGATTATTATAAAATGGTTGAAACAGTACATTGACAGGGACTGTCAGAAATTCAAGCTAGATTCATAAGAGGCCCTAACACAAGGGGTATCATTGCTGATGTGAGATGAGTATTGGTGAAAGTAGAAAATACTAGAAACATGTTTACTTATGTTTTATTGACTCTACCCTGACTGTGCGGATCATAATAAATTATAGGTAACATTAAGAAGAATAGAAACTTCAGAACATTTAATTATGCTAATTCAAAACCTATGCATAAACCAAGAAACAGTTGTATGAATAGAATAAAGAAATAAAACTTACATTTTTAAAAGGCGTGTGTCAAGTTTGTACCCTTTATCGACCTATTTAATCTACTTGCTGAGCAAATAATTTGAGAAGCTGGACCATATAAGGAAGAATGTGGCATCAGGATTGGAGGAAGGCTCATCAATAATAATCTGCATTGTGTTGATGAGACAAGTTTGCCTGCAGAAAGTGAAAAAGACTTGAAGCCCTTACTGCAGAAGTTCAAGGACTTTCAACATGGATTACATCTCAATGTCAAGAAAACAGTTGCCAACAATTTCATTTTACTCACATTCAAAATCAACATCTACTGTAGCAACAGTGAAGACATAAAAATATTTATTATATTGGGGAAATCTCCTGTATAAGACCTCTCCAAAGTGCTGCCTCTGAAAGTTGGACAGTGAATAAGGAAGACTGAAGAAAAAATTATTCCTTTCATTGTATAAGAAAAATTATGGTTTTGGAGAATATTATCAAATATGCACTGAACTGCCAAAAGAATTTTCAAATCTGTCTTGAAGAACGTACAACTAGAATGCTCCTTAAAGACAAGAATGGTAAGAATTCCTCATCCTTATTTTAGGTATATTTTTAGAAGAAACCAGTTCTCAGAACCATCTTGCTGGAAAACAAAAGAGAAGAAGTTCCAATTGATAGACTGATACAGTGACTAACACAATGGGCTTGAGCATGACAGCAATCATGAAGATGGTACAGGATAGGGAAGGTTCAGATCTGTTGTACACAGCATTGCTATCAGTAGTATTCAACTCAAAGGCGCCTAACAGTAACGGATAAATCTTCATAGTCAGAGACTGGCAACGTATCTGATTTTCTGTATCCTAGGTAGGCAAACTGCCCTGCATCACACCTTTATAGATATTTTTAGTGTACCTGGTTCTCCCTGGAATTGTCCCTTGCAACTCAGTGGGACAATTAAGATGATCAAGAGAGTTGAGTCTGTGTCTGTATCTCACTCTATCTACCTAAAATAATTGGCTTGACTCTATTTTCTCTGCCTCTAAAGATGAAGAGCAATCCTAGTGGATTATGTAAATTTATCATATACTATGCTCAATTGGAAGATTGCGTGCTTGAATTTATAGCCTTAGGAAGTTTTCATGAGTTGGTATTAACTTGATGGCACTGGAGATGTTTTTTGGTTGATTCTTAGGGTAAAGGGAAAATGACATATTTTGTAAAATTTCTGGTAAAACTGAGGCTTGATGATTTTTGTGTAACCAGCTATTGAAAATCTTTTCCTTAGAATTCTCTTGAGTGGCTATAGCTGACACATCACAAACTTTCTGAAGGAGGGAAAATTTGGTATTCCATCTGAAGCTTAGTTGAAGAGCAGCCTTCTGCTTCTATATTTCTGAGTTAAGTCTTTCATTTTCAAGGGACTCTGAGGCTTAAATCTGACAGACTCTTCTATTTTGTATATTTCTCAGAGGGCTAGCCAAAGCTGGTAACAGATTTATAGCTGACTGCTTTAGTTTATTTGGAAAAGAGAGCCTGAAGTGAGATGATTATGTAAGGAATTGAGCCTTAGAAAGTAAACTACCTGGTTTACAATCAACCCAGGGAGAAGGACATCTATCCTTAAAATGCCTGACATGGTAATATTATACCATGGATTTGAAGTTTGGAATGTGTGATGGTAGCCTAACCACTATTCATTTAGGAAAAGATATCATGGTACTCAGGACATAATAACAATCTTATTACAGGAATAGTGCTGATGTCTTCAACAGAGGGAGCAGCTCTGATTCATTTTCTCTGCGTGATGCAGAAGATACTTGTTACTTTAATGCCTTCATTGCTGCTGTTGAAGCCCTTTTAAGGGCTAATCATTTGGCTTTGCACTAATGAGATTAAACACAGCAGAGGCCGTATTTTCCTTTTTAATTTTCATTCCTGTTATTTAATTGGCATTACGCACACATAATGAGACCAGAAAAAAACACCCTGTAGCAATCTGTTCAATACAAATAACTCAGGCAGATGCAGCCAGATGTATCCATGGTGACCTTCTTCACTCTCTCACTACACACACATACTAGGAAGGTGGCCTGCAATATTTAACTCTTTGCATGCTGAATTTGTTATAGATACACTTTCCTCACTCTTACCCACCCTTTTCCACAAGAAAAAGGCTTGACCCCAATTCACATTTCCTCCACATTGGAAGTTTTCTGCTCAGTATCTGTGTGAATGGTATAGCCTGATGTTCTAAGATGATGCTTATCCTGACCATAGTGTTAGCGAATTGCTTTATAGCTCCAACACTGAAGATAAAGACATTCTCCATCTGTTCCCAAGGCTCCATTTCTAAAGTCATTACTAGAAAAGGAGGAAAACATATGTAACTGTATGAGAGGCCATTGGAGTAGGTAATAAATGTGAGCGTTCTTTTCTTGCATTCCAGATTTCAATCTCAGAGCCAGCTTTCCCTTCCGGAAAAGGCTACTATCTTTTCCTGTCATCAAAGTATGGGTATGTCTTCTCTGATGAATCACAATGAATTATTTTAATCTTGTAGTATCTTCTGAATTTGAGAGTACAGAGTCAGCTTCTTGATAGAATGTCTAACAAGCACCCATTACATGACGGTGATGGCACAGCTTTCTTCTGTAAGCTCTAAATATTTCCTTTTCTTCTAAAACAAATCAGGAGAAATTAATATATTAACCTTCACTTCTTTTAGAAAAATTGTGCCAAAATGTATTACATAGAACTTTGCTTTATTTGTTGGGCATGTGGAATGTAAACATTTCAATGTCTGTAATACACATATTGATACGTGATTGTACAATAATCATTGAAAGAAAGGTGCAAAGGAGGGAAGTATTACTCAGTCTCAGTTGCACTCTGTTTTCTCTTGTGATTGTCTCCATCTCAAAGTAGGTTTTCTGCCAAAGTTTTCTTTCTCAGTAAAAAACAGCACAGCTCTGGTAGTGTAGACACTCAGGGGACATCCTTGCTCCCTTCATCTTTTGTGTGTCTTCATTTCCACTCTCATTGCCAAAAAGTAGGATCCCACTTGTGATACAGGACCAAGATAATGGCCGCCCTCTCATCTTCCTATTTTATTTTTGCCTTTTTAATGTTCATTTAAGCAACTAAGATGTTTTAAAAATGCCAGTCTGATCATTTAACTCTACCACTTAAGGATTTTCAATGTATTCTGATTGCTGTTTAAAAAGATAAAACAAGTAGGACAAAGAACTGTTAAATCCTTAGCATATTCTGCAGGGCCATGTGTGATCTGGGGTTAGAGTACAGTCTATTAAAATGCTTACCGACATTGTTTGTCTGGTTTCCTGCAATAGCCACCTCTTTTTTCTTTTCTTTTCTATGGTAATTATATATGTAACAAAACACTTGTCCTGTTCACATGTAAAATCCAAAAGGCCTTGATTGTGTTTATTGTGGTCTGCAATCAACATTTCCCTCCATTTCCATATTTTTGTGTCACCTTTAACAGAAGCTCAGTACCCCCTAAATAATGATTCTGTCTGTCTTCCTCCTTCTTAATTGTTGTGACCATTAAGAAGCTATCTCCTTCATACCATGTCCTATTCTGTATATTTGATGTATACAAAATGATAGAGGACTTCTACTCTGTCCTTTCTGATTTCTTCTGCTCACTTTTAAAAGACAAGAATGACCAAACTTTCACCATGGCTTTGTATTGTCTATTCTTTGGACAACTCTCCACTCACATGCTGATCTAGATGTCCCTTCTTTCTCTTTGTTTCAACCACCATCTCCTTTCCCTAAGTGCTAGGCCTGTTCATGTTACAGGGCTCTGAACCTGCTTTTTGCCTAGAATAGCCTTCCTTTTCCCTTACTTACCCTTTATCTTGCCAATAGAGTAAGTTGTTGTGTCTTATGCGTAGCCTTTTTGACCCTCAAAGTCAGATCACATGATCACATATTTTTGTTACATAGGCTTATAGACTGTATCTCCCTTTCCTATCAACAACCTACTATAAACACACACACACACACACACACACTTTGGCTAAATGCTGTTGACCAAAGCGTTTGACCTCACCAGCTGCTCTGTGGAATAAAGCTGTGGCACAGTCTGTTCTGATAACGATTACAACATTGGGACTTTATGAAGTAGTTCTACCCTGGTTGCTGTGTGTTGGAATTAACTTACTCGTAATGGAGATAAAATGATTTGGGTCTTCTGTGTTTCAAACGAAAGATCTAAAAGTTTTTTTTAAACCTAAATAAGTAAATTCTAAGAGATAAAATTTAAAGTGTCTAGTTATTACTTCTAATTTATATGTGTTGCATGCTTAAAATTACAGCATGTAATAGACGGGACTTTGGAGAATAATTTTTTTTTACATTCTTTATTCCCCTCACGCTCTTCATATTTACTTTTAATACCAGTGTCTCCTTCATCACTAAAGTCATCATTTGAAATACATACTGCAGTTTTTGAGACATGTCATCTTCACTTCTACCTAAGTTGTTTGAGGTACAGCCCTTGTTGAATCATGTATAATCCTGTCATTAGAAATTTATTTTAAGCCATGAGTACTTACTTGTGTAACATTGTTGTTGTTGTTATGTGCCGTCGAGTCGCCTGCGACTCATAGCGACCCTATGTACGACAGCCCTAAACTCCTCTCTGTCCTGTGCCAATCGCACTGTCTCTGACACTCCCATCCCAATTATCCCAGTCACTGAATCAATCCACCTCATAGAGGGCCTTCCTCTCCTGCGCCGTCCCTCCACCCTCCCAAGCATGATGTCCCTCTCCAAGGACCGGTCTCTCCTCACTACATGTCCAAAGTAAGTTAGACGGAGCCTCAGAATCCTTGCCTCCAAGGAGCCACCCGGTTTAACCCTCTCCAGGACAAATCTATTTGTTTTCCTAGCAGTCCATGGTATTCTCAGTACTCTTCTCCAGCACCACAGCTCAAAGGCATCAGTTCTCCTTCTGTTCTCCTTGGTCATTGTCCAACTCTCTGATGCATAATAGGTGATTGCGAAGACTATGACCTGTATCAGACGCACCTTAGTCTCCAGAGAGACACCACTGCTCTTCAGCACTTTGGAGAGGTCCCTAACAGCAGACTTACCCATGGCAATGTGCCTTTTAATTTACTGGCTGCTGGTGCCAAGACTGTTGACTATGGAGCCAAGCAAACTAAAGCTGTGTACAATCTCAATCTCTTCACCATCCATCCTGATGCTGCCGATTGGTCCAGTGGTGAGAATCTTTGTCTTCTTGACATTGAGCCTCAATCCATATTGCAGGCTGCAGTCTTTGACCCTCTGCAGCAGGTGCTTCAGGTCCTCCTCAGTTTCAGCAAGCAGGGTTGTGTCATCCGCATAATGCAGATTGTTGATAAATCGTCCACCAATCCTGACACCACATTTCTCCTCATAGAGCCCAGCCTCCCAGATAATCTGTTCTGCATATAGGTTGAAAAGGTATGGAGATAGGATGCATCCCTGGCGTACGCCCTTCCCAATTTTGAACCATGCAGTGTTCCCTTGCTCTGTTCTGACGACTGCCTCCTGGTCCAAGTATAAGTTTCGCACTAGAACGATCAAGTGTTCTGGGATTTCCATTCTTCTCAGAGTCAGCCACAGTTTGTTATGATCTACACAGTCATTCCTCTGGTATTCCCTGCTTTCAGCCAAGATCCATCTAACATCAGCTACAATATCTCTAGTACCACGACCCCTTCTGAAACCAGCCTGGACTTCTGGTAGTTCTCTGTTGATGTGCTGTTCCAGTCATTTTTGGATAATCTTCAGTAAAATCTTGCTTGCATGTGAGATCAGTGAAATTGTTCTGTAGTTTCCACATTCGGTTGGGTCGCCTTTCTTTGGGATAGGAACAAATATCGATCTCTTCCAGTCAGTTGGCCAAGTGGTCGTTCTCCAGATTTCTTGGCACAACTTGGTGAGCACGTCCAGGGCAGCATCTGTTAACTGAAATATATCAATTGGTATACCATCTATTCCTGGAGCCTTATTTTTGGCCATGTCCTTCAAAGCAGCCTGAACTTCTTCTTTCATCACCATAGGCTCTTGCTGATATGTTGTTTCATGAAATTCTTCTGTGTCTTCCAATTCCTTTCGATACAGTGACTCAGTATATTCCTTCCATCTTTTTTTAATACTGCTTTTTTAATTTATTTTTAAAAAATTTGTCCTGTGGGGATAGATTTATTATCTACACACTCCAACCACTCAGTGTTATTTTTAAAAGCAATCTTTAAAAGGCTTGTTTACAATGACATCTAGCATTTGAAATTGTTCGGTCATCCCTCTGGGACAATTACTAAATCTTTGTTAAATTCCATTCCTTCTTTATTACCAATTACATCCTTCCTAGGTTAATGTGCTGAAAGACAATTCCCTGAATGGCCAATTTGCTTAATTTACCTGTTTCTTTTCACTATTTAATTTTAGTTGACAGGCTTTTTTCTATTTAACTTTCAATAACATTTTTAAAGAAGATTAAATTTCTCCCTACCTCAGTTCCCTGCTACTTGAAACACATTGTTTTTGTGAATTCTGTGTCTATCTTCCTCCCAATCACTTAATTTGCTCTAACGTGGTTGTGTACTGTGGAGTTGATGTTAACTCATTGCACATTATAAGATAGACTGCTTTGTAGTACAGTTGAGGCTCTAATCACTATAGGAGCAGATTGTCAGGCCTTTTCATTTTAAAAGTACCTGTTGTACTAGAACCACACCCAGTTAGCAGCTAATTGCTTAATTATTGTGCCCTTATGACTCTTTTCTTTCTTAATAGAATGTCTGTATTTTTTTCCCTTTTAAAGATGTCTACTGTTTCCTGACAGCATGTGATGCTGAGGAACCTGAGGCATATCTAAAGATAATACAAGCCTTTGAAAGAAGTCATACCTTGTGGAAATACTTGGTCATGACTAAAGGACAAATCTTGGCTGATGGTCTTGACAGGAGAAAAAAAATCCAAGTTTCCTATTCTTCAGCATAATACGTAAGGATCAGTTTGAGTTTCCAAGTACCCCTATATTGTTGTTATGTGCCGTCGAGTCACCTAACACTCATAGCAACCATTTATACAACAGCCCTAAACCCTGCTCTAGCCTGTGCCAATCTCACTGTCTCCAACACACCTCCCCTCATTACCCCAGTCACTAAAGCAATCCATCTCATCGAGGGTCTTCCTCTCTTGCACTGTCCATCCACCCTCCCAAGCATGACATCCATCCCTTTCCAAGGACGCCCATATTAGTCAAAGAACAAATGAGACTGTTAGAATTAATAGGAATCATGGGTAAGCTGAGAAAGTCTTGGAAAGAATGACCCTAAAGTCTAAGGCCCTAGCAGAATTACATACATGAGCATTAGATGTTACTTTGGAGTATGGATACCTAGATAAGGCAAACTGCATTTCATTGGTGGTCAGTTAGGGCAGAGAGTTGTTATGGATAAGCTGCCTCATTTCTCTTGCTGTCAGAAATCTGCAGAAATCAACTTTACCATAGTCCATCTTGTTATTTTTGTTATGTTACATAGTCCATAGATATCCTTTACTGAGAAATAAAAAGAGGGGAAAGGATTGTATTCTTACCCAAATGACTGTTAGTAGAAGCAAATAAATAATTGAAAAGGATAACTTTTTCTTGAACAGTCATGCTCAGCTTTTTAAACCATTGGAGTCTGAGAGCCAGACACCATCTAGTTCTTCTGGCTTCAGGATCATGTAAATTAAGGAGCAAGAGATTAGTGTTCAAACATTTTTGTTTTTTAAATCAAAGACCTTTCCAAAATATTTTGTTCTCTTCACTCTTCTTTGATCCAGACAAGGAAAGACCACTGGTGAGAAAGGGCATCTTTGTTCAAGATTTTCGAGGGAAAACTCTCATTCTTTATCTCTTACATTGATTATTAATGACTCAAAATAGATGAAGATAATTGGGTAGTATTGGTGAATTCAAGGCTGTTCAAATATATGATATAGTTGTAAAGCTGACATCAGTTGCCTCTCACCTGTAAAACTGGTTGTTTGCCCTAAAACTCTACTTTTCTTTCTTTAGTCATATAAAGTACTTTAAATTGTTTACCAAGAAAGGAAAAACGTATTTTTCCTGTATTAGTATTCACGTCTTTGAAACTGTTTTTTCTTAGTTGTAATGTAATTCTTGTCTGGATTAGCACTTATCTCTTTGAAGATGTTTTTTATAGTTATGTTTGATTCAATCAGCATTTATCTCTTTGACGATGTCTTTCTCAGTCGTATGTTGACTATATCACAAGCTGTTTGTTTACTAGGAACTGTAACACCTAACCAAAGTATAAAAACAAATGACAACTCTTAGACAAAGAGGCAGTTTTTGAAAAGATTTTCTCTGTCCTCCCAGACATGCAATAAAGTGCTTTGGATATTGCAATCCCTCTGTGTTATTGGCAATTGACTATGGAAAGAACCTCTTGCATTCAGTAACAAAGATATTTCGAGACTTCATATTTGAGTTTATGACAGCGAAGAATCTCATCTTTGCTCTGAAGTGAACATTCTAGCTCTATATTTTAAGATAGGCAATGGTTCAAATCTAAATTTCACATTGAAAGAACTCAGTGTTCTTTCAGTATATTGCCTATACTGTTGTCAAAGAAACAGACAGAAAACTATGCAAGTCTAAACTGATAGTGTTACTGAACACAAGAGGTTCTTTAGGTAGTCAATTGCCAGTAAGACAGATTGCAATAACCAAAGAACTTTATTGCAGATATGGGAGAACAGACAGAATATTTTCAAAACTGACTCCTCCTGTCTAAGGGTGGTTATTGGTTTTTATACTTTGCTTAGTTGTTAGTTGACTTAACATATTACTATTGCTAGTTCAAAGCTACAGGATTTTTACATTTAAAGAGAATAGTTTACAGTGACTAGTAAACAAACTTGGTTAAGTGCTAGTCTACTTAACTTGTGACTAAAAAGAACAGTTTCAAAGATAAATGCTAATCCAGGAAAGATGCATTTCCCTTCATGGCAAACAGACAGTTTATTGCGCAGTTCCCATATGAATGAGGAAAATACAACTTTGGGATTCTCTCATACACAGCTTCTAATTAATACACAATTTGGGGTAGTTTGCAAATGACTGAGAAAAGACAAATGCTAATTCTTCCATGAAAGATGCATTCTCCTGATAAACAGTTTACTGTACTCTGCATGACTGTAGAGAAATTACAACAGGGTCTGAGGACCAAATAATGTTAATTATGATGGTTGGATCAGTTTTGCTGACTGGAGGCACATGATGTCAGTTTTAAAACTAACTGTACCATATGTTTGAGCAATCCTGAACCTATTAATAACGCTCCATCAATAATAATTGTATTACTTTTATTTAACATGCAAACTGTCTAAAACTTACCTTTTCATTTGTTCTAAAGTGAATATACAATTAACGAATTTTATTGAAAGACTAGAGAAGTTCCTAGGTTGGGAAGACATCCAGATTCACAGGATTATAATGGCTGTTCTGTTGCACAATGAAGAATAATACTTTCTGTTCAGCTGGAGCAGACATGAAAAGTTACAAAAATGGCTGAAAGCCAATGAGTTGAGTTAAAGGTAGAATAGGCC
>NW_006400114.1:747242-749563 GCF_000299155.1 Elephantulus edwardii
CCCTTTGTTTATTATAAGACTGTACCAGGATGGTGGCTGTTAGATAGAAAAAAGAGTTGAGGGCAAGAGAGAGAAAGAAGCTGGTCCCAAGAAATGAACAGACTTATATTACATGTTCTGAGAGGGACGCCAAGTGACCACACATGGAAAAGGTCAAAATGGCATGAGTGCAGTCACGGATGGTTTCTTTTTACAGGGGTTTTAGGGAGGACTAAGGAAGATGGTATTTTGCTCTGAATTTGGGGCTAATTAACTTGGGTTTGGGCTTTTGTGATTAGGCCTAGAGCGTTATCAGGATCCATGGTTTGGTCTGGTCTCTGGTCTGGTCGCCTTAGACATTGTCAGATTTCTTTAAGGAGTGATCATGCTTGGGAAAAACTGTGAAGCTTTTTCTCCAGTATCAGGACAGGTTTCTCTGGTAAACTACTAATAAAGTTACTACTTTAGTCATATCTATTTCTGGAGGCTCCATGATAAAGACTTATCAATAGTGTTGTGCTTCAAAATCATTTGGGCACAAACCCTCATATCTTTCATCTGTTTGAGCATTTCAAACTTTTGGGAAATAGACTGTGATATCCTGAACGTGCTAGAGTTCAAGGGAGCTCTGGTGGCATGGTCTGTAGGGAGATGTTCTGCTAACTGAAATCCACCTGCAGCTCTGTGAAAAAAAAGATAAACAACCTTCTCCCAGGTGATTTATAGCTTCTGAAAACCTGTGTGAGTGCCAACTATCAGTCAGTTCTGATTTGAAGGCAAGGATTTAGTGAACTAGACTTCAGAGAACAGGAATGTTTTTGGGTATATAATTAGTTCAGCATCAGGATTATGACAACAAAAAAGTTAGAAGATCTACTGTTAGGTAAAGAATCTATAAATTTCAACACCAAGTCTGGTCCCATATAAAAACTTTTAGATGGAGTTAAAGCTACATTTTCAGTCTACTCGATTTCTACACAACATGTGACTCTGATTTTAAAATATCATATGTAAATTATCTATATTTATGTTATGTTATTTGGCATAGCTATAATATCCACCATGTTGTTTTGATATGTGCTGTCAAGTTGCCTGCAACTCATAGTGACCCTGTGCACAACAGCCCTAAACCCTGCTCTATCCTGTGCCAATATTGTTGTCTCTGACACACCTCCCCCCATTACCCCAGCCACTGAATCAATCCATCTCATAGAGGGTCTTCCTCTCCTGCTCTGTTGTTCCTCCACCCTCCCAAGTATGATGTCCCTCTCCAAGGACTGATCCCTCCTTGCAACATGTCCAAAGTATATCAGACAAAGCTTCAGAATCCTTGCCTCCAAGGAGCAGCCTGGTTTCATCCTCTCCAGGACGAATCTCTTTGTTCTCTTAGCAGTCCATGGTATATTCGGTACAAACAATTATTTACTATGTCCAGATTAGAAGCATTGATGCTTTTGAACTGTGGTAGTGGAGAAGAGCACTGAACATCACATGAACCACCAAAAGAACAAACAAATATGTCTTGGAAAAAGTGTAGCCTGAATGCTCTTTGGAGGCAATTATGATAAAACGTTGTCTTATATACTTCAGGCATTATTAGGAGGGGTTATTCCTTGGAGACGGACATCATACTCAGAAAGGTGGAGGGTCAGCAAAGGAGAGGAAGACCCTCAACCAGGTGTATTGACAGGGTGACTGCTACAAAGGCTCTATTGTGTTGAGAAGTGTGAGGATGGTGCAAGATAGGGTTCTGATAGGTTTCAGATCTGTTGTTCATAGGTTCACTGTGGTTCATACTCAACTCGATGACACCTAACAACAATAATAGATTAAAAGGCTGCTGTAATCTAACTTCTTAGAGAAATAGTCTGTCAATCACATTGCAACTGCCATCATGCCTCTCTTTTGTTAGTTATTATCAAGTTGATTACCACTAATGGTGACATCAGAACAAAAATAAAACTTAAATATAAGTTGTAGTCGACTCGATGGCACATAACAATAACAACATATGATTTTAACATATGAACACTTTTCTTCTAAAGTGAGTTATCAGTACAATTATCATTCAAACATAATATGTCAAACAACGTGTTATTGTTTTAAATTAAGATCAATTATTACATGTTGTGTTGTTGTTGTTATGTGCCGTCGAGGCGCCTGCGACTCATAGTGACCCTATGTACAACAGCCCTAAACTCCGCTCTGTCCTGTGCCAATCACACTGTCTCTGACACTCCCGTCCCAATTATCCCAGTCACTGAATCAATCCACGTCATAGAGGGCCTTCCTCTCCTGCGCTGTCCCTCCACCCTCCCAAGCATGATGTCCCTCTCTAAGGA
>NW_006400114.1:750133-753702 GCF_000299155.1 Elephantulus edwardii
CTCCCGAATAATCTGTTCTGCATATAGGTTGAAAAGGTATGGAGATAGGATGCATCCCTGGCGTACGCCCTTCCCAATTTTGAACCATGCAGTGTTCATGCAGTGTTCTTCAAGGAATGAACATCTGTCACAATTAATTCACTCTTCAGATATTTTTCATGCTTGTAGTCTCTGAGTTTTCTCTTTCATTCATGCATAAAATGTTATTATGGAACAACCCATTATGAACTAGAGTGAGGTAAGTTATGAAGATCTTTGCTTAAAGAAAGCGAGTGCCATGTCCCTTTATCTTCACCCAGGTCAGGCAGTTGGAGATATACATCAAAGTGGGATTTGCTAAGGAGACATTTCTATTGTTAAGTAAGGAAACGTCTGCTGTGCACGGAGCAGGAGCAGCATAACCTAAGGCACTTTCAGTAGAAAATCAGTTTGAGAAGTGTGTACGTGGAGTAGTTGTGGATCTAAAACATGACCACATACTCCTTATGCCCTTGCAGTTTTCTAGATGATTGTCGTATAGCCCAGGACATATTGTAGAAATACAGTTTATCAAGGCTTAACCCCACTTGCAAGCTCCACATTTGAGAAAGATTTCAAAACAATTTGTAGTCTGCTCTGTGTTTGGTGCTTCTTACTACAGCTGTTAGGTAACTGAAGTAGTGAGGACTCTGCCATGAATGAAAGAGAAAACTCAGAGATTACAAGTATAAAAAATATCTGAAGAGTGAATTAATTGTGACAGATCTTCATTCCTTGAAGAAAGAAAATCTTGGTGTTTGGGAATTAACATAACTCAGTGAATTCTAAAAAATGTGTTTATTTTTAGGACTCTATAGAGATTTATTTGAATACAAAGAAACTGTATTATTATGAAGGGTAAAAGGACCTCGGAAATCACAAGATCTTCTGGGGTCTGAATTAACAAAACAACAGAGCAGATATCAAGGGGAAATCTGACACAATTTATTATAGAAGGCAAGAGTACCTTCAGGGAAGGTTTTCTCCCTCCAGGTTAGCTAATGTACAAGCGAAGTGGATATGTCAAATGTAAGACAAATAATGGCCTTAATAGAATTGCAGAACTGAACTGCTTTTGATGGAATTGGATCAAGGCAAAGCAGGGAAAGAACACATTTGTACAGGATGAAGGATTGTCCTGGAATGCAGTGTCTCATGAAATTTGGCTTTCAAAAGAGACTCAATTTAATTTTTAGCACAGTTATTTGAATTGGGAATAATAATTTAGAAAGTAGAGAGGAAAAATAATAACATTGGGTAGCAAGCAGTCTGAGGTCTTATTCAGGTTCTCTGGGAAGCTCCGCTTTATCTGTATTTTTGTAGTTTTCTGGACAAGTCTAGTGTCTTTACTTGTGACTGTGACAGGTTCACCTGCCAGTCTATGCTGCCAGACCTTTTCCTCCAGGTTCCAATCGCAGAGACCTGCTTCTTGATAACTTTTTTACTGAGCCAAGTATTACACAACAGCGACAACCACCAGTGACCTTCTGCTTTCACCTTGGTCTCTTGGCAGGTGTGATATACTATTTTAATATAGAAAGCATGATAGTGTTAGGTCCTGGACACTTCAGCAAATTTTTGAGGGCAAGCACAAGCATTTTCCTTTGCTTTTGTTATGTGGCTTCCTAATGATGCACCCTTACTTAAAAAGATGTAAATGTCTTTGTTTCTGCTAATCTCTTTTCTGAGATTTATATTGGTGATGATTGTATTTTTTTTTAATCTCTAGGGGAAATAATTGTTTTGAAACTATTATTTTCTATTCAAGGGTCCTCTGGAAATTACAGATCATGCAGTTGTGTACTTGAAAGGTGAAAAATGTTATTATTTATATTTGAAATATTTATGTCATTTAAAAAATATATGAATACAGTCCCCATATACACATATTCATATAACATAATATTTCTGTGCAGTTTTTATAAAGAAATTTGAACAATATTATGTGAAATTGTCTCAAATCCAGGAGGAGAAGTTAATAAATAAAGGAAAAAGAGAATATATTTCCTTAATGTTGTATTTTGCCAAGTCCAGGCTTTTTTAAAGCAATGCCTTAAATATTATGTAAAAACACCACTGATCCAAACAGTATTTGCTGTTTAATCCATGAATATTCTAGTTACATGCATAACAAATACATAGTGTCTCTGTATTTATATTTTTAACTAATTATGCAAGTCACAGATATATGGCCTAAAATTACTCCTTTCAAACCTTTGCATAGTCACAGTTAAAAATCACCTTGAGCAACAGTCATTAGAACATTTCATTTGCTTTTGCTATGATATTGCCAATCTCTATTTCCATTTACACTATGAAAACACAAAGGGACTAGGGAAAAGATGGCGAAATTGGTGAGAGCTTAATATTTAGCAAAACGCTTCCTTGAGATTAAATGACCTTTCCTACAAATCAGAAAGAAAGTTGTCAGCTAGCTACTTTCTCATTTGCAACATGTACAAGCAGCAGGAAAATGAGCCAAAGCATTCTTTGAAGCAAAACATTACACATGATGCAATTCATTCTCTTCATTGTCTCTCTTCTAGAAGCTATTGCTGAAGATAAGTCAGGTGAGGCCACAGTGCCTCCCACTCATCCATAAGCACTTCCTATTAGTAGCATCTTCACTTTCTTACCTGAGAATCCCCGCTCTTCCAAGAAACAGAGATAAAGAGAAGATGAGTGTATGTTGAGTTGACTCCCTTTGATAAGAACAAGAATGTTTTGTACTATTAAAAACATGAAAAGTTTGGATCATCCTATTCCAGAGACTGACTCAGAGATACTTGAACATTTTTTTAAAAAAAGTAAGTGCAAAATAGCAGTACTCTGTCTATCTTTTAAATTCAACCTATTTGCTTTGGAGTTATAGGAATGTTCTGAATACATTTATATGTATGCAACAATCTTGAGCAAGTTTTTAAACTCATAAAAAAATCAGTAATCGTAATGGCCACATGACAATATACACAAAGTCAAGCTGTTCTTGCCTGTGTTTAAAAAATAGAGGTGTTTCCTTGTTTTTCTTTACTTTTAATTGTAATTCCTTACTTGTTGCTGAGTGGCTATCTCTCTCTATGCAACTGCCCAACACCAAAACTGTTCCTTATCCATTACAAGGATGTCTTCTCTTCTGAGTGATCCACTTGTCATGTACTTTTTCCTTCTAAGTCTCTGTTCGTACTTTTCTTCTTGCTTTTCTACCTTTTCAGCTGTCATGCTTAGTCTTTTCTTATCCTCCTTTTAACAGGTAAGTGGCTAGAATTGGTAATATCTCACTTGTTGTTGGGTAAGAACTATCTCATGCCTGATCCTCCATTTGGTTTCTAAGGCTGTAAATCACAATGAAGAGATTTTTCCTATTATTCCCTTGCAACAACTGGTGAATTTGAACACCAAAAGAAATGTAGCAGGGAACACTGGTGGCCTAGTGGCAAAGATGCTGCACTGCAATCCTGAAGGCACGTGGTTCAAATCCACCAGATGCTCTGCTGGAGAAGGAGGGGCAATCTCCTCCTGTACCAGTTAGATCCGATTTGATGGTACCCAAC
>NW_006400114.1:753802-771823 GCF_000299155.1 Elephantulus edwardii
GAAGGAAGGAAGGAAGGAAGGAAGGAAGGAAGGAAGGAAGGAAGGAAGAAAGGAGAAAAAAGCTTAGTATTTGGGTTAACAGTAGAAGTCCTGCTAGACAATAAGACCAGCAGAGCTCCTTTACTCTCCCACTGTTGTTGTTAGGTGCCAACGAGTTGAGTAGATCTGAACCTTGTCCTATCTTGTACCATCCTTACAACCTCTGACACTTGTGCTCATTGCTGTAGTTACGGTTTCAATCCACTTAGTCGAAGGTCTTTCTCTCTTTGGCTATCCCCTCCTCCCCTGGCTTTCCAAACATGATGTCCTGCTCCAGGAAATAACCTCTTCTAAAAACTTGCCTAAAGCATGTGATATAAAGCTTCATTCTTGCTTCCAAGGAGCACTCTGGCTGCATTTTTTCTAAGATATATCTACTTTGGGGGCAGTTCTCCAACATCACGTTTGAAACGGCATCATTTTTTTTCTTCTGCCATCCTTATTCATCATCCAGCTTACAGCTTGAAAAGTCCATGATCTGAATCAAATGCACCTTAATCTTCAAACTTATATTATTATTTCTCAATTTGGAGAGATGCTTGATGGCAGACTTTCCCAGGTCAATGTGTCTCTTGATCTCCTGGCTGCTGGTAAGTAACTGTATTGATTGTGAATCCAAATAAGATGAAGTCGTTGACAGTTTCAATCTTTTCTCCATCTATTATTATGTCACCTGTCATTCCAAGTAACTTCTTGTAATACTCATTGGCTACCTCAGTGGGATTTAGCTTAACATGTCAGGGAAGAAAAATACTTCTAGTCAACTACAGGAAACTCTACAAAAAGAGACTGTAATGAGATTCCATGGTAGCAAACAAAATGAGATCTTTAACTCATCCTCCTTTGCTGTACATTTTGTCTTTGACATTATGTTCTTGCATCCTTATAGCCCTTCTTTGGTTATTCATAAATAAAAAAGTATATAAATGGCACATTCCTTCTAATGACCCTTAAAACCTAGAGAAGTCATTTGGCTCGAGTTTTCCTGCTCTGAATTTTTTAGTAATAATTATTAAAAGCACTCATTTTCTGAGCAAAAAGATGCACAGAAATCTAAGAAAATGATTCACAGCTCTTGTTTCCTAAGAGTTGTCTCATTCCAGTACTTTTGGTTAGGGGAAAACAAGAGGCCTTCAGTGACCCTGACTGTGATCTGAGTGGTGGAAGCAGATGGATAACAGAACTGTATTAACTTCCTGCTCCAGACAGAATCTCTCCCCATGCCCTGTCCCATCCCCAGTGCTAGTGGGATGGACTTTTATACTTTCTCTGTCAGAACTTGGTACAACTTTTACTTAGAGGAACAGCATAGAATTGAGTGCTTATTGAATGATGGCAGTTGCTTGCATGAGACTGTTTAGCCTCATGATGATAGATATGAAAGTTGAGGCACGGGGAAAGTAAGTGGTCTGCTCAATGTAATTTAACCATTTTGAAGTGGAACCGGTATTGACACCCATCAATCTAACCCCAGGTTCTGTGTTCTCACCCATGAGCTTTTGTGCTACCTGGTACAGTTGATTGCTGGAATGAGTTTAGTAAGTTGGATATATTATGATCAACATCTTGGCCAATCTCCTGAACTTTCTCTCCAAACTTTTTTAGCTGAAGTTTTAGTTACAGTGAAACCAATGAGAGTTGAAAGTCACTGGGACCTCCTTGTTTATACAGGTCTAATGAAATTTCTGCCTTTGACAGGTATTGTTTTCTATTGCTTAATTAGTGGAAATTATTTTAGTTGCTTTTCTGACAGTTGTTATTCCCTGTCTTACTCACATTTTGATTCTTATAGATTTTATTGTATAAAATTTCCCATTGAAAGCAAAGATGAAGAGAAAAAGCTGAAACTGT
Organism: Elephantulus edwardii; assembly: GCF_000299155.1. Classification (NCBI taxonomy): domain Eukaryota; kingdom Metazoa; phylum Chordata; class Mammalia; order Macroscelidea; family Macroscelididae; genus Elephantulus; species Elephantulus edwardii. The sequence continues at coordinate 755,693 of NW_006400114.1, forward strand.
AAGATCCCCTGGCTAGATTTGAAGAAGCTAGACAGTGAATTAGAACTTCTGCAACTTCGATGTGTAATAATGGACTTAAACATATGAGAGATCTAGAAGATGGCTCTGAATAGTGCAAAATTCAGATCTATTATTGCCAAGATTGTAGTTTTAATTGACTCGATGGCACTTAACAAGAACAACAACATCATGGTGAAGATATGAAAAGAATAGTGCTTTGGGACTGATTGTCTTTGGAGCCAATCTACATTTTCTTCCAAATGAGGATTTCTTATATTGACGTTTGTCTTATTTGACTGTAGAGGAAATGTCAGATAAAAGGTGATCTTTTCCCAAGAATTTTGTTATTTTTCAAGCCAGTTTCTTCATCCCTGTGCTGGTGGTTCTAGTTCAGCTCATATTATTCCCTTTGTTTAGCTGATATTATACAGTGTGTGTGTGTGTGTGTGTGTGTGTGTGTGTGAAGAGAGAAACAGTGATGGAGAGAGAGAAATACAAATAACAGAGAGTGAGAAAGTGAGGCAGAGAGACAGAGACAGGTGGCGAGAGGAAGTAGCATTGGAGAAAACAAATGAAAGTTCTCTTCATGGAGAACACAGGTACTAGGTAATCTATGAGAATGTAGATTTCCCACTCCCCCTCTGAACTGTGATTCTTAGTAACTAAAACTAGAAAATAGGAGAGTAGGAGAGAAATCCCACAGATATTTTGTCACATCTGTAATCATAAAATAGGTCAAGAACTTCAATCTTCAATAATGATTGCATCTCAACATCAAGAAAACAAAGATTCTCACCCCAGGGCCAATTGGCAGCATAATGATGAATAGAGAAGAGACTGAGATTGTTAACAACTTCATTTTGGTCAGATCCACAGTCAACAGTCTTGTCACCAGCAGTCAGAAAAAAAACAAACCCCAAAACACAAAACACCCAAAACCCAAAAAACTAGTTGCTTTCAGAAAGTCTGCTGTCAATGACCTCTCAAGACTGCCAAAGAGAAATTGTCAGTTTAGAGACTAAGATGCTCCTGATCCTAGCCCTGGGATTCTCCTCAAATGTTTGGTATGCATATAAAAGCTGGACAGTGATTAAGGATGACAGACGAAGACTCAATATCTTTGAGTTGTGGTGCTGGAGAAGGGTACTGAACATATCATGGACTGCCAATAAAACAAACAAGTCTATCCTGGAGAGGGTGAAACCAGTTTGCTCCTGGATGCCAAGGATTTTGAAACTCTGTATCATACACTTAGGGCATGTTGCCAGGAGGGGCCAGTCATTGTAGAATTGGAATGGTAGAGGGTTAACACAAGAGAGAAAGACTCTGGACAAGATCAACTGATACAATGACTGTAGCAGTGAGATAAGGTGAGTCAGAAACTGTGAGAGTGTCTCAAGAAAGGGCAGCGTTCAGAGATATTTTTTATAGAATAATTATGAATTGTAGTCAGTTAGGCAACACAAACAACAAAACCTTTTCTATAAATAGATCAAAGGCCATGTAAGGACAGCCATATCTGACCTTTACCAACTTCACAAAGGGGGTTGCCCTCGTCAACAGCATCAATAACACAAAACCAATTCCCACGAGGTCAGACATGCTCCTCACACTGTCATATCTCTTTTTGTTTATTTCAGCACCAATATTATTGCTTTGCTGAGCTCAAAAACTGTGCAATATCTCATAGAGCATGCAGAACCATATTGTTGTTTTGTTGTTGTTGTTGTTATGTGCAGTCAAGTTGCCTGAGACTCATAGTGATTTTATGTACAACAGCCTTAAAACTCTGCTCTATCCTGGGCCAATCTTATTGTCTCTGACACACCTACCCCCATTACCCCATTCACTGAATTAATCAATCTCATAGAGGGTCTTCTTCTCCTCTGCTGTTGTTCCACCTTCCCAAGCATGGCTTCCCTCTCCAAGAACTGGTCCCTTCTTGCAACACGTCCCAAAGTATGTAAGACGAAATTTCAGAATCCTTGCCTCCAAGAAGCAGCTTGGTTTAACCCTCTCCTGCACAAACCTGGAAGCTCTCTTAGGAGTCCATGGTATATTCAATACTCTTCTCCAACACCTCAGCTCAAAATACATCAATTTTCCTTCTATCATACTTAGTCATTGTCCAGCTCTCTGATGCATAGCAAGTGATTACAAAGACCATGACCTAAATCAGGTGCACCTTAGTCTCCAGACTGACACCATTGCTCTTCAGTACTCTGGAGAGGTCTCTGATAGCTGAATTTCCCAATGCCATATGTCTTTTAATTTTTTGGCTACTGGTGCCAAGAGTGTTGATTGTGGAGCCAAGCAAACTAAAGCTATTTACAATCTAAATCTCTTCACCATCCATCACAATACTGTCAATTGGCCAGTGGTGAGAATCTTTGAGTTTTTTTGATACTGAGCTTCAATCCATATTGAAGGCTGCAGTCCTCGACTTTCTGCAGCAAGTGCTTTACATCCTCCTTAGTTTCAGCAAGCAGAGTCGTGTCATCTACATAACGCAGATTGTTGGTGAGTCTTCCTCCAATCCTGATGCCACATTTCTCCTCATACAGCCCAGCCTCCCGAATAATCTGTCCCACATATAGATTGAAAAGGTATTGAGGTAAGACACATCTCTTGCATCCACCCTTCCCAATTTTGAACCATGCAGTGTTCCCTTGTTCTGTTCTGATGACTGCCTCCTTGTCCAAGTATAGTTTTTGCATAAGCATGATCAGGTGTTCTGGGATTAACTTTCTTTTCAGAGTTAGCTACAGTTTGTTGTGGTCTACAGAATCAAATGCCATTGTATAGTCAATGAAATGCAGATAGACATTTCTTTGATATCCCTGCTTTCAGCCAAGATCTTTCTAACACTAACTACAATATTCCTATTACCAAGGCCTCTTCTAAACCCAGCTTGCACTTCAGGCAGATCTCTGTTGATGTGCTGTTCCAGTCATCTTTGAATAATCTTCAGCAGAATCTTCCTTGCATGTGACATCAATTATATTGTTTGATAATTTTCACACTCTGTTGGATCACCTTTTTTTGGAATGAGAACAAATATAGATATCTTTCAGTCAGTTGCATTAATAATAATGGGTGATTGAAATGCAGAAGTTGGGAACAGAGAAGAAGAATCAGTAGTTGGAAAACATGGACTTGGTGACAGAAATGAAGCTGGAGATAGAATGGTAGAATTTTGCACAATCAGCGATTCATTCAATGCAAATATGTTTTATAAGAAACGTAAATGCAGGATTTACACATGGATTTCACCTGATGGTATGCATAGGAAGGATATCAATTACATCTGTGGAAGGAACTGTTTGAGAAGCTCACTATCAGCTGTGAAAACTAGGCCAGGTGCTGATTGTGGAACAGACCACCAACTACTCATATTCAATTTCAAGCTGAAACTAAGGAAAATTAAATAAAATCCACAGGAACCAAAATTTGACCTTGAGTCTATCCCACCTGAATTTCAAAACCATCTCAGGTTTGAGCCCTTGAACATGAATGAGTGAAGGCCAGATGAGCTGTGGGAGGATATCAAGAATATCCTCTAGGAAGAATTCAGAAGGTCATCACAAAGATAGAGGAGAAAGACAAGACCAAGATGGATGTTAGAGGAGACTCTGAGTATTGCGCTAGAGCATCAAGAAGCCAAGGTTAAGGGAAGAAATCAAGATATTAAGGAGTTGAACAAAAGATTCCAAAGAGCAGTGCAGGAAGACAAAGTAGTGTATTATATTGAAATGTGCAAAGAGCTGAAGTCAGAAAATCAAAGACATCGAAGTTGCTCAGCAGAACCATACTGGGAAGGTTAAAAGATTAAAATCCAGATTAATAACAAAATACGAACAAAATAGCTCCTGAATGATGCACACAGACACCTCAGCTCTGAGCCTTGTGGCTCCAGGCCAGTGTTTCCAATTTCTCAATCCTGCTAATATTGGATTCCCACTCCTAGTTGTTCAACAAAGTTCTCCTCCCCTCAAGTCCCATCTCATGTCAGGTCTCCATTTCAGCCATACAAGTTGCAACAGTAGGTGTAACTAGCTTCAGAAGGTTATCCTACACTCACTTGTCTCTTTAATGACATCAGATGATCTGTCTCCTTGGTTAGAGCTGTTCAATTTATTGGTAAGACTAGCCATTCCCCTAGTAGAGAGGGCAACATATCCCATTTACATGGCTAGGTCAAATTCAGATGGCAAGTAAAAGTCGCATCAAAGGATACACTCCACACTTTAAAAGACAAGACCTTTCAGGTGTATGTGAAAGAAGCAAACTTTATAAGGGAGACATTTTATTTTTTATTCTCAGCTCTATTTGAGCAAGGAATTAATTTGATTTCAGGATTGTATCCTGTTTACGTAACCAGATGTCAGAATCAGATTGTTTGTCTTTCAGTTTTGTCAAGGTCCCGAAGACTGGGAGCACAATCGTAGAACGTTCACATTCCACGCTGGCTACCACATCACCTAGGACTGCTTGGCAAATGACAGGGTCAGAAATGGCCTTTATGACTTCATTTAAAGGAAACTTATGATTAGGATCAAATAATAGAGGATGCCTTAGGAGAAAAGATCATTAGAGAGTTAGGGAATTTCTTTTCCCACGTTCCATGTCAGGCTGCCCTAAGCTTACAGTGTAATAGAGAGGTTTTACAAAGTCTTTATGCAAGTCCCTGAAGGCAAAGTAGTTAAATAATTGGGCTGCTAATAAAAAAAATCAGTGGTTTGAACCACAGCATTTTACAGCATTGAACCTTATGGATAGATCTAGCCAGTCAAAGAAGATGGCTATGAGTCAAAAACAACAGCATGGCAAGGGGTTTGCTGTTTGGTTTTGTTTATTGGAGCTTTTAGGTACCTAAGTAATGAATGTTTTCTGATTAATTTATGACAAATCAAAAGATGAGGGTAGGTGACAGGAACTGTGTGTGTGGCAGCAATAACACAAACCCTCCCTCCTTCTATATAGTCTACGCCAGTTGTCTTCCTTTCTGTGCAGTATGAGAATCTATCAAATTTAAGGAAAGAAATTTGTCCAGGACTCTGCCAAAGAAGCCCACAGGGATATGACTACATTACAGAGTTCACTATGTAGCATGTCTTAAGGTGAAGAAATTGAAAAGCAAATTCAAGCCGGGAGTGGCAGTACTACAGAATGTTTTGGGCAGAATGTTAAATGATCCAAGAAGCATGAAAAGAAGATGGAAAGGGTATACAGAGTCACTGTACCAGAAGGAATTGGCTGACACAGAAGAATTTCACGAAACAATGTATGAACAAGAGCCTGTGGTGACGAAGAAAGAAGTTGAAGCTGGTCCGAAAGAATTGGTAAAAAACAAATTTCCAGGAGTTGACAGCATACCAATTGACATATTTCAACAAACAGATGCTGTCCTGGATGTGCTCACTAAGTTGTACCAAGAAATCTGGAGGACAGCCATTTGGCCAACTAACTTAAAGAGATTTATCTTTGTTCTCATTCCAAAGAAAGGTGACTGGAGGGAATGTAGAAGTTATCTAGCAATATTATTAATATTACATGCAAAGAGATTCTGCTGAAAATTATCCAAGAATGACTGGAGCAACACGTCAACAGAGAACTGCCAGATGTGCGGGCTGGGTTTAGAAGAAGCTGTGGTACTAGGGATATTATAGCTAACGTTAGATGAATCTTGGATGAAAGCAGAGAATACCAGAGGCATGTCTGTCTGTGTTTCATTGACTATGCAAAGGCTTTTGACAGTGTGGATCACAACAAACTGTGGCTGACTCTGAGAAAAATGGGAATCCCAGAACATTTGCTTGTGCTTATGCAAAATCTATACTTGAATGAAGAGACAATCATCAGAACAGAGGAAGAAGACAATGCATGGTACAAATTCTGAAAGGGTGTCCACAGGGATGTATTCTGTCTCCATATCTTTTCAATCTGTATGCCAAATAGATCATCCGGGACACTGGCTATATGAAGAGGAATGTGGCATCAGTACTGGAGGAAGATTAATCAACAACCTGTGTTATAAAGATGACACAACCCTGCTTGCTGAAACTGAAAAAGACATGAAGTGCTTGCTGCCGGAGGTCAAGAACTGCAGCCTTCAATATGGATTGAAGCTCAGCATCAGGAAAATAAAGGTTCTTACCACTGGGCCAGTTGGCAACATCATGATGGGTGGTGGAAAGATCAGTTTTGGTTTGCTCAGTACCAGCAGCCAAAAAATCAAGAGACGAATTGCATTGGGGAAGTCAGCTGTCAGGGACCTCACCAGAAGTGCAATGATGTCAGGCTGAGGACTAAGGTTATCCTGATCTAGGCCATAATCTTCAAAATTGTGTGCTATGTGTCAAAGAGCTGGAAAACGACTAGAGAAGATAAAAGAGAATTGATGACTGAGCTGTGGTGCTAGGAAGTGTGTTTAATATATCATGGACTGCTAAGAGAATAAACAGGTTCATCTTGGAGAGAGTGAGATGGGCTGCTCCTTGTAGGCAAGGATTATGAAGCTTCGTCTGACATACTTTGGGCATGTTACAAGGAGGGACCGGTTCTTGGAGAGGGACATCATGTTTGGGAGAGTGGAGCAACACTGGAAGAGAGGAAGACCTTCAATGTGATGCATAGAATCAGTGATTGTGGTAATGGATGTAGGTGTGCCAGAGACAATAAGGTTGGCACAGGATAGAGCAGAGTTTAGGGCTCTTGTACATAGGGTCGCTATGAGTCGCAAGCAACCTGATGGCACATGACAACAACAACAACAACAACTAGGCTTTCAGGAACCAAGGTGCTGAGAGGGTCAGAATGACTGGATAGAGGAGGAACAGGCTACATTTGTTATTATTAGGTGCCTTTGAGGCTTATATGACTCATGACAATTCTCTGAATAACAGATAAGAATCTTGTCTTTATCATCCTTATGATATTTGAACTCATTGCCACAGTCACCATGTCAGTCTTATCTGGCTAAGGGTCTTCCTCCCCTTCACTGACCTTCCACATTTCCAAGCATGATGTCCTCCTCTAAGGAATAGTTTCTCTTTCCCACACTACAAGACACATGGAAACACTGATATGGAAGCACACAGGCATGCAGCTCCATTACCAGAAGAAGCAGTTCACCTGAAGTGTTTGATAACAAGACTGGAAGGGAGCACTCCAGTCAATCAGGAGTCCCCTAGATATGGCGTGAAAAAGAAGAAAATGAACAAGGCGGGGTGTAGGGAGGTGGAGAGGACATGGCATAGAGTGGACAGGAATCTCACAAGGGAAATAGAAAAATTACAAGGCAAAACATCAATGTTTTCATTGTTTGGAGGTAATTCAAATTCTATCTCCTTGCAGATCAACTCTGTTCTATGGCTGCAGCCCTAGGTTCCAAGGGCAGCAGGTTGTTGCTATTTATTCAACAGTTTAAGTGCGGATATGCATGTTCATTTAGTGTTTGTTCTTTTCAGTACAGCACTTGTCTATCAGTTTGTTGTACTGGGGTAACTTGAGGGTTGCTGTACTCCACATGACAGTAGGGTCACCCATGGTGACTAGTTTCAGCAGAGCTCTCATATTAAAGACAGATTAGGAAGCAGGATTGGTCATTCACTTCTTTTTTAAAAAAAATAATTTTATTTAATTTTATTGTTTTTGTGTGTGTACCGTCAAATCAAATCTGACTGGTACAGGAGGAGATTGTTCCTCCTTCCTCAGCAGAGCATCTGGTGGATTCAAACCACGTACCTCTGGGATTGCAGTGCAGCGGCCATTCACTTCTAAAGTAACAGGCCTTTGAATCATGAACAGTAGGCAGCCTATAGTTAGGGACCCTTAACTGGAGGTCACTATTAGATGTCCCTGAGTCAACATCTAAGTCTTCATGATGCAAATAAAGGGGTTAACATACACTAAATGTGAGGAAACAAGCAAGGAAACTAAAAAACCAAACAACTAGCCATACTAAGACTGCCTTTCCCCCTAAATACTCCTCCCTTGAACTCAGTCCTGAAGGGGTCAGAAATCTTGGCAATGGACTGAGGAAGAAGAGTAGAAGAGTGAAGCTGGAAAAAGAGAAGCAGCATCAAAGACCTCTTTCCCTAAACCAGTAATACACTTGGGGGGAGGGAGTCAGACAAATTAGACAAGAGTTGGGGGGCTTTATTTTCATGTTTTACTAGGCAATTATAAACCAAAACTCTGCTTTGTACCTAAAAAAGATTGAAAAACACAGGTATCTGCCAGAGATTTCAGCTGAGAAACAGGAAAAATGAGTCACAGATGAGATTTGAATGAGTAGTAAAGAAAGAATAAAGTTATTTTCTGTTTGTATCCTATGGTGTATGACTGTTCCATTAAACAATTACAGCTGTTATTGTGCAATTCCTGGTAGATCAGTGCAGAGTTGCTTTAGATACCGAGAACTGGGGGTGAGGGTAAACATTGAATATACTTCTTTCTTTTTAGTCAGAGAGAAACTTTAAAGCACACTAGCAGCTTTCCAGTGCCACATTTCCCATGATAACCTCTGCTAAGGCACATTCAAATGCTTTGAAGGACCATTCTGACATGGTTCCTTCACCAACTCTCTTATTCATATTTATCTTCTTTTTCTTTACATCAAGCAGTTTCAAAGCAAATTCTATAAAGTTTGTTCTATTCTACTTTCCATGTTAACCTCATCTTCTCTTCTTACCCTTGATTCTGTCTTCTATTCCTTACCAGAAGTGTTCTTTAGATAAAACTGTTAAGATTGCAGAGAGGGTTGGTGGTGAGAACACAAGTCTCATTCAAAGCCATAAGTTTGAATTCATAGGATGGAAGACAAACTTTCCTTTCCACTCTTGTTATGAAGATTTTTTTTCTGAAATAAAAATGGGGCAATATGAGGAGAAATTGAGTAGGTGACCATCGTAAAAAGAGATTAGTTTTTGGCTTAGGCAGAGGTTGTACCTCAGGTAAAATCTGACACCTTAGTTTTCAAGCTGTACTTTCTGGAGGGGAAAAAAAAGATTGATTTAGTGAGTCATTTCTGAAATTCACTGAAACATGCACTTGTAGACTCAGAAATGTGCGATGGATTGATCCTGACTTAATGCAGTTCAACAAGGCTTGTTAAAAGGATACACTAGAAATGCTGAAAAGCTGAGGGTTGAAAGGGTTTCAACTTTCCTCTGCACTGAGCCAGAAACTCCTCATTTGTTTTCATTTTCCAAGAATCACCTCATGCTATTCAGACAAGGTGACAACCATGTCTAAAGAAGCTCTGTTAAGCCAATTTACTTCAGGCATGTGGGTGCAGATTTTAGAGAAAAGAAACGATTGATGAAAGATGGCTTTACCAGCTCACCACAGCTTTTCAGTGACCAAATATATGAGCTATTTTTCAAAACCAACTTACTGCCTTTTAGTAGAGTTCAACTCACTATCATCCTATAGAAATTGCCTCATAGAGTTTCCAAGGTTGTAAATCTGTGGGGGAACAGATGCTACATCTTTCTCCCACAGAGTTATTGCAGAACTCAAGATGCCACCCCTAAGGTCAGCAGCCAAGCATTTTAATCATCACATACTAAGTCCAGTGATGAGCAGGATAAACAATTTGTTGATCTGTTGTTCATATAGTTGGTTGCTATGAGTTGTTGTCAACCCCTTGCATCTGACAACAATATGACAAAAAGAGCCATGAAATTATTCTGGCAACTCTAGTTTCCCAGCAACCACTCATAGATCACATAGCATTTGCAAGCCATTTAATGGACCAGTTCTTAGTTACCTCAATTGTAAAATGATAAAAGTCACGCTAACAGAAAAAAGCTGCTAGGAACTATGGTTCTATAGTTTCTTGACTTCTTTTCTGTAGGTGGTCATGTGGTTTGGACATGTGGATAGATTTTAACCTTCTGAAGGTTAGAATACGTGATGTCACTGACAAGCCTTGGGCGTTTGATTGACCTTAGCATCTGAGGATACACTTAAGTTTCAGTACCTTATTCTTTAACTCCCTCTCACCACTGACAAATGGTCAAAATTTTATTCCAATTCCTCATTCAACATTTCAAAACTTTTATTAGTTATTAAATAACTATTTATTTAATAATTTTATTAGTTATTAGTTAGGTAAAGCGAAATGACTCATACAAGGTTACAGTGCCCATCAGAAGAGTCCAGGAGGAGGCCTAGTGCTCTGAACCCCAGGTATCTCAATAAATGAGCAGCAGCACTTGATGGAATAGAATTAGGAAGACTTGGGGAGATGTATACATTTCCAAAAACCTTGTGATCATTTTTCTTGTGGCCCTCAAATACAAGCAACACCATCCACCTCAGCTTTGAAGCCCCCAAATCAACCTTAAATATAGGTATGATATTTAGTCTAGATTCATTACTGTCAAGTTACAAAACAGAGTATAATTCCTCCTAGAGTTTTCAAATTTGTAATTTTCCCTCCAGACCACCACATCTTCCTCCCATGGGGCAGGTGGAACTGCTGACCTTGAACCAGAATTCTTAACAACTGCTCCACCAGAGCTCCTTTTTATAGGCCCTAGAATTTTTATATTTCCTTACTATAAAGAAGAATAAGGAATCAATATTAGAGAAAGACTCATTAACAATCTTTAATATTGAGAATTATCAAAACCGTAATATCCAGGTTTGAAAGGATGGCTTGAGAAGACAAAACAAAGAATTATAATTATCCAAAGAACTGGAGTTAGAAAACCAAAGGAGAAGAACACGTTCCGTGTTCCTCAAGCTGAGAGAACTGAAAATAAAATTCAAGTGTCAAGTTGCAATATGGAAGAATTCCATGGACAAAATAATGAGTGATGAATAAATTATCAAAAAATGATGAAAGTAATATACAGAGTCACTGTACCAAAAAGAAGTAGATGACATGGAACCATTTCCAAAAGTAGCAGACAATCAAGAACCAGAAGTAATGAAGGAAGAAGTTGTTCAAGATGTCCTGAAAGCATTGGTAGGAAATAAGACCCCAGGAATTGATGGAGTATCAATTTAGAAATTTCATCCAACAGTTGTAGCTCTGGACTTGATCACTAGTCTATGCCAAGAAATATGGAAGACGAATACTAAGCCAACTGATTGGAAGAGATCCATATTTGTTCCCATTCTAAAAGAAGTTGATCCAATGATGTTGTTGTTGTTCTAGTAAAAAAGGGAAATTATTTAATTATTTCATTAAAATTACATACAGATAAAATCTTGCTGAAGCTTATCCAAAATCATCTATGACAGGATACTGAGAGAAATCTGTCAGAGATTCAGGCTGGATTTAGAAGACGCTATGGCATCAGAGGCTTCATTTCTGATGTCAGATCTTGACTGAAAGCAGAGATTACCTAAAAGATATTTACTTGTATTTTATTTACTATTCAAAAGCATTCAATTACATGAATTACATCACATTGTAACTAACATTAAGATGAATGGGGGTTCCAGAACACTTAAATTTTCTCATGAGAAACTTATACCTAGATAAAAAACACCAGTTGCCTGAATGATCAGGATTGTGTCACGGCTGTATCCTTTTCCTGATCTTTTCAAGTACTTCTTAATGTATCCAAAAATTGGACAGTGAATAAGGATGAAAGAAGAAAAATTGATGTCTTTGAGTTGTGTTGTTGGAGAAGACTACTGAGTATGATAGACTTTTAGAAAAACACCTAACGAGTCTGTCTGAGAGGAAGTGCAACCAGGATGCTCCTTAGAGGTATTAGTGGTAGAACTTCATCTCACATACTGTGAATATGTTTTCAGAGGAGTCTCTGATAAAGACATCATAATGGAGAAAGTAGAAGGACAGAGAAGGAAAGAAAGACCTCAAATAAGATGGACGGATACACTGACTATACAATATTGGGCTCAAGTATATCAAAGAGAATGAAAATGGTGCAGGAAAGGTAAGATTCAGATCTGTTGTTCATGGGGTCACTATAAGTTATAGTCAACATACTGCAACTGAAAACAGCAACTATCTATCTATCTATCTATCTATCTATCTATCTATCTATCTATCTATCTATCTGCAAAAGTTGGCTAAAAATAAAGAAGATAAAGTTAATTCTTTTGAATTATTTGTTGGTAAATATCAGGAGGGAACATTCTCTTTCTTGAGAAGGACATCATGTTTAGCAAAGTAAATGGTCAGTGAAAAACAGAAGACTCACAGGAAATAGTTGGCAACACAGCACTGTTTTCAAGGTGACACATGGCTGAGTGTTGTTTTGTTCTGTTACATATCGGGTGGCTATGAGTTAAAATTGAGTCAATGAAACTAACAGAAACAGTAAAGAACAGTAAGTCCCTAACAAGCGGTGTGTTTTAGGAGTCTAGTATGATATGAGATGGGATATGATGGATTTGAGTGCAGCTATGTAGGATACTGAACATGACATTAATTTTACTTTACACTTTTGTCTCAAACAATGTTGACTTGACATTAAGTGAGTGGTGTTGTTTCAAATGGGTTTGTGCCACTGCAGGATGAATTTTCTATGGGATTATGTGCAAAATGTGTTTGAGAAGATTGAATTGTATACATTCTTTTAGTATGTTTTTATGTACCCTCAAGTCAACTGTGACTTATAGCAACCCTATGTACAATAGCTCTGAGCCCTGCTCTACATTGACACAATCTCATTGTTTCTAATACACCTACTTCCATTATTCTAGTTAATATATCAATCCATCTCATCCAGAGTCTTCCTCTTCTGTGCTGCCTCTCCACCATTCCAAGCATGATGTCCTTCTCCAAGGATTGGTCTCTACTGGAAACATGCCCAAAGTATGTAAATGACAGCTGCAAAATTTTTGCCCCCAAAGAGTACTTGGTTTAATCCCCTCTCAGGGCAAGCCTGTTTATCCTTTTGGCATTTCATGGTATGTTCAATACTCTTCTCCAGCACCACAACTCAACGACATCATTTTTTTCCTGTCATCTTACATAACTGTCCAGATCTCTGATGCATAGTAAGTACTTTGCAATTGCAAAGCCTATGGCCTGGATCAGGGACAATTTAGTTTCTAGACTGACATCATTGCTCTTCAGCATTCTGGAGAGGTCCCTAACAGCAGATTTTCCTAATGCAATTCATCTTTTTGTTTCCTGATTGTTTATGTCAAGATTATTGATTGTGGACCAAAACAAGCCGAAATTGTTAACAGTCTCAATGTCTTTTCCATCTATCAGAGTGATGTGAATTAGCCCAGTGGTGATAAACTTTGTTTTCTTAACGTTGAGATGCAGCGCATATTGAAGACTGTAGCTCTTGACGTTGTGCAGCAAAGCTTCAAGTCCCCCTCAGTTTCAGCAAGCAAGGTTGTGTCGTCTGGATATCACAGGATCTTGATGAGATGTCCTCCAATCTTGATGCCATATATTTCTAAGATCTCTTTGCTGTGGTTTCTGTTTATAACATGGAAGTCTAGGCTATTACTGAAATCTGGTCACACAAAATTTGTTTTGACAAAGGGACATTTTATTTGTAGTATAAATATACATTGTAAATGACAAAATCATAGTAGAGAATGTTGACTATCTTGGGTTGGTTATCCTGGGGAAAATGTATATATTTATTTACCCTGTGTGTGTGTGTGTATTGCAGTTTTTGTTGTTGTGTGTCATAGAGTAGCCTGTGACTCATAGTGACCCTGTGTACAACAGCCCTAAACTCTGTTCTATCCCTTGAAATTCTTATTGTTTCCAATATACCTATCCCCATTATTCCAGCGACTGAATCAATCCATTTCACCAAGGACCTTCCTCTCCTGCAATGTTCCTCCACATTCTCAAGCATAATGTCCCTCTTCAAGGACTGATTCCGCCTTGCAACATATCCAAAGTATGTCAGATGAAGCTGCAGAATCCTTGCCTCCAAGGAGAAGCCTGGCTTTACCCTCTGCAGAACGAACTTGTTTGTTCTCCTAGCAATTTATGGTGTATTCAGTACTCTTCTCCAACACCACAGTTCAAAGGCATCAATTCTCCTATCATCCCTAGTCATTGTCCAGCTTTCTGACGCACAGCAAGTAATTGCAATGTCCATGGAGTCGATTAGGTGCACCATAGTCTCCAGGCATATACAGTCAATCTATCTATCTATCTATCTATCTATCTATCTATCTATCTATCTATCTATCTATCTATCTATCATCTATCTAGCTATCTAGCTATCTAGCTATCTAGCTATTTAGGTAGCTATCTAGCTATCATCTATGTATAACATGTATGTGTGTACATGGTGGGGGAAGGAAGAGAGGGAAATAAGAAGACACAATTTGAGAGGTTTGGACAACATTTTAACAAACTACACTTTCCCCCCAAAATACATAGAAAGCATTCTAAGGTACACTATTTTGGAACTGAGAATAAATTTTAATTCTAGGATCTTAAAAATAGAAAGTGTTCATTTTTGCCACATGAGTTGAATTTGAGTCCAACACTTTAAGATGCTACTTATAGTTTCTGGTTGTTATCCTTAGTTTTGCCCTGAGAAGGGGTTACACTAAAAATTGACAGAAAGAGCATAATTGATTCAAAACCAACATAATTTAAAATTTCATCTTAAGTATAGGACTTTATAATGTAATTAGATACTACAATTTTCACCAGTGTATTTCTATTGTATATTGGAATTTTTACAACATGGTAGGGAATAGAAATAGATGGCATTAGACACGACGACAATCAACAATAACATTTCCTTTTTTTTAGCAGACAGTTCACAGGCATTTTGATTGAAATTTCTAAGGAATAAGTTAGATGAGAGTAATGAATAATATTTTAATATTATGGTAGAGGTATATGTATATTGATCTGATTTATTCAAGATGGCTTTGAATCTTTAGTTAGTATTCACGAGATGACTATCATATAATGAGACAGCTTTTAACAAACTCATTAAAACTCATTCAATTGACAAAAAATAAATTGAATGTGAACTATTTGTAAGGCATAGTGAAGGAAATTAAAACATCGAAGATATAGTTTCTGCCCTGAAGGAAGTCGTATATTGTCTTAATTTTTGTACCTCAATAGAATCACCTTGGGAAACTGTCTCCTTTTTTCCCCATTGAGAATAATTCTTCTTTGCAACTGTCTTCAGAGCTAGTGTAGTATATTTTCAAGTATACAGACAACACACATATTCAGTCTCATTATCATTTCCTTAGATTAAAATTGAGCAAAATTTGATCTATATGTCAAATCCAGTTGATTCTCTGTTTCTATAGGCCTAAGGAAAAAAAATAACTTTAATAATCTTAAATGTTTGAAAATTTTCAAAAGTGTCATACATTATGATACAGAAAAAAATACATGAAATTTAAATTTCTGCATCCGTAAGTAAAATTTAAATAGGGCAAAGAAAAGCTTATTTACTGACATGTTGCTTATGGCTTCTTTTATGTTAAGATGGTAATGCTGAATTATTTCAAAAGACTATATACAGCTTTAGCTCTGAAATATTTCATGTCTGGTCCTTTACAAAATCATACTTTTTGAATCATGTCTTTTTATTTTTTTTAAAAAAAATTATCCAATTAGATCTTCCTTTCTCCCTAAATTTTACCCTGAATTTCCTTTTTTTTGTCAGTTTCAAAAAATTAAACTTTTCATCAGAGGCCATATGCCATTTCCCTATAGATTTTAAAAATTTAAAAGTTTTGAAGTCATTTTCCAAAGCATTTACTAAGTACTGTGATAAATTGTAAATGGTGGTACTGGGACCAGATTGAAGAAAGAAAGTTTTGAGTTAAGATACATGGAATAGGGAGAAGAAAAAAAAATCTAACAGTTACCAATAATACCTCAGAGACAGGAGAGCACAACAGAAGCAAAGAAGTTCACTCTCCTTCAGCCAAACATCTTCTTTCTGTAACTCAGATTCTTTGTTCTGTCCATTGTACTCTCTCTCTTAGATTTTTGACTGTCATTTTTCTCTTCTACATATTCCCTTTGTGGCTTCTATTTACAAGTGGATTTCATCACTTCACTGTTTCTTCTTTTTCTCTGTATGTTTCATAAGTCCTATGGTATTACTCACAATAATAAATTCTAAGAGGGAGAATTTGGGGGAGTGGAGTAGAAGGAAGGGTGTTGTTGTTGTT
>NW_006400114.1:772933-773689 GCF_000299155.1 Elephantulus edwardii
AGAGAAGAGAAGAGAAGAGAAGAGAAGAGAAGAGAAGAGAAGAGAAGAGAAGAGAAGAGAACTCCAAGATTTGACCTGAAAAACACAGATCAAAACAGTGACTATATCAGTGGGCTCGAGTATATCACAGATGTGGATAGGACAGGCAGGATAGGACAAGATTCAGATCTGTTGTTCTTAGGATCATTGTAAGTTCTGGGCAACTCAATGGCACCACAACAACCACCAAAGAAAACACCTCTATTTGGGATTTTTTTCCCCTTAGGCATTTATCTATCTGATATAAAAGTCCAGTGGCAAGGCCTGAGTTTTTAAATAGCTTTGGGCCTGATGGCCTGTGGCCCTTGGGCCAAGAAAACAATACTTATATAACATATCCAGAGACACATCACCATGTCCTGGGAAATTATTCTACTGTGAATTAAGGTTGCTGCAAGTGGAGAAGCAGAGGCATTAAGCCACAATACATCAGTCCTGGACCAGAAGCTCAAGTCAAAGGACTTTTCTTAAGAACCATCTGAGATAGAAAGCTTTCTTTAATAATAGCACCTGGTATTTGGACTTAGAGGCTCCTAAACTCAAGAATATTGGCCACAGCAGAAGAGACTGGCAACAGCACAAGACATTTGGAATCACAGAAGCACAGAAACCTTGAGACTAAACCTTAAGATCAAAAGCTGATTGGGGGAGAGAGGTGTTGAATGGTATAGGCGAGAGTGGAAGGGGATGTTGGTAGAGTGGGGAAAAAGGTGAATC
>NW_006400114.1:789927-791416 GCF_000299155.1 Elephantulus edwardii
AGAAGAGTATTGAATATACCCTGGACTGCTAAGAACAAACAGGGTTTCATCCTGGAGAAGATGAATCAGGCTTCTCTGAGAGGATAAAACCAGGCTTCTCCTTGGAGGCAAGGATTCTGAAGCTCTGACTGACATATTTTGGGCATGTTGCAAGGAGGGTCCAGTTGTTGGAGAGGTACATCTTGCTTGGGACGTTGGAAAGATAGTGCAAGAGAAGAATACCTTGGATGAGATGGGTTAATTCAACTACTGGTTAATGGGAGTAGGTGTACCAGAGATGATGAGGTTGGCACAGGATAAAGCAGGGTTCAGAGATGTTGTACAAAGGATCAGAGTCACAAGCGACTCGATGGTACATAATACCAACAAAAATAACATTCATCTCTTGCTCTCTTAATTTGCACTAGTATTGACTTAGTGTGTAACATTTGGGGCTGCATACTGAAAAATCAGTTTTGAATCCATCATTTACTCTATAAGAGAAATATGGTCAATCTCTTCTCATAAAGATTTACAGATTTAAGAGTTGGGTAGAAGGTCACTAGTTGTTGAAACCAATAACAGTGTATTTGGTATGAGGACTTTATGGAATGAGGGGTATGTTCAGAATTAAGAGTACTATTCTTAATATTTATTGGGTAAACAGTCAAATGACATTAGCTCAATGAATATGGTGAAGAACACTAGTTGTTACCCATTCACCAAGGACTGACTATAAAATATTTCAAGAGGAAAAGAAATGTAGATATCACTGGGAATTATCCAGAGATATTGAAAGAGGAGAACAAGTTGTGCTGAGGCAAGTTCTATAACTGCTTGTAACCTTGAACCTGGTAGACCAGTAGATTTTATCCCAGGATTATTTACATAACTCCAATTTTCTATTTCTGTAACCTAAAATTACTTATTTTTAAAGTAAAGTTACTGATTCACTCATAGTTTCCCATGTGATTTTTGAAGAAACTTGAACCTTTAAAATAAATCATCTGTGTTTTCAAATTATTGAACAATCCACATGCAAGCAAAATACTGCTGAAGATCACTCAAAAATAGCTAGAATGGTACATATATAGGGAACCGCCAGAAGTTCAAGAAGAATTTAGGAGAGACCATGGCACCAGGGATATCATTGCTGATGTCAGGCAGATCATAACTGAAAGTAAAGAATACCACAAGAATATGTATCTGTGCTTTATTGATTATGCAAAGACACCTGGCTGTGTGTATCACAGCAAATTATGGCTAACTTTGAGAATAGGAATTCCAGAATATGATCTACCAACAATCTGCATTATGCAGATGACACAAACTTGCTTGCTGCAACTGAGGAGGAAGACCTGAAGCACTTGCTGCAGAGGATCAAGGACTGCAGCCTACAATATGGATTGAGGCTCAATGTCAAGAAGACAAAGATTCTCACCACTGGAACAATTGGCAGCATCAGGATGGATGGTGAAGAGATTGAGATTGTTTACAGCTTTAGTTTGCC
>NW_006400114.1:793026-793988 GCF_000299155.1 Elephantulus edwardii
CTCCTTTCTTCTGAGTACGATGTCCTTTTCTATGGACTAGTTGCTCCTGCCCACGTGCCCAAAGTATGTGAAATGGAGCTTCAAAATCCTAGGCTCCGAGGAGAAACTTGGTTTCACTCTCTCTAAGACAGATCTATTTGTTTTCTTGGTGGTTGATGGTATGTTCAAGTCTCTTCTCCAGCAACACAATTTAAAGGCATTGATTCATCTTCTGTCATCCTTAGTCATTATCTACCTCTCAGATGCATATCAAGTAATTGTAAAGACTATGGCCTGAATTAGGTGTATATTCGTTTCTAGACTGACATTGTTGCTTTTTAGTACTATTGGGAGGTCTCTGACAGCAGATTTTCCCAATGCAATTCATTTTTTGGTTTCCTGACTGCTGATACTAAGGATGTTGATTGGGGAGGCAAGTAAATTATAATTGTTAAAAGCCTCAATTTCTTCTCTATCTTTCATGGTGCTACCAATTGGTCCAATGGTAAGAATCTTTGTCTTCTTGATGTTGACCTTTGAATCATATTGAGAGATGTATCTATTTTGACTGGAGTTCTCTTTGAAGGCAAAGATGATGAAACTTCATCTTTAATACTTTGGACATGTAGCTAGGTGAGCTATTCATTGGAAAGAACATCATACTTGGAGAGACGGGGGTGGGGGAGGTGATGGGATCAGCAAAGGAGAGAAAATTCCCCAGTGAGATAGATTTTCACAGTGACTTTAGCAGTGGACTTGAGTGTTTCAGTAATGGTGTGGATGACACAGGATAGGGCAAGCTTCAGGCTGGCTGTCCATAGGGTCGCTATGAGTCATATTCAACTTGACAGCACCAAACAACAACAACAACAACAACAACATATTTTCAAAGTTCTAGCCCTATAAATTAATCTCCTTCTCCCATTGTTATCTTCATCTATTAGCAACATTGACGTACAGTTTCTCTCCCAATTTTATAAAAT
>NW_006400114.1:795618-798224 GCF_000299155.1 Elephantulus edwardii
TGAGTCACAGGTGACTCGATGGAACATAACAACAACAACAACATATGCTGTCAAGTCTAGCTCACTCCTCGTCAGTTTTTCAGATATTGTAAATCACATGGGAAAAGATTATCTATCTTTCTCCCATGGAGCAGTTGGTGAATTTGAACTGATTGCCTTTCCCACTACACCACCAGGAAGCTTTATCATAAGCACATATATATATTTTGAGGAGAGTGGGGAAAGAAGTTCTTTATACATATGTTTATAAAATATTCGTTGATCATTTTTGTATACTGGATATCTTTCTCCCCTTTTACTGTTTTCCCTTCACCAGATTCTATTTTTGGCATTATTTGACTGAATTAGAGCCATATTGTTGTTGTATACTGTTGAGTTGGAACTCATCCATAGCTCAACCTCCAACTTGTTTTCAGAGGCAGTTAATGGCACAGGATCCTGTGGAACAGCTGGTGGATTCGATCTGCTTGCTTTTAGGATTGCAGTACGGTTTATTACCACTAGGCCACCAGAGCTATAGGTGGTAGACTTTGTTCCCATAAATGATTTATCATACAATTGTTCCTCTTTATGAAAGAATTTAAAAAAGAAAAAAATAAGACATTATTCTCCTTGTACTTACCAATTGACGTCTATAGGAACACAGTAGAAGGGAATTGATGTGGTAGAGCTTAGTACATGGTTGTAGCACAGCTTAATAATAGCAAGATGGGTGAAGTTAATTAACCCATCCTTATAAGAGATGATGCAAAATGCATATTTCAGAGCTCTTGACAGCTTGAAGCATAAGGATCATTTTAGAGAGAATAAGATATTTTGAAATTATACAGTGATCTCTATTAAAGTGATAACAGCTGGTACCAACTTGACAAATCAAGGAATTTTCTAAGAAAGATAAACTACACACTTAACTGTGAAACTCAACCAGACTAATATCTTGAGGGATTATAGTGAAAGCACTTGTGACTGTCAAGTCACCACATGGCCTAGTTGACCTTTTATAAATGGAGGAAAATAAGTTTAGCAAAACCCAGCAAGATATATTGTAAGATGGGCTGGAGGTGACCAGTAGGAGGTCTGAGCAATTCTACTAGCTGAGCCAATTGGCAATAATCGGCAAAATGCCTTCTCCCTGGGGAGCCTGGGAGAAGCCTAGCTGCCCATCGATGAGCCTGGTGATTGCTTGGAGGGTATGTTCTTGATTGAATTTGCTGTTTTGGGGGCGTATTTCTCCCATGAGCTTTAACAATAACACCTATGAATCTGAACCTCGTAACTGGTAAATGTTCCCTGGCCTCAACATTATTTTTTGCACGTGGCTTCAGGATTTGCTTTCTGTCAATGACACAGCCTTGTCGTTCTGCGGGGTCCACTTTGCAGCTGGAGGTTGTTTTCCAGGCATCTATTCCATTTATTTGAACATCATCTTTTTAAAAATATTTCTCATTGTGTGTTATTCCAGAAAGCCTGTTAAAAGTAGACTAATTCTTCATTGACGCTGTACCAAAGCAAGATGTGGCACATAATATATTATTGCATTTATTATGCGTCATTTTGTTGTTGACACTGGGACCATCAAATACTGGGAAATTTATGATTAGGGAGGTCCAGTTATTGCATCTGAAGTGAAGGACAGAATATTGTGTTATTCATACCCAAATGACTTATGGAAGTCAAAATAACCTTCACTTTAGAAACACACTTATCCTTAATTGCCAGAATAAGAATGCATAAAGAGCTCCTCTCTTGATAATGAAATGGACTTAAATTGGCTTTAGTTTGAGTATTTTACAATTTTCCAATAGTGATGTGTCAGGTTTGTTTTAATTCACAAGGTATGGGTATATTATACTCGAGAAATTAAAAAAAATAAGTAAAAATAATTTAGATATGTTTAACATCTACTAGTCACTTGTTTCTTTTGATCCAAACTTAAAGCTAATTTCTACTTGTATACCTTAGAGCTTGTATGATAAAGCAAAAAAGATAGAAGTTTAAATCTCTGATTATTTCTATAGTATAAACATATGGTTTAATTTATCCCTCTATATAATAATTCATTATAATACCTTGCTTTGTCATCCTGAGTTGCCCTTTGAGATTTTCTGTTCAGCTCTTTAATTTCTCAATTTCTTCCTTTAGCTTTGACGTCTCAGTGCTCTAATGAAATGTTCAGAGTTTCATCAGACATCCATCTTAGTCTTTTATTCCTCTTCTGCTTTTGTTCATTCTTTATGAATGATATTCTTGATCTCCTTCCACAACTCATTTGTTCTTCATTCATTGGTGTTCAAGGCCTCGAACTTGTTCCTGAGGTAGTTTTGAAATTTGGGATAGACTTAAGGTCAAATTTTGGTTCCTGTGGATTTGATTTTATTTTCTTTAGCTTCAAATTGAACTTGCATATGTGGAACAGTCCACAATCAGCACCTGGCCTGGTTTTCACAGCTGTTATTGAGCTTCTCCAGGGATTCTTCCCAGAGATGTAATCAATTTGATTTCTACGCATGCCATCAGGTGAAATCCATATGTATAGCCTGAATTTGTCTTTCTTATAAAAGGTATTTGCAATGAATAAATAATTGAATGTGCAGAATTCTGTCATT
>NW_006400114.1:806324-811531 GCF_000299155.1 Elephantulus edwardii
ATCACAATTTAAAAGAGATGTCTTTGACTAATATTTTGGACTTAATGAGAAAATGTCAAGTTAGCTCACCTTCAGATGCATAGCTCGCTCCAGAAAGCAAGTGTGAAAAGGGCTGCTTCTTGAGATTAAGGGCAAGTCCACATTTAGGCTGTTGTATGTCTATACACTTCAGAAGCCCAAAAACAATTCTTGTGAAAGTCTGTTTTTCAAATGACTTCCTCCTCTCTTTACATTGCAGCCTCATTTTTTTCCTCACAATCTTTGTAAAGGCCTCAAAGGAGTGTTTGTTACCAGATTTACAGCTCCGGTCTACACACATCTACTCTAACTCTCTATGAATGTTTCTGCCGATTTCTGCACACCCCCACCCCCTGCCCTCCTAGACCTCACACAATGTGTTCCCAGCACACATGTTTCCTGAGTGAACTTGGGGTGGCTGCCTATGCACACACTTCCAGCCTATAAATCCTCCACATTCCTGGGACTATTGGCTCCAGCCAGAGCTCTATCAAGTGTATGAATACCACATTTCCCAGGAGAGAGCCAAGAGCCGAGAGCACTCCTGCCTGGAGCTTGTTGCACAGGACTCCTCTTTTGCTCAGACAAGGCTCTGCTTTGACCAATGGGAGTTACTATGGGTTTCAGGCCCACGTGTCTAGATGAATTCCTCTACTCCTCATAGTGAGCTTTGTGCTCTATTTACTTTCATAATGAAATATGAAATGTGCTTGCTGTGGATTGAATTGTGTCTCCCAAAAATATATGCTGTAAATCCAAACCTGTCTGGTTGTAATTTTAATACTATTTAATATTGACTTCTCTTTGTGATGTTAATGATTTAGGATTCCTATAGTTGTGCCTTTCTCTTTTTTGGATATAAAAGAGATTACTGCAAGCAAGCAAACAAGCAAATAAATAGAAATGGGGAAAAAGGGAATGTCAGGCTACATGAAGATGAACTAGGTAGAGAAGTTTGGACAAGACAAGGATATTTCTCCAGAGCTGAAATACTGAGAATTCCTTTCTCTAGAACAAGCTCCCTGAATTCAGACTTCTAGCCTCCTAAACTTTAAGAAAAGTTTCTGTTTGCTTAATCCACCCAACTGTGGCATTTCTGCTATAGCAGCATTCAATGACGATGTACTTAGTCTGTTTGGTGTTTATTTGAGCCGAAGACAGATTTTCCAGCAGAGTGACTGGGCTTTATTTAGCAGGCTGGAAACAAGAGCAGCCAGACCATCTCGAGGCACTGATTTAATAAAGAAATGATGATTGTGGATGAGACCTTGGAGACGAGACAGCAACATGTGACATATATTAGTTTTAATCACCTGATTCATTTTTCTACTAAAATTTTACCAACTGCTACTTCTTCACATTCAAAATTCAGAAAGAAGAACGTGAGGAGTCAGAAGACAGAAAGCCAGATACGGTACTGAGTAAATTTAAGAAGTATGTCAGATGGAAATGGAAAATTAGTGACGTGAGGTAAAGGATGCCAATTAGAGGGAAAGTGGGATGCTCCTGCTCTGAATTTGTCACTTAGAAATGAAGATGATTCAGAAAGTTCAGGATGGGGAAAAGAGGGTGGAAGGCACACATGCATCAGAACAGATTCTGGAACCATAAACAGATGCTTATTAACTTTGAGCAAGACAATAGAGTTCCTCTTCTCCTTCATTCATTAAATATTTATAGATTGTTTACTCCGTGCCAAGGCTTCTGCCCTGGAGATTCTGCCTTGTCATCAGCAGTTACATCTACATCTTTATAAAATGTTTCCATCAGTCCATGCATGCTAGGTGCTTCAAGGGAATTGACAGAAGTCAGCACTGACCTCCCTGAATTCTGTGCAGAAGACAAGATCCATATGCTTCTGCTATTACAATGTTCACTGTTTGGAAATGCACAGTGTATTATTACACAAGAACAAAGGTAATAGAATGTGTATAAATTGCAATAAATATAAAATATAATTATATATACAATAAATATAAAATGCAATTTTCACAGGAAAATTTGTTGGCACTTTGTTATGTTACTGTGTTCACTGCAAATTATAGCTTGTTACTTTCTATTCCCATAATATTACCATTTAAGTTTTAAAAAAAATATATAAAATGGTGGTGTTTCATCATTTTGTAACAAAGCAATAAGTCCTTACTGTATTGCCTTAGACAGGTTGATATGTTTTGCATTTTATAACAGGGAATTTTATTAGCATGATTAAATTAATGCAAGTTGAACATTATCTTCCAAACCAGTTGTTACCAGTAGGTAAAGTCTGATGTGGTAATTGCTAACTGAATGTTGGATCAGTATTATTACTGAAGTAAAATCATTTGTTATGGAGTGATCAGAGATGCAATATTGTGACTGATGAAAAGTGGCACTCACTCCATAGTTTTAATTAGCCATTAAAGAGATGTCCTGGGTGGTTTTGAAAGATTCCTCTTATTAACATTGTTATTTAGAAGTGATTTACAATATTATTACAAGCTCTCCTAATGTTTCTATCATTAAAGGTCTATCATTGTTCTTATTCTAAACTCTGTGGTTTGAAGGTTTTGCAGAGATAGTTTAAATATTTATATCAAAGCGAGTATGTGTATATTCATTGCACACACATACACACACTCTTTCCAGGATTTTCAAACAATTTTTATTATTATTTATTCATATGACAATATTGAGTTTTAGTCCTATAAACAGACTTGAGCCTAATAATTATGTAAAAGGAAACAACACCTCTGATTTTTTCCATTGATTATGTTTGGAAATGAAATTTGATTACTCTGGATTTCTGCAAGAGTGCATCGCATGGGTAATAGCAGACTATTACACATTCACCTATATATTAGGATTGTTATAATATCAATGATTTTAAATATTAATAAACTATCCATAAGTTTCTCACCACTGGGTTAACTGGCAGTACCATAATGATAGATGGAGAAGAGATTGAGGTTGTTGACAGTTACAACTTGCTCGGCTCCTCAATCAACACTTTTGGCACCAGCAGTCAGAAAATCAGAAGGCGAATTGCATTAGGTAAATTTGATATCAGGGACCTTTCCACAGTACTGAGAAGCAACAATGTCAATCTACAGATTAATGTGTGCCTAATCTAGTCCTTGGTCTTCACAATTATTTGCTATGCATCAGAGAGCTGGATAATGACTAAAAAGGACAGGAGAATAATTGATGCCTTTGAGTTATGATGTTCGAGAAGAGTCTTGAACATACCATTAACCACCAAGAAAACAAATAGGTCTGTCTTGGTGAGTTTTCTTCTTGGAGGCTAGGATTTTGAAGCTCTACCTTACCTACTTTGTGCATGTAGCCAGGAGGGACTGATCCTTGGAGAAGGACATCATGCTTTGCAGGGTGGAGGGACAGTGCAGGAGAGAAAGACCCCAGATAAGATGGATTTATCTAGTAACTAGGGCAAAAAGGGTAGGTGTATTGGAGTCAGTAAGCCTGGTTTAGGACAGGACAGGCTTCAGAGCTATTGTACATAAAGTCTCTATGAGTTGCAGGCAACTTGCCACCACATAACAACAAACTCATAAGTATCTGAAATTCAAGATCAAAGATGATCTTATATGAAATGTACATGTTGGTCTATATAAGTATTACAATATTTTCCAAAATGGTTACCAAAGCAGATAGCATATAGAATATATATATATATGATGGTAATAAATAAAAGTTACTGAATATACAAGAAAATTTATCATCTATTCATTAATTATGGATTTTTTGCTGGCTTTGCCTGCCAGTTCACTTGACTCTCAGTGGGGTAGTGTGAGATAAATGGGAAGGCTTCAGCATCTTTCCAAAATGTAAGGTACAACTTATATCACAGGAATCCTCAGAGACAGCAGGTCAATGGAAGTGAAAAGAGTTCCCTTTGTCACTTAAAAGGGCTGTCAATTTGAGAGCAAATATGCCTGCATTTCTATTTTAGAAGTTTCTGTTAAAAGATGTTTCTGTAAAAAGTTGTCAGCAATCCAGAATAAATACTACTATACTTCTGATTTATCCTGATAAGCTATTATTTTCTAGTTGCTCCCCTGTTATCCCACTCTGGCATATTTTCATTCTTTGGCAGATTATTCCACAGGTTTGTAGGTGACAGGATTAATTTATGGCCTCTGGAGAGGTATATTCCTTCTAGTACTGACAGAGCTAATCACTGCTTGAAAGAACTATGGATTTGGCTGATGACTGCAAAGTGATGCCTAGAGGACTTTCTGAGGTCACTGCCCTCTTAAAGTCATAGGAGAGATACCTTGAGTTATGTTGTTCTTGGTTAGATATGATTTTTAAAGCAGTGTTTCTCAACTGTACTAATACATTAGAATTACAAGATGTCCTCATTAAAACTAATGTGGCCTAGACTTGACCAGTCATGACTTGGTCTTGGATGAAATTTGAGCATCCATAGACTTTCAGAGCTCTACCAGTAATATAACATGAAGTCTGGATTGGAAATTACTAATCGAAATGGAGAGAGAACTCTGGTTGGTGGTGTAGTCCATAAGGAGTTGCATTGTGAATTGCAAGTGTCACTTTTCTGAGGGTTCAAATCTACCAATGGCTGTAAGGGAGAAAGCTTGGTAATCTCTTCCCACATGATTTACAACCTCACAAAGTCAAGAAAATGTCATCTATGAGAGTCATTTCTGAACTGATGACAATGAGAGAGAGAGAGAGAATCTATAAGGATGGCCATTTTGTAATTTCTTTAGAATGAGAGACTCTTACCAGAAATCACCACTCATGTAATAGTTTTGAAACAGATCGTGCTATCACAGGTGATTTTAATATGGTGCTAAGGATGTTCTATTCTTATCTAAGAGTGCCAGCTACACTTAGTGATTTATTCTTAATGAGAAAACAGTTTAAATGTAAAAACTGAAAGAGCACCACAATGTATACTCTTTTCAAAGCGGTGTTGTGGTTATGTGCCATTGAGTTGCCTGTAACTCATGATGACCCTATGTACAATAGCTCTAAACTCTGCTCTGTCCTGTGCCAATCTCATTGTCTCCGACACACTCATACCGATTGCCCCAGTCATTGAATCAATCCACCTCCCAGAGGGTCTTCCCCTCCTGTGCCTGTTCTCCACCCTCCCAAGCATGATGTCCTCCAAGGACCGGTCCCTCCTTACAACATGACCAAAGTATGTCAGACGAAGT
>NW_006400114.1:811631-816099 GCF_000299155.1 Elephantulus edwardii
CTATGAGTCACAGGTGACTCGACGGCACATAACAACAACAACATTTCTACATTCATGCTTCTCATATTCCATGTTCCAATCACTAGTGAATTCTTAAGGATGCTTTGGGCAGAGTGTTAAATGATCCAAGAGGCATTAAAAGAAGACGGAAGGAGTATATACAGAGTCACTGTACCGAAGGAATTGGCTGACACAGAATTTCCT
This sequence comes from Elephantulus edwardii, assembly GCF_000299155.1. NCBI lineage: Eukaryota > Metazoa > Chordata > Mammalia > Macroscelidea > Macroscelididae > Elephantulus > Elephantulus edwardii. The sequence goes on from NW_006400114.1 coordinate 811,836, forward strand.
TATACAATGTATAAGCAAGAGCCTGTGATAATGAAGAAGGAAATTAAAGCTGCTCTGAAAGAACTGGCAAAAAACAAGTCTCCAGGAGTTGATGCCGTACCGACTGACATATTTCAACAAACAGACGCTGCCTGGATATGCTTAACAAGTTGTGCCAAGAAATCTGAAAGACAGCCAGCTGGCCAACTGACTGGGAGAGATCTGTCTTTGTTCCCATTTCAAAGAAAGGAAGAAAGGTGACTCAACAGAATGCGGAAACTATCAAACAGATGTGCAGGCTGGGTTTAGAAGAGGCAGTACTAGAGATATTGTAGCTAAAGTTAGATGGATCTTGGCAGAAAGCAGAGATACCAGAGGAATGTCTATCTGTATTTCATTGACTATGCAAAGGCTTTTGACTGTGTGAATCACAACAAGCTGTGGTTGACTATGAGAAGAATGGGAATCCCAGAACATTTTATTGTGCTTATGCAAAACCTATCCTTGAACCAAGAGGCAGTTATCAGAACAGAGCAAGGAGACACTGCATGGTTCAAAATCAGGAAGGGTGTCTGCCAGGGATGTGTTCTGTCTCCATACCTTTTCAATCTGTATCCTGGATGCTGGGCTGTTTGAGGAGGAATGTGGTATCAGGATAGGAAGACTTATCAACACCCTGCGTTATGTAGATGACATAACCCTGATTGCTGAAACTGAGCAGGACCTGAAGTGCTTGCTGCAGAAGGTGAAGGACTGTAGCCTTCAATATGGATTGAAGCTCAACATCAAGAAAACAAAAATTCTCACCACTGGGCCAATTGGCAGCATCATTATGGATGGTGAAGAGATTGAGATTGTTAACAGTTTTAGTTTGCTTGGCTCCACAACCAACACTATTGGTAGCAGCAGTCAGGAAATGAAGAGCCAAATTTCAATGGGAATGTTACCTATCAGGGACCTCTCCAGAGTACTGAGGAGCAACAACATCAGGCTGGAGACTAAGGTGTGCCTGATTGTGTGCTATGTGTCAGAGAGCTGGACAGTGACTAGGGATGATAGAAAAATAATTGATGCCTTTGAGCTGTGGTGCTGGACAAGAGTGTTAAATATACCATGGACTGCTAGGAGAACAAACAGGTTCATCCTGGAGAGGGTGAAACTGGGGCTTCGTCTGACATACTTTGGCATGTTGCAAGGTGGAACCAGTCCTTGGAGAGGGACAGCGCAAGAAAGGAAGACCCTCGATAAGATGGATTGATTCAGTGATTGGGGAGTAGGTGTGTCAGAAAGAGTGAAGTTGGCACAGGATAGAACATTGTTTAGGGCTCCTGTACATAGGATTGCTATGAGTCACAAGTGACTCAATGGCACATAACAACAATAACAGCAGCAACATAATATAATAATAATACCCCCAAAATCCCTCCTTCCAAATTCAATAGCATTATCTGGAATCAATTTCAAGTCATGGACACCATCCATCCACTCAATTTCTCAGGCTATAAGTTATTACAGAATAATAATTCTCATTTTTTCTTGAGGAATTGTTGATGGATTCAAACAACTGATATTAGAGATAACATCACAAGTAACACAGAAAGCCACCATGATTCTTTATATGTACTTATAGAATATATATGATAATTAATATTTAAATATTTATTGTAATTGCTGTTACATTGTAAGAATTCGAGTATTATCTGCCATTGCTACTCAAATCTTGCTTGTTAAAAGTGAAGGGAACTTAAAACATTTGCTTCAGAACTTTTTCATCAGCTATAGTCTTTTAAATGGATTACATCTCAACATCAGGAAAACAAAATTCCTCACTTCTAGACCAATAGGCAACATCATGACAGATTGAGAAAAAATTGAAGTTGCCAAGGATTTTATTTAATTAGAACACATATTGGATTGGGAAAATCTGGTGTAAGGATGCCAGTTTCAACAATGAAGGTATGTATGCCTGATACAGGTTCAGGATTTTCAGTCATATCCTATGCCCTGGAATTTGGACAATGACTGTGCCTTTGAGTTATGGTGCTGGAGAGGAGTATTAAATATCCCAAGGATCATCAAAACAACAAACAAATCTGTGTCAGAGAAAGTGCAACCAGGAGTCGGGTTCTTACTTGATAACAAATTTGTTTTTCACTATGCACATCTGTTTTCTTAAAAAGGAATATCTGTTTAGAGTTAGTCTAATCTCTAAACTGTACAGGGACCATTAGCACACTGAAAATCAGATATGTTTATTTGGGAATAGGCAAGTTCAGAAATGGAAATAGAAATCTTTGTGCCTACAAAAAAACAGAAAGACAAGAAGAGATATGAATTTGGTCATTCTTTCTAGTAAGGAGCCAGAGTTAATAAACCTCCTGTAAGCAGCAAAGTCAGAGATATCTGTGATGATTGTGGATTAATTGTTAGATAAGTGGATTAGATAAATAGGCTTGAAAACAGAAGTACTACAGAGAAAAAATGAAAGATCATTTTAGTCTCAGAATAATTAACCTAAGTTTCTTGTTTTTATTCATATTCTCTGGTGTTCCTGTAGGATTAAGTTTAGGCTAGTTGACTTATTATGAGCTATAATTTTAGACCGACATTCTAATAAAAAAAAATCAAAGGAATGCCAACTCTATTTGGAATGAAATGGAGTTCTGGTGACAGAGTACGTAGGCAGTTGTGCTGATAACCACAAAAGGTTGTCTCTGGTGGTTGGAATCCACTGATGGCTCCAAGGGAGAAAGATGGGCAACCTTCTTATGTGTGATTTATGTTGTTAGGTTCCATTTTCAAGTATGACTCATTGCAACCCATTGCACAACAGATCTGATACCCGTCCTGTGGTATCCTCACAATTTCTGACACACTCAAGACCATTGCTGTAGTCACTATATCAATACATCAATACATCTAGTTGAGAGTTTTTCCTCTCTTTCACTGACTGTCCATCCTTCTAGGCATGATAGCCCATTCCAAAGAATAACCTCTCCTAGCCACATGCCCAGAATATATAAGAAGCAGCTTTGTCATTTTTGCCTTCAAGGGAACACTCTGGCTGATCCTTCTCCAAGACATATCTGTTTGTTCTTTTGGTAGTCCATGTGATACTTAGCACTCTTCTCCAACATCCCGACTCAAAAGCAATGTTTCTTCTTCTGTCATACTTATTCATTGTCCAGCTGTTATATGCATTGCAAGTGATTGAAATTACTGTGGCCTGAATTAGGTACTTTAGTCCTTAAACTGACATCATTGCTCCTCAATATTTTGGGGAGTTCGTTGGCTGTATACTTTCCCAATTTAATATGTCTTCTGATCTCTTGACTGCTGGTAAGCAGGGTGTTGATTATAGATTCAAGTAAGATGAAGTCCTTGATAGCTACAATCTTTTCACCATTTAGAATGATGGTCCCTATTAGTCCAGTGATCAGAATTTTGTTTTCTTGACATTGTAATGCAATCCATGTTTAAGACTGGATTCTTTGATCTTCTGTAATAAGTGCTTCAAGTTCTCCTAATGTTTAGGAAGCAAATTTGTGTTATCTGCATAATGAAGGTTATTGATGAATCTTCCTCCAGTCCTATTGCTACATTCATCTTCACAGAGTCAAGCATCTTGAATAATTTTTTTCAGTATATGAATGGTATGGAGAAAGGACACCACAGTGATGCACACCTTTCTTACTTTTAAACTATGTAGTAATATCTTGCTCTGTTGTAGATTTGATATAAAGAAAATTAAATGTCTGGGAATGTGGTTTATATCATCCTGAAAATCTGATGGAGTTAGTTATGGGTTTGTTCCAACTTGACAACAGTGCATTTTTTGAGATTTGGTGTAAAAGGTATAGATGGAGTGGAGCTCTTTGTTATTGTTGTTTGATTTTTTTTTTGTTTGTTTTTTTTTGTTGTTTGGTTTTCAGCACACAGCTATTATTTAATGATGCCCAGAGATTAACGGGAAGCCGTCTGCAAATTGCTTCACAAATTCCGTAGTGGTTAACTGCCTCTTATTCTAGGCATGAAATAGATGTGTGAAGGTAAGTTTTTTTTAATTATTATTATATTTTGTTAGTTTTAATGAACACTTACAGAGATTTTGGGTTTTCATGCATTCATTGCTGCACCGTTTTCTCTACCCTCCTCCCCAGTTCGTTCTTCTTCTCCCCCCGCCCCAAATATCTGTTTTAATTGTCCAATTGCCACAGTGCTTGTCAAAGCCAGTTCTGATTAATCTCCTTTGTCAGTGTGTCCTTTGCCATCCCCTATCACTCCT
>NW_006400114.1:824424-826046 GCF_000299155.1 Elephantulus edwardii
CACACCGGTGCTCTTCAGTATTTTAGAGAGATCCCTAAAAGCATACTTTCCCAGTTAGTGTGTCAATATATCCCATCTGGGATAAAATGTGTACATATTTATTCATGATCACTCTGCTTTTCCTCTCTCCTTTAGTCTCTTCAAGGTGAATGCAATTTCAGGGAAAGCAGCAGACCCCTCAGTTATTCCAAATACATCTCCAAGTACGGAGAGTCTGAGTACCTACTCTCCTCAGGCCTGAGTTTTCATTTTCTGCTTGTTCTATGTAGGCATAATTCTGGGACATCCTGTGAGTTAATGCGAATATGTAATTAAAATGTGCATACAGATCAACATTAGCCAGAGAAGTGATAGGTCAATTGTCTACTAGCTCTTTCACTTACTATGATGTTGTAATTGTGTGCTGATGAGTCAAATATGACTCATATTTGACCCTCTAGCAGGTTTTGAGAAGCAGAGAATTGAATGGGAGGAGATAGCCTATCCTTTTCCCAAGGAGCAGCTGGGCATTTGAACCAAATGCCTTTGGGATTACAGCACAGCTTCTTACCAGTTGGACCACCGAGATCTCTTTCACTTAAGTCATAATTTCCTCTTGTAACATCATTCTTGGCAAATTTTAGCACATATTTCATCTTGTTCAAAACATTCTTCAATGGTGAAATTCATTATATCAATTTACCTTTGATTCTTAATAATGATTTTCTTAAGTGGTTTTCCCTAATTATATTGCAGTTAAGCAGTGCTTCTGAAATTATGTTTTTTAGTCCTACAGCATCAATATCACCTGATAATTTTAACTTTTTAATTTTTACTAGTTAACAACAAAATGTTCCAATCTTTTTGGATTGCCCCAATAATTGATATTGTCGAGCCAATAATATATAGAATGATGATAACTAATATGTAGATCACATTTATTGTATGTTGGGTACCTTTTCTAAGGCCTTTAAAAATAATAACTCATTTGTAAAATTGAAGGTCTTATAATTCTCTATTTTAAAACCTATTCTACAATCCAGTAGTCAAAAAAAGCCTAATACTGGAACTTAAAAAAACCAGTCATGATGATTGTATTGTTCACAATTGAACAGAATTGAGAATTAAGAAACATATTTATAATTTATATAATTTTAAGTCTATTTATGGATAGCTGATCTTCAACAAAGGCCAAAATATGTTAAATAGGGGAAATGCAGTCTCTTTAACAAAAGGTATTGCCAAAACTATTTGCTGTGCTGAAGTAACGTGGGGTTGCTGTGATGCTGCACACTGTGCCATAGGTGTGTCAAATGCCATAATGGTTACCCAATATGGACAGTGTTTGATGAACTTCCAGATTAATTCAGGTTTAGAAGCAAGAGAGGTATCTACTTCCTAAACCACGTGCCTCTGAAAACTCTATGAACATAGAGAAACAATGATAGTTATAGAACAGGGTTTAGGTCTTTTGTTCATAAGGTTGCTATGAGTCATACTCGATTCAATGATACTTAACAACCAAAACAACAATTGACAAAACTAGATATGTTGTTGTTGTTGTTCTTGTTATGTGCCATCGAGTTGTTTGTGACTCATAGCGACCCTATGCACAACAGCCCTAAACCCTGCTCTATCCTGTG
>NW_006400114.1:826176-834140 GCF_000299155.1 Elephantulus edwardii
GATATCCCTCTGCAAGGACCTGTCCTTCCTGGCAACATGCCCAAAGTATGTCAGACGAAGCCCCAGAATCCTTGCCTCCAAGGAGTTGCTTGGTTTAATCCTCTCCAGGATGAATCTGTTTGTTTTCTTGGCAGTCCATGGTACCTTCAATACTCTTCTCCAGCACCACAGCTCAAAGGCATCAATTCTCCTTAAGATACATACCTCAAGCAATATAAGAAAAAACAACCTATGATGTATTAAAGCTGTAAATATAAAACCTAAAACTCTAAATATCACCAAAGAAAAAAAAAATTGGGTTAAACTAGGGCCTCTAATTTATGTATAAGCAAACATAAACAAACATAATCACAATACACAAACAGGAGAAGATAAAGTAGGCTACTTGGGTCTCCTAAATAATACTCAAAAGGTTTTCTCAAAAGACTAAAGAGAGAATCTATTGACTGGGAAAAATATTTGCCATTATTATATTCCACAAGGAACTAATATCTAAAATTTATAGAAAACTGCAACACATTAACAATAAGAAGCAGACAAAGCAATTAAATCATGGGCAAAGGACATGAATAGACATTTCAGCATAGAAGATATTGAGGTGGCAAATATACGAAGAAATAGTCATTGTTATCCTTTGCCATGAAATCAATTCTAACTCTTCAAAATTGAGTAATCTTATGTGACAGAGTGGAACTACCACATCAGGTATCTGAAGCTCTAAATGTTTATGGAATAAACTGTCATCATTCCTCTGCTAGGTGGCTGTTGCATTCCAACAGTTAGCAGCCAAGCTCTTTAACAGCTATGCCACCAGAGCACCTCATTCAGCTCAGCTTATTGTCTTTGAGTTGGAAAAGATTGATAGCTGGTCCTCCAAGCAAGTTTTCAGAGGCTATAAATTCTTGGGGAAGTGACTGTCCATCTTTAGCCAAGGAAGGAGCTGGTAGATTGATATCACCTGCCTTTGAGTTGGCACTGGAACTCCTTACATATGAGGGTCCACATTAAGAACCAACCTTTCTGCATTGAGTTGATTCAGACATACTCACAATGACCCTCTGCTGGGTTTTAAGGCTGTAAATGTTTATTGGAAGAGCCTGCTCATCTTTCAGAGAGCAACTAGTACACTTGAACTGCAGTCCTTCTGGGTAGTAGTCTAACATGCAATGCATCATGCCACTAGCGATCCTTATGAGCCATTAAAAAAAATAAAAATGAAAACATTGTTTGAATTGGAACTGTCTCAGAGCAAACTCTCTGTTGTACTTCTAAAGCTGTAAATCCAATAGTAAGAAATTGTTCATCTTTCTCACTCAGAGTTGCTGGTGGATTCAACTGCTACAGATTCATGGCCTTTGGATTAGCAGTACAGATTCCTACAATCTAAGCCACCAGAGATCCTTATTTTATGAAACATGGACCTTTATTTCTCTCTTTTAAAGGGAATGAGGCTGAACACAGACAGCATGAATAATTTGCCTAAGGCCACACAAGTGACTATAAAAACTGCTCACATGGCTTTAAATATTTTTTCTGCATTTTCCAAACCAAACATATACTTGGCTTGCTATAAGGAAAAAAAAAACTAAGGTAGAAGTTTCAGAGGATACCTGTACTAAAATCAAGTGAGGATGAAGAGAAACATAGACAAACAACTTTGGGCCGTAAGTCTAGATCCTGGAAACGAGTGAACAAATGAAGATACAAAGAGCCTTCTGATGTAGGCGCAGTGAGTATTGTAACTGAAAATGCAGGGAATGCTTAGCATTGAGCAATCTGACCTTCCTCACATCTTAATAGCCTTTAACATTTATTATCTTTGTAAGGAGGGGATGGCAAAGTGCATTTTATTACAGTATGGCCGGGAGACATTTGATGGAGCAGAACTCAATTCACAATGTCCAAGGTGTAAGGAAAGTTAGGTCATAATGTAATGGCCTGATTCATCTTTAAGTACGTAATTTGGGAAAGGAATTAGTGTCTTCCAGTGTATGAAAAGTATGGAGAAATAACTATAACTTTTCAAAATAGCCCATTATTAACAATCGGCACAGAATTGATTGGTATCCGTAGCTCGGTCAGCTCTTAAACAAGCTAGACAATAGCTGAAGTAATTACTTGGGGTAAATTATTGCTGTTATAAAATGTAATCAATGTTTTATTACAGCAAAAAGAGATGGGTTTTTCCTTAATTTCTCTCTTCATTGTACCTCCTCTCTGTCCAATCTCATTGCCAGAGCTCTGGAAGAATGATTTTTTGGTTTTGATTTTTGTTCCCTCCCTTGTGTTGGCAAGAGAGACTCTGTCATCTGAATGCAGCAAGACAGGACACATCTTGTAAAGGTTTCCCATTTTAATATCCCTTAATGACCAATAATGAATTCTTTACAGTTAATCTGCTGTTCTCATGAAAACAATCTAGATGGTTAAAAAAATCAATCATTAATGAGCAGTAGATGACAGCTCCCCCAAAACACAGCTGTATTTTTGTAAAAGTGATTAAACATTGTCTGCATTCATAATTGCATGGTTAATAAGAATGTTGAGCACCAAGTCAAGCATTGTTGCTAATGATGACAGATTACGATGATACAAATGCTTTGGAGTTATGGGGCTAAATTTTCAAAGGCAGTCCCTGGAACGGAATGCACACAGATCCAATAAGTATTCAATTTGCATGGACCATTACCGGGTTTGGGCATGACATTTGGGAGTTTTGCAGTTGAGACTCTTTTGAAAATCTGGTCCATTATGACAGAAAGCATCTGTAATTAACAGTAACTGATCTCCCTCTGCTCAGCCTTGGTGAAAGGTGTACAATACTGTGTGTGTTGCAGCAAATTATTTTGTATGATCTTTTTTAACCACAGTATTTGTTCCTTCCACCAAATAACTGGATGGAAACAAGACGTGGCCCTCCAAAGGGATTGCCTATTTATTAATAATATTAAAATGGAAAATCTTTACAAGTGTGCCAGGATGGAATAGTCCTCAAAGCATGATATAATGCTTTGAAGAGTGGAGAGACAGTGCAGGAGAGGAAGACCCCATAAGAGATGAACAGAAACAATAGCTGGGCTCATGGGTGTTGGAGACAGTGAGATTGGCTTAGGATAGGGAAGGGTTCAGAGCATAGGGTCACTGTGAGTTGCAGCCAACTCGGTGTCACATAACAACAGCCACTCGTATTGATGAAAGTATTGAATATAATAACATGGACAGCCAAAAGACCAAACTAATCTGTCTTGGAGAACATGCAAGCTGTGTTCCTTGGAGGCAATAATAGTGATATGTAATCATATGTACTTTTAACATGTTCTTGTAAAAGGATACTATGATTGGAAAAGTCAAGGGTCTGAGACAAGAGGAAGCCCCTCCACAAGATAAACTGACACAGTGGCTGCAACAATGGGCACGTATACAACTATGATTATGAGGAGGGTGCCAGATTTAGCAAGGTTTTACTCTGTTATCCACAAATACGCAAGGTCGCTATGAATTGGAGGCCGTTAGATAGCACCTAACAACATCTTCCCAATTAAACTCTTTGATTGTGAACATTGTCTTTGAGCTCTAAGTGGTCATTGCAACGAAGTATTGGACCCCTAAGAGAAGTAGAGTATCATAATTGGTAAAAGATAAAGAGAGGAGGAAGTCCTGTGATGAAGAGACTTGAAGCTCAAAGAAAGAGAAAAAAGCATCTCTAAGGGATGTAAATCAACCTCAGAGATAGATATAAATATTAAAGTTTTGAAAGAAGATGAAAAAGTGAACTGATCATTCAGGAGGGACCATGATAAAGGCCCATCTCTGAGTTTCTGTCATTGATTATTTGTCTCTCTTATTTTGTCCTTAAAAACATTCACTAATCTTTGGGAGCCTCTACATTATCACTCATCCCTCGAACTATTTAGAATTTCAGATTGCCTCCACATTCGAAGGGGGTTGATAACTGCATTGAGTGATGAATTTCAATCCTTATGAGTGAGTCACTCGATGATTGAGTGAACTTCAACTGCTGCTCAGGCTGTCTTCACTCTGATAAAGTATGAGGCAATTCCATCTATAGAGCTATGTTTAGCCACAATTTATGAGGAAAATTGCATGCTAGAGGGGAATTTATGAATTTGAGGATCGTGGGAAGTACCTTGTATCCCTCTGGGATGTTGAGGATTTGTTCAACTGTTTAGTGACATTGCCTAGTTCTTGTGTTGTTATTTATTATGCCGATTTGTACAAAGTCTTATCCCGACAATTCCCAGTCTGAGAAAACAGGCATCACTTGTATTCTTGCTTTGTCATTTTCTGGATCATCCAAAGCGTGTCTGAGTAGAGGACTATAGAGCGTTAAGTGCTGCATGGCATAAGGTTTAAGATACCCGATTTGAAATGCAACTCTGCTGCTAGCTGTGTATTCCTCATGACTAATTAATAATATTAGCATATTCCTACCCACTGCAGCTGCGTTAATTCTGACTCACAATGACTCTACATGACTGAACTGCCTCACAGACTTTCCAAGCATGTAAATGTTTGTTTTGCTTCATTTTGTGTGACTTCCAATCTGGGATCTACCTCTAATACTATAGCTGCCTCTGTTCTTCTATTCTCTGTAGGGTTTTCAGAGAACTGTTATTTCAGAAATGAATGGCAAGTCCTGTTTCCTAGTCTATATTAATCTGGGAACTCTGCTAAAACCTTTCCACCATGGGTGACCCTACTGGCATTTTAAACTTCGGTGGTATAGCAGATGGGCGCTTACACATTGTGGTCTGAAATGTGTTCCGCAAAATACTGTTGGGATGCTGTTATTGTTAGGTGTTATTGAGCAGACTATAACTCATAGAGATCCCATGAATAACGGGTAGGAATCTTGCCTTACTAAGTGATATCTTCACAATTTCTGCCATGCTCAAGCCTCTTGTTATAGTCATTGTAAGCCACTGTGTCAGTCCATCTTATTACCAGTTTGGAAAAGACCTGCATATTGTGGAGAAAAGGAAAGTAATCTAGAGGGATGGAAGTTGTTACAGTCTGAAAACTGCATGGTAGTGATCTCACCACCTGTAATTGCATCAAAAAGTAATAATACTCCAGCACCTCAGCAAGAAAAAGTCAAGCACCCCAATCACAAAATAGTGACAAGATATGAATAGACAATTCACCAAAGAAGAAATTCAGATGACCAACAAACACATGAAAAACTGTTGTAAATTTCAAGCTATTAGAGAGATGCACATTAAAACAATTATGAGATATCATCTCACCCCATCAAAAATAGTGAAGTTCAACAGTGCAGCAAATAGTAAATACTGGCATGGATTTGGAGATGTTGGAATTCTCATTCATGACTGGTGGAAATGTAAAATGGTACATCCATTTTGGAAGCGGCCTGGTTGTTTCTCAAAAAGCTATAAATAGAAATATCATCTGACACAGCTAGCCCACTACTGAGAATATACCATAAAGATAATCAAGCCTTATTTAGATAGATGTATGCACAGCCATGTTTACTGCAGCATTATTCAAAGTAGTGAAGAGACTGAAGAAGCTTATGGATAGAAAAACTGTTGTACACTTACAAAATGGAATATCACACAGCACGGAAAAACAGTGACATTGTATAACACTACATATGGAATATTATACAGCATTGGACAATGAACTTTTAAAACACATGAGTCTGGAAGGTCTTATGTTTTGTGAAATATCTCAGTAATAAAAGGACAAATACTGTATAACACTGCTCTTATAAACTAGGTGTAGTATTCGGGAGAGAACTGGAAAAGAGGGATAGATAGATAATGAACACTGCACTAGAACAGATGAAGGAAAAGATTGCTTGAAAGGAATGGATGATTAGACATTGTAAGTATGACAATTAATGCTCTGGAACAAGAAATGTGTTACAGAGTGATTTGGGGAGTGGAAAAGGAATGGGAGTTGGGAAAATGTACATCAAAGAAAGAATGAGTCATGCTCACCCAACATTAAAAAAAAATTGCCTTTTTTTTTTTAAAAGAAACTATAAGGACACACTTTCAGAATGGCAACATTAACAGAAAAGAACTTTCTGTGGCCTATGAGGACAGCACACAGAGTTTGAAGATAGTGCATGTTCTGACATCAGCTAGAAACCTCTGCTGTTGTAAAAGATCTTTTTCTTTTTGTAGATCAAGAACCTTGATAGGAATTTAAATACTCTCTGTGCCCTGGTATTACCCCTGACCTTTTTTCCCTCATTGTGTTTCTTTTTTGTTTCCCTCTAGAGATAAAGTGAACTCTCTTTACAAGGGAGAATCAGATTGTTGTTGTTGTGACTGAGATGCTGTGAAAATAACACATATCACATTTCTTAAAGTAGTACCACAGCCTGATTATTTTATTTACAATCTGAGCCATTTAAAGACAAATCAAGTTATTTTGTACAAAACAAAGAAGGGAAATAAATAAAATACGCTGAGTGAGGATGACTACCAAAAGAATGGGTTTATGCCGTTGCCTCTGTTCTCTTTTCTCCTCTAACCTTTGACTTCCTTTCTCTTTAAAATAAATTTTTTCACAATTAAAGTGATTTTAAAGAAGGTTTACAAAAACGTTAGATTTGTATTCATCTTTTAACTTTTTAATGTATACCAGGGTAGATTATATATGCATATACATGTTGTTGCTATTGTTGTTGTTTTGCCCACCGAGTTTCCTGTAACTCATAGTGATCCTACCTATGTATAGCAGCTCTGAACCCTATCTTATTCTGAAGCAGGCTCACTGACTCCTACACACCTACCCCCATTACACCAATAATCCATCTCTTCCAGGGTCATCTTCTTCTGCACTATCCCTCTACTCTTCCAAGCATGATGTTCTTCTCCAAGGACTGGTCCTTCCTGGCCTCATGATGAAACTAAATGAAATAGAGTTTAGGGTGGTGTTTTTTTATTGTTGTTGTTGTATTTTTGGTTTTGTTTTAAACCATTATCTCCAAGGAGAAATTGGGTTTTACCCTTTCCAAGACAGAACTGTTTGTTCTCTTTGTAGTCTATGTATGTCCAATACTCTTCTCCATACCACAACTCAAAGACATCAGTTTTTCTTCTGTCATCCTCATTCATTATTCAGCTCTTTAATGAAAGTAATAGTGAAGATCATGGCCTGGGTCAGGTGCACCTTCATCGCTAGACTGACATTATTACTCTTCAGCACATTAGAAAGGTCTTTGGCAGCAGACTTCCTCAATGTAATATGTCTCTTGCTTTCCTTAGTGCTGGTGCCAAAGTGTTGATTGTAAAGCTGAGCAAGCTGAAATTGTTAACAACCTCAATCTCTTTTCCATCTATCATAGGGCTGCCAACTGGCCCAGGGGTGAGGATCTTTGTCTTAATGTTGGTGAGCTTCAATCCATCTTGAAGACTACAGTCCTTGACCTTCTACAGCTTCAGGTCTTCTTCAGTTTCAGCAAGCAAGGCTGTGTCATCTGCATAATGCAGGTTGTTGATGAGTCTTCCTCCAATCCTGGTGCCACATTCCTCTTCATAAAGTCCAGTCTCCTGAATGATCAATTCTGCATACAGATTAAAAAGGTAAGGAGGCAGCATGCATCCCTGACACACACCTTTACTGATTTTGAGCCATGCAGTTTTTCCATACATAAACTACATAATGGAGTATTGTATATAATTGATAATTAAAACTAAGGGTACAAATGTATGTTGTTGTTGTTGTTGTTGTTATGTGCCATTGAGTAGCTTGGGATTCAGAGCCAACCCTATGTACAACAGTCCTAAACTCTGCTCTGTCTTGTGCCAATCACACTGTCCCTGACACACCCATCCCGATTACCCCAGTCACTGAATCAATCCACCTCATAGAGGGCCTTCCCCTCCTGCGCTGTCCCTCCACCCTACCAAGCATGATCTTCCTCTCCAACTACCTGTCCCTCCATACAACATGTCCAAAGTATGTTA
>NW_006400114.1:835939-839735 GCF_000299155.1 Elephantulus edwardii
AAAGTCATATTTTGGTTCCCATGGATTTGGTTTAATTTTCCTCAACTTCAGCTTGAACTTGCATATGAGTAGTTGGTGGTCTGTTCCACAATCGGCTCCTGGCCTAGTTTTCACAGCTGATATTGAGCTTCTCCAGCGGTTCTTTCCGCAGATGTAATTGATCTGATTTCTATGCATACCATCAGGTGAAATCCACATATAGCGTTATATATATTAAAATATTCTATCAGTGTTCAAAATTTTAAAATTATAACAAGATATTAAGTGGACTGAGTAACTCAAGTATATAATGCACAACTTGACATAATTTTAATACCTGTCTTTGCCTTTGTCTAATATTTTCATTTGACAAGAAAGGTCAGTCTAGCTATTACTCATTTCTCTGTGGCTGGGGTGTAAAAATTGCGAAATTATTGCCAAGTATTTTGTAAATATGAAATGCTAAACTACTATAATAATTCATATGGTAATGGGTGGAAATCAGTTATTTTTCCAAAAGCATAAGGGCTTAACAAGAGGATTAGGCTGGACAATCTATGTTTGGCAACTGTCATAAAAACGGAAAATGCCAAGAAGTACAGATGTCCCTTTTTCTCTCATGAAGTAGAGTGCTTTTACCCTTAGGCTGAACAGAATTTATTATTTGCTGCAGCCCAGCAGTAATATTTCTCTTTGAATAGTCCAGGCAACTCCTTGTTACTCTCATCGCTGCCTGCCTCATTTATTCTTCCCACATCTTCCCTTTATTTATTTCATTCCCAATGCCAAGAATAGCTTCTCTGTCTCAGTTCTATATAGAAAGTTCTGTACAGAAAGTGTAACTTTAAGCTCAGTTCATTTGTGTCTTTATATTTTAATGTACCATTAAAATTTGCTTATGTTATCATAAGGGTCAGTTTCATGATCTATTAAAAAAAGTAATAATTACTGCTAAGCACTAAATGAAATAATGCAAGCACTTAGTAGTTAGTGGACTTTGTTCCTCTCTAGGATACGTTCTTTGGTTTTGTTGACCTTCAATGAAACCAATTCTTTTAAAATTCTTAATAATTTTAAGATGGGAATATTCAACAAGAATGACTCTGTATTGTCTTCTTTTTTTATGTATATCTTGTTGTTATTGCCAGGTGCCATTGAATCAAGGAAGACTCAGCGTGACCTTATAAACAACAGACCTGAATCCTGTCCTATCCTATGCCATGCTCCTCATCTCTGATATACTTGAGCCCATTTTGCAGTCATGGTGTCAATATATCTCATTAATGCGTCCCTTTATGTCTTCACCCTCTTTACCCTCTATATTTTCAAGGATGAGATCTCCTTCCAAGGATGGGTCTTTCCTAGCAAGATGCAAAGGAAGTGGCTAATCAGGCTCACCTTAATTTTAAAATTACAGCATTGCTCCTTAGTAATTTAAAAGTCTTCAGTCTCCCTAACTGCAGGTTTACCCAATGCAATACATCTCCTGATCTCTTGATTTCCAGTACCATGTGTATTGAGTGTGGAT
This sequence comes from Elephantulus edwardii, assembly GCF_000299155.1. Taxonomy (NCBI): domain Eukaryota; kingdom Metazoa; phylum Chordata; class Mammalia; order Macroscelidea; family Macroscelididae; genus Elephantulus; species Elephantulus edwardii. The sequence continues at coordinate 837,447 of NW_006400114.1, forward strand.
CCAAGTAAAATAGATTTATTAACAGTGTTAGTATTTTCTCCATCTATCATGATATTGCCTATTGGTTCAGAGGGGAGGCTCTGCTTTCTTGACTTTGACTTGTGATCTGTATTGAAGGCTCAAGTCTTTGATCTGCTACAAGTGCTTCAAGTCTTCCTCACTTTGAGCAAACATGATTGTGTAATTGGGGAAAAACAGATTGTTGGTGAGTATTCCTCAGATTCTGATCCCACATTCTTCTAATCCTGATGTCATATCCATCTTCATAGAGTTCAGTTTTTCTAATGATTTGTTCAACATACAGAATGAATACACTTTTCCTGACTCTTAAACTGTGTAGTATTCTATTGCTCTGTTTGTAAAAGAGTCTTTTGGTTGAAGTATAGGTTTTGCATGAGACAATTAAATGTTCTGGAATTTTCATTCTTCTCAATGTTAGCCATAATTTGTTTTTACCTACAGAGTCTCATTTCTTTGCATAATGAAAAAAGACCCAAAAACATTGTTCTGGTACTTTCTGCTTTCAGTCAGTCTCTATCAGACATCAGCAATGATATCCCTGGCACCATGGCCTCTTTGAAATCCAGCTTCAACTTCTGGCAGTTATTTGAATGTATACTGTTTTAGTTGTTTTTTGCTTTAAGAAATATTTTGCTTGCATGTGATATTAATAATGTTCTATAACCACACATTCTATTAGGTAATCTTTCTTGATAATTAGAACAAATACTGAATTCTTCCTGTCAGTCTGCCAGACAGCTGTCCTCCAAATTTCCTATCATAGACTAGTGAGCACATACAGGGTTGCATCTGTCATTTGACACATGTCTATTGGTAACCCATCAATTCCTGAAGGCTTCCCCCCCCCCAATGGCTTCATTACAGCTTGAAATTCTCCCTTCATTACCACTGATTCTTTATCATGATACTTCCTGGAATATTTTAATGTTGGCCAACTCTTTTTGGTACAGTGACTCTATGTATTCCCTCTATCTTCTTTTAATGCTTCCTGGGTTATTCAATATTTTATCCATAGCATTTTTAAATATAACTCAAAGCTTGAATTTGTTTTTCAGTTCTTTCAGCTTAAGAAATGCTAATAAAGTTCTTTGTTGTCTGACTCTAGCCCTCTGGACATCCTGTTCTAATATTTGCTTTGTCCTCTTGTGTTTCTCTTTATAATCTTCTGGTAAGCTCTTTTACTTCTTCTCTCTGTTTTGGATTCTTGATGCGCTAGTGCAATTTTCATTCTATTCTAACATTTGTTTTGATTTTGTTTCTTCTTTCTTCTCTGTTTTTGCAATGATCTATGCTCCCTTCGTGTGTAATATCCTTAAGGTCATCCCATGACTCGTTGATCATTAGTGCACAATGCTTCAAACCTATTCATAAGATTATTTTTAAATTTGTGTGGGCTAGATTCAAGGTCATAGTTTGCTTCTTGTGGAATATTTTAATTGCCTTCATCTTCAATTTGAATCTGCACATGAGTAATTGATTATCTGTCCACAGTCAGTGCCTGGCTCTATTTTGACTGCTGAAACAGAACTTCCAAGATAGAAACATAAAATATGATGCAAATTTTATCTTACTGGGCAATCTCAGGGCATATTGGGTCCCCAGGAGTTCTAGTGGCTTATTGGTAAAGAATTATGCTCTCAATACAAAGGTTTGTTGTTGTTATTGTTATGTGCTGTTGAGTCACCTGTGACTCATGATGACCCTATGTACAACAGCCCTAAAACCTGCTGCATCCTGTGCCAATCTTATTGACTTTGATGCATTCACCCCTGTTACCCCAGTCACTGAATCAATCCATCTCATCGAGGATCTTCCTCTCTTGTGCTGTCCCTCCACCCTCCCAAGCATAACATCCCTCTCCAAGTGTTGGTCCCACCTTACAACATGTCCAAAGTACGTTAGATGATACTTCATAATCCTTGCGTTCAAGGAACAGCCTGGTCACACCCTCTCTAGGATGAACTTGTTTGTTCTCCTAGAAATCGGTGATATTTTTTATACTCTTCTCCAACACCACAGCAGAAATGCGCAAATTCTCCTTCTATCATCCCTAGTCATTGTCCAACTTTCTGATGCATAACAAGTAATTGCAAAGAGCATGGCCTGGATCAGGCACACCTTAGTCTCTAGACTGACATCATTGTTCTGCAGGACATTGGCGAGGTCTCTGACAGTAGATTTTCTCAATGTAATTTCTCTTTTCATTTCATGGCTGCTGGTATCAAGAGTGTTGATGTGGAGCCAAGCAAACTGAAGCTATTAACAATC
>NW_006400114.1:844050-880132 GCF_000299155.1 Elephantulus edwardii
TTTAGGGCTGTTGTGCATAGGGTCGCTATGAGTCGGAAACGACTCGACGACACATAACAACAACAACAACAACAATCCAAAAACTGTTGTTGTTGTTGGTTTCCTTCAACTCAAGCACAACTCATAGCAACCCTATGAACAAAAGGCCTGAAGCCCCTCTGTAAGTATTGATGTTTACCAAAGTTCAGAGAGTTTCTGGAGGCTTGTTATTTAGGAAGTGGATGTCATGCCGTCTTCCAAACACAATTCAAATCTACCAGCTGCTACCTGGGAGAATAATGGGTAATCTCCTTCCATGTGATCTATTACCTCTGAAAACCTGCTTGAGTGTCAGTTATGAGATGGTTCTGACTCAATTGTACACAACAACAACAATTACCATGTAAGAACTTCAATGATTTTGAAGTTGCCATATTGTAAAGAAGTCTAGACCACAAGCTGAGGCTTTCATACCAGTTAGTGAAGAAACCATCTTGAAAGTAAATCTTATAACTCTATCTCTTTGAGCTGCAGAGGTCTAAGATATCATCTAGTAAGAAGGGCAGCTCTGTGTGTTATTTCCAATTTTTTACCTACAAGAGCCCACTTGAAAAAGCCACTAGAGCTCCCTGATTTATAAATACTGAAAGATAGTAGGAGCTCCTGGAGAACAATCTTCAACATGAATTGAAGCTTAACATTAAGAAAATAAAGATTCTTGTCACTGGGCCAACTTACAGTCCACAATAAATGGAGAAGAGACTGAAATAGTTAAAAATTTCAGTTCACTCAGCTTTACAATCAATACTCTGGAAGCAGCAGCCAGGAAATCAAAAGACAAATTGGATTAGCAAAGTGTGCTGCCAGGGACTTCTCTAGCATGCTGAAGTGTAAAGATGCCAGTCTAGAGAGTAAGGTATGCCTGATCTAGGCCATGGTCCTCACAATTACTTATTATGCATCAGAGAGCTGAACAACGAATAAGGTTAACAGAAGAAGAATTGATGCCTTTGAGTTGTGGTGTTGGAGAAGAGTATTTAACACACCATGGACTGCCTAAAAACAAACAAGTCTATCCTAGAGAGAGTGAAACCAACTTGCTCTCTGGAGGGAAGAATTCTGAAACTGTGTCTTATGTACTTTGGGCATATGCCAGAAGGGACCAGTCCTTAGAAAAGAATGTCATGCTTGGAAGAGTGGAGGGACAATGCAGGAGAGGAAGACACTGGATGAGATGAATTGACACAGTGACTAAGGTAATGGGGGCAAGTGTGTCAGAGACAGTAAGACTGACTCAGGACAGGGCAGCATTCAGAGCTATTTTGCATAGGGTCACTATGAGTCACAGACAACTAGAGAGCACTTAAAAAAATGAATAAAGATGGAAAAATGGAAGTGAATGATAAAGTAGTTTCAATGGAAGCACCTTGAAAGAGAAGAAATAAAACGCAGCACAATACAATAATAAAAATCCTGAGTCATTGGTAGGAGGAAAAAGGGGGGAGTATTGAAGCTGCTTCAGTTACATTGAGGCAAACTAACTGCAAAACGGGAGGGAGAGACAAGGAATTTTAGTGAGCTCATAATATCTACAACAAACAGAACTGAAAGGAAGCAGCATATGGAGCAGTAAGAAGCAGAGGGAGTCAGCAGGAGAGGGGAGAGAAGCTGTGGGAGGGAGAGGAAGGCATTCACTAGGTCTATGGAAACAGCAGGGTGAATTTAAGTGAGGAAAGCAACCAGGAGCTCAAGCAAAGAAACAGAATAGGACCCTGAGTGTCCAAAAGGAAGGAGAGGGAAGGAAAATTGTGAGACAGTGGAAGATGTGAGGAAATTAAATAAAACACAAACAAAAAGTTCACAGAAACCATGTAAGGTGTAACTTATGCAACAGAGAACATATGGAAGAAGTGGGGACAATGGGAGGTAAAACATTGTGAGTGAAACAGTGAATTGATGAGGGTTTAAAGAATGTATTTTATTTGCCTACTAACAAAGAAGACCATATTGCATTCCTAAAATGTGCCTTAAAATGAAGTAAAATATATCATTTAATTTAATTGTAAGCAAAATTTTATATGTTGTTATTAGGTGCTATTGAGTCAAGTATAAGCCACAGTGACCCTATCAACAACAGATCTGAACCCTGTCCTATTCACTTCCAGACACACTGAAACCCACGGCAACAGTCACTGTGTTCACTCACCATATTGAGGATCTTACTCTACTTCACCAATCCTTTGCCTTTGAGAGCATCAATCACTCTCCAAAGAAGAGCCTCTCCTAGCAAAATGTCTGAAGTATGTGAGGTGAAGCTTTATCATCTTTGCCTCCAAGGAGCACTCTGGCTGTATTTTCTCCAAAACATATTTGTTCTTTTGGTTGTCCGTGGGATGTTCAGTAGTCTTTTCCAACACTACAGCTCGAAAGCATTAATTCTTCTGCCATCCTTATTCATTATCCATCTCTCAGATGCATATTAAGTGATTGAAAATATCATTGCCTGGACGATAAAAAAGTCTAGAAAGTTGTGTGTCAGGTATGCATCCTTTCTTCATACCTATTCAATTTGGATGCCAAGCTAATCGTTCAAGAATCTGGATCCTATGAAGAAGAATATGACATCAGAATTGGAGGAAGACTCATGATTGGTATTTATTACTGTAGGAGACCAGAACCCATTCTAGTTTGAGTATCTTTTTTTTTTTTTTTTTAACTGGCTGACTGGTATTAAGGGAAGAATATGAATTTTGCAGTTGGGTAATCTTTTAATATGAACCTAAGCCTAACGTATTGTCAGTTTTGCTTTGGACCATTTATTCAGCATTGGTTTTTTCAATTTGTAAGATAAGCGCAACACCATTTGCTTTGCAAGGTTATTATGCAATTAAGTGAAGTGAGAGATACTAAATGATTAGCAAAATGTCTGAGGATTAATAGAGGCCCAATCCTTGTTATTTCTGCCTTTTATAAACCTGATAATTAGTGATTGTAGATATTACATATTGATTAGCAATTGATATATTTAAATTAATTGATATCTCTGTACCTGTAAATGTGATTCTATTTGAATAATTTATCTTTCATTGTGTTGGTAAGTCCATATCAATGTAAGTCTTCAGTCTAATCCACTCTTTTGCTGTTGTAAAGAAATAAAGAATATGTTAGTTAATTCAACATTTTTTTCATATCCAGTTTAATAGAATAAATGCCAGCAATCAATACCAACATCCACAGTAAAATTTTGTATTTCCATAAACTTCTTCTTGTTATGTGCCATAGAGTTGCTTGCAATTCACAGGACCCTATGTGCAACAGCTCTGAGCCCTGCTCTGTTTTGAGTTAATTTCATTGTCTCTGACACACTTGCCCCCATTAGCTCAGTCACCGTGTCAATCCATTTCATCCAGGGTCTTCCTTTCTTGTGCTGTCCCTTCACCCTTCAAAGCATAATGTCCTTCTCCAAGGGCTAGTCACTTTTAGCCACGTGCCCAAAGTATTTGAGACGGAGCCTCAAAATCATTGCCTCTATAAACTTAGTTGTTTGTCGTTGTTATTTGATGCCATCGAGTCGTAGACGACTCATAGCGACTCTATGAACGAATGGCTTGAGCACTGTTCGTACATAGTTTCCGGAGGCAAGCCATTTCGGAAGCGGATGCCGCTCCTGCTTCCAGGCTTGTTTTCGTCGGGAAGCTCCAGCAACACTGTCCACCATGGGTGTCCATTACCACGATTGGCGCATCACTGTCAGTGTTCAGCATCACAGCAACCACGAATTACCTCTGTACAGCAATGCACAGACCAGTGCTATACCATCTAGAAGAATGTTTGACAGGAAAACAATTTGAACCTGGCCGAGGGCAACAGATGAAAATCACCCACCTTCGGCTTGGTAGCATAACTAACTTCCTTTCCACTAGGCTTAGTTACTTATTAATAATAAGAAAATCAGAATAGGCACAGAGAAACAAACACTTGAGAAGATATAAATCCAAATAATATTAAAAATATGAAAGAATGTCAAGAAAATCTCATGATTACAAGGAAAGATCTACCCCTAGAAGTGATGTTCTAAAATTTAGACTTCTAGCTTCCAAAACTACAATACAATAAATGTCTGTTTCTTAAAGGTACTCACTTATGGCATTTTTCCTGAAGAAATATTTGAAACTAAATAATAGCAGTGATATGAAAAGTTAATAAGGCCTTGGTGGGTGATATTAAAATTTCATATTTTCATATTTACACTGACTGTTTACTCTCATGTCTAGCTCTGGTGGCTTAGTGGTAAGGAGTTATACTACCAAACCAAAGGCATGCAGTTTGAATTTACCAGCTGCCACATGAGGGAATGATGCGTGAATTTCTGTGCAATTCACTGCCTACGAAATCGATGGAGGATCAGCTGTGAGTTGGTTCTGACTTGACAGAGTGTAACTAAAGCAACAACATATGCTTCCATTATGAAGTAATTACTAGATAAAATGTTGGGAAATATTTTTGAAACTAGGCAAATAAAAAAATACCTCACATGTGAAACAAATAAGAAACTCTATTAACTCTTCAATAGTCCTCGAAACAAAAGGCTGAATGTAGTAGACTGAATATGCCTCTATCCCCTGCTGACAGGGCCAACTTCCACCAGCACAAACATGTCCAGGATGTGAGTGTACAGCAGTGGTACAAGTAAGCAGCTTATATAGGAGAGATTGAGGCAAAGTGGAGAACTATTAGAGTAGAGGTACTTTCAACAAAGTCAGGGCTTTTTGCTAGGTTCAAGGAATATTGGAGTAGAGTGCGAACGTATAGGAGAGACTGGAGGGAGACATTGTTGCAAGATCTGGTTGTTAAGCATGAGGGAGTGGAAGATAATTTGTAGTTACAGGAATGATCAGGTTCCCAAGTCAGGTTTTTATAGCTCTCACCTGCTAGATGTCCACATCCTAATTCCTAGAAACTGTGAGAATGCCATTTTTTCATGAAAAACGGTACTTTACAAATGTTATTAAAGACATTGCATATATAATGGGATTCATGTAGTCCCTTAATCCTTTTGATTTTTTTTCATGCATCTCTAATTATATTCACTTTTCTTTGCTGTGAAAGAGGAGAGTCCAGTAGTTCATTTACATGGTTGCTTACAGCTTTAAAAATAAATTTTTCCTCCCTAAATCCTATATACAACATTATCTTTGTAACCCTGTTATATCAATTGACTATGATGTCACCTGAATTCTATGGTACTGTGCCTCCATCTTCAATGACAGACTCCCTCAAGATATTTGGTTATAACTTAAAAAGTTTTCATAACTTTACATTTTGTATAATCTACTAATTGTTGTTGTGTTGCTGAATCAGAACTAAATCATAGCTGATCCTTCAGTGGATTTTCACAGTCTGTATATTGCATGAGAGGAAATTGCCCATTTTTCTCCTGTTGAGCAGATGGTGGATTTGAACCATCTGCCTTTGTGTTGGTAACATAATTCCATACCACTAAGTCACCAGAGCTCCTTATACTCTATTACAGTCATGAATAAATTTTCAGGGGCTCTGGTGGCCTAGTGGCAAGAAGCTGCCCTGCAATCCCTAAGGCATGCAGTTTGAATCTACCAACTGCTCCACAGGAGAACAGGCAATCCTCTTCTGTGCAATTAACTTTCTCTGAAAACCCATCAGAAGGTCAGCTATGGGTTGGTTCTGATTCTACAGCTCACAACAACTTGCAAATATGAATGTAGATGCATTACCCTTTAGGCTTATATATGTTCATAGGTACCATTTGATTTTGTACCTATATATGTATATACCAGTAGATTGGTGTTATTACTATTATTACAGGATTAAGGGTGTACTAGTATTTAGCTTTTTTGCATTTAAGTCCTGTTCTCTTCCTATTATCCTCTGCCTTCACTTCTCTCTTTTTGTATTTTATCTTATTCTTAAGCTAATTTGTATCTATAGTAGGAGAATGTTTTAGCATTGAGATTTCTGTAATTCCAGTGTATCTTCCAATCATAAGTTTAAACATACAGATGTGGTATCTTGAAGACCCTTACTTAGTGTTTTCCTATAGCTTTTTAATTTTCAAAATATGCCTGAAAATTGTGATTTCTTAGAAGAGAATGTACAGTCAGAAAAAGGTACTTTTTCTAATAACAATTATTTCATAAAACTTAAAAAGCAGTCGTTGTTGTTGTTGTTGATTTCCATTGAGTCAAAATCAACTCATAGCTACTCTATGAACAAAAGACCTGATGCCTTTCCATAGTTATTGTTGTTTTTCCAAGTTTATAGCGTTTTCAGAGACATGTGGTTTAGGAAGTGGATGCCTCTCCCGTTTTCCAACCTGTTTTGAAACTGGGAACTCCACCAAACACTGTCTGCAATGGGAAACCATTGTGGTATTTAATACCCCCATGGCACAAGGTTCAGTATCATAGCAAACCCAGGTTACCTCATATAGCACACTGACAAAGAGTGATGTGTAAAGTGGAAGAATGTTCCTCCAGATATAACAACACTAGTCTCATTTAGCAGTGGTTAAGTATTGTTGAGGTGAATATGCCTGAGAGTAAGCTTTGCACAAAAGACTTGAACTCTGTTCTATGATTAACTAGATTAGGAAGTGGATGCCACTCCTGCTTCCCAACATAAATCAATATGAAGCTCATCCAACCATCTACATAATAGGTAACCATTATGGTATTTGCCACGACTATGGAATAGTGCTCAACATCACAGCAACTCCAAGTTGTTCAGTACAGCAAATAGACAAATTATTGCTGTGCCTTTAAAAGAATATTCTTCTAAAATCCTGCAGGATTTTAAAGTCACAACCTTGAGCAGGCCCCCACCTTTACCCTTAGTCTAAGGCTCAAGGCCACCAACTTTTGAGAGAGAAAAAGAACAGCAACACATAACAAAAAGGACCCCAGAAACTTCACTTGCCTGACTGCCAACAAGCTGAAACCACCATCAAGTCATTGGCCAGCCAGGCCAAAAAAGCAATTATATAGTCATAATTGTTGCTGCTGTCAATTGCCATTGAGTCAAGCATGACTCATAGTGACCTTATTAACAAAAGACTTGAAGCCTTTCTATAACTATCATTGTTTCTCAAAGTTCATAGAGTTTCCAGAGGTATGTTGTTTAGGAAGTGGATGCCACTCCTGCTTTTAATACTTAAAAAAAATACAGACAAGGAAATAAGCACAGAAGGGTTAAATGGCTTTTTAATGACCCTTGAGGGATTTATATGTGCATGCAGATTTAGCAAACTCATGATTAGTTGTTGTTGTTTTTATGTCTGTCGAATCTCTTGCAACTCATAGCAACCCTATGTACAGCAGCCCTAAAACCTGTTCTATCCTGTTCCAATTTTACTGTCTCTGACACACCTGCTGTCGTTTACACCAGTCACTGTATGAATCCATCTCATCGATGGTCTCCCTCTCTTTCTCCGTCCTTCCACCCTTCTGAGCATGATACCCCTTTCCAAAACTTGGTTCCTCCTTGGAACATGCCCAAAGAATGCCAGACAAAGCTTTAGAATCCTTATCACCAAGGAGCAGCCTGGTTTCATCCTTTCCAGAAAGAACCTGTATGTTCTCCTAGCAGTCTAGTATATTCAATATTCAATATTCTTCTCCAGCACAACAGCTCAAAGTCGGCAATTCTCCTTCTATCATCCCTAGTCATTGTTCAACTTTTTGATGCATAGCAAGTAATTGTAAAGACCATGCCTGGATCAGGTGCACCTTAGTCTCCAAACTGACATCAGTGCTCTTCAGTACTCTGGGGAGGTCCCCGACAGCAGATTTTTCCGATGAAATTCATCTTTTGATTTCTTGGCTGCTGGTACTATTGATTGTATAACCAAGCAAGCTGAAGCTGTTAAAATTTCAATCTCTGCACTGTTTATCATGATGCTGCCAATTGACCCAGTGATGAGAGTATTTACTTTCTTGATGTAGAGCTTCAATCCATATTTAAGGTTGCAAGTGCTTCAGGTCCTCCTCAGTTTCAGCAAGCAAGGTTGTGTTATCTACATAACACAGGTTGTTGATGAATTCCAGCATTGTGGATATGTTCTGCATTGAAAAGGTAGAGAGAGATAGGGCACATCCCTGGCATACATTCTTCTCAATTTTGAACCATGCAGTGTTTTCTTTCTATGTTCTGATGATTGCCTCCTGGTCCAAGTATAGGTACTCACATAAGCATAATCAAGTGTTCTGGGATTCCTATACTTCTCAGAGTTAGCCACTTTTTTTTTTGTGATCCTCACAGTCGTATGCCCTTGCATAGTCAGTGATACAGATAGACATTCCTCTGTACTCTGTTTTCAGCCAAGGTGCATCTAACATTGGCTATCATATCTTTAGTACCACAGACTCTTCTAAACCCAACCTGTACTTCCGGCAATTCTCTGTTGAAATGCTTCTCCATTCATTTTTGGATAATTTTCAGCAGGATCTTGCTTGCATGTAATTTCTGCACTCTTTCAGGTCAATTTTCTTTGGAATGGGAACAAATATGGATCTCTTCCAGTCTGTTGGCCAGATTTCTTGGCATAACTTTGAGAGAGGTTCTCTTCTCTTGCAGAACCTGCTCACATTTAAATTGGAAACAACAGGGGGAAAAGATGTTTCAAAAACATGTAAAATAGTTTTAAAAAATGATATAGTGTTGTAAAAAAGAAAAAATAATTATATGATAAAGAATAATAAATGGACTAGTGTGATTGTTTTTTTAAAAGGATAAAAAGGTCACATTTATCTTATATCTTGGTCCATCTATATACTATCTTTCTTATTTGATTACACAGGACAATTTGTTGGCTCTTATTTATGCTCAGAGAACAAGAGCTTAAACTGCTTTTTTTATCATGATTTTAAACCCATTTTCTTTGTGCCATGTTGCCTCTTGAAAGTATTTCAGACTGTGGAATAACTCTTTTTCAAGTTGGGTATAAAGAGCATAGATGTAGTGTGGGATGATATTTCAAAGTACTAATTTATGTCTTCCTCTCCACAGTCTTGATCTAATTCTTTAATTTGTGTCTCAAGAACTTTTAATTTAGTTTCCACCTCCACAAATAGACATACCCACTGCAGATGAGAAACACACTTTGAAAAAAAACCAAGATCATTTACTGAAGCTATTGCTCAGCCTACGAGAAAGGTTCAGATGCATAGTTTTAATGATAATTTTCCACATCTAAAGGTTGGGCTCTGAAGATCTCAGTTATTACTCACATAAGGACTGTAATCAGTAACTGAGGAAACCAAGCCACCATTGAATTATTGCCCTAATTGCTAGATATTGAGTATCACAAATCACTTCTGATCTTCTATTTCAGTGTAGATTCACACTTGCCTTTAAATGAAGATCTGCTTCATGTCAGAGCTACTTTATTTTCTAGCTCAGCGTTATATAAATATTTCAGGCAAGAAGGTAGACCACATGGGCAGCATAATCCTGGGGAATTTTACTATGAATCCAAAAGCCCCACCTTTTTGATGGTTCAAATTCATCAGTAGCTCCTTGGGTGAGACATGGGTAATCTTATGTCGAGTTTTCATCTCATAAACCCACAGCATAGTCAGCTATGAGTATGTTCCAACTTGATATAAATGAGAAATAGGAAGACAAAGGGGTGGATGACTTAAGACCTTAAGAAATGATGAGGATCTTAAGTGAAATGATAAACTGTGACCAATGTGAGTGTCTATGAAATTGTTTTGAAATAATTTGCTTTGTTAATGATCTGTTCCCATTAAAACACTGACTATAAAACAACCCATAATCATTTAAAAGTGTAGACATTTATTTAGCTTCTGATTCTGTGATTTCATGATTTCAACTGGATGTAGTTGGATTGTTGCCATCTCAGTTGGACTCACACATCGCTTCTGCTAGGATAACTGAGTTTCTCTATTTTTCCATTTTTCTACTTGTCCACTCATGTTTTCAAAGCAGCAAATGCAAATAAGTCCAGTGGCACAAGTATTTTTTAAACAAATATATTATTGATCTGTTTGTTTTTTAAAATTTCCCTTTATTTCTCAGAAATTGTCTTTTTTTTTCTACTGCTGCTTTCTCAGAGCCCAGGGTAGTGCTTGCCACAAAGTAGATTCTGTTTTTTTAATTGATTTCCATAAAATAGTTCATATACATTAGGTTTCTTTCATTATATTGTACTTTATACAATAATTTACATTTATACAAGATTTATGTAATTGCTTCTTTCATTATAGTTGGTTTTATACAATAACTTCTATACATTGAGTTTTATATAATTATTAGTCCTCATGACTTATATAGCTTTTCCTATTCCTTAACACCACCCCCTCCATTGACCCACCAATCTCTGCTGTTTTAGTAATTTCCTTGTCCTTCTTTCTCATCTATTCTTTCCTCCTCTTTCCCCAAATAAGTCTCATCTTAGTGTTAAAATGGAAGGGAGCTGATGATTTACATAACAAAGATTAGAAATTCAAGAAGTGAAGAATTGGGAAGGCTAGTGTAATCAATGTGCAGTATTCACATTATACAGAGTTGGAAATTAAGGGTTCTACATTACCAACTACATTTACTTTCAGTCAGGATCCATCTGGCTTCAGCAATGGTATCCCTGGTGCCACACGTCTTCTAAATCCTCTTTAAACTTCTTGAAGGTACCTACCTATGTACTATTCTAGCCATTTTCAAATGAACTTCAGAAGTATTTTGCTTAAGGCCCTCTATGAGGTGGATTGATTCAGTGACTGGGATAATTGGGATGGGAGTGTCAGAGACAGTGCGATTGGCACAGGACAGAGCGGAGTTTAGGGCTGTTGTACATAGGGTCGCTATGAGTCGCAGGCGACTCGACGGCACATAACAACAACAACAATATGATATTGATAAGATTGTTTGATAGTTTCCAGTTGGATTGAATCACATTTCTTTTGTGATGGGAACAAATATTGACCTCTTCCAGTGCATTGGCTGGAGAGCTGTCCTCCAAAGTTCTTGGCAAGGACTGATTAGCACATCCAAGGTTGCATTTGATATTTGAAATAAGTCAATTGGTTTCCCATTAATTCCTGGGGCCTTATTTTTGTCAATGTGTTCAATTCAGCTTCTACTTCCTCCTTTATTTCCATTGGCTCTTGTTCATATGGTACTTCCTGAATTTTTTCAGTGTCAATCAAGTCTTTCTGGCATAGTGACTCTGTGTAGTCCCTCCATCTTCTTTTGATGTTGTCTGGGTCATTCACTATATTGCCCATATATTGCATTTTTCAATATGGCCACACAAGGCTTAAATTTGTTTTTCAGTTCTCTCTGCTTGAGAAATGCAGAGCGAGTTCTTCCCTTTTTATTCTCCAATTCCAGCTCTCTACACATTGCATTATGATACTTTGCTTTATCCTCCTGAGCTGCTTTGAAATCTTCTGTTGAGCTCTTTCATTTCTACATGTTTTCCTTTTGTTTTGGTTTCTTGGTGCTCCAGTGCAATCTTTAGAGTCTCTTCTGACATCCAACTTGATTTTTTCTTTCTCCTCTGTTTTTATAAAGACCCATTGCTTTCTTCATGGATGATATCTTTGATATCATCCTACAACTCATCTGGTTTTCAATCACTGGTGTTCAGTACCTCAAATCTATTCTTAAGATGATCATGAAATTCAGATGGAATTGATTCATGATCATATCTTGGTTCTTGTGGGCTTATTTTAATTTTCTTTGTCCTCAATTTGAACTCAGTTTGAATCCTGGCTGAAAGTAAGGAATAGCAGAAGAATATCTATTTATTCTTTATTGACTATGCAAAGGCATTTGACTGATGATCATAACAAGTTGTGGCTGATACTGAGAAGAATGGAAATCCCAGAGCACCTGATTGTGTTCATGCAGAAGTTATACCTGTACCAGCACATTTTTGTGCAAAATTGTAGCAAGGAATAACTGCATGGTTTGGAATTGGGAATGGAAAGTGCCAGGGGTGTATTCTCTCTCCATACCTAGTCAATCTGTATGCTGAGTAAATTTTCCAAGAAGTTGGACGCTATGAGGAGGAGTGTGGCATCAGGATTGGAGGGAGATTCATCAATAACCTGTGTTATGCAGATGACACAACCTTGCTAGCTGAAAGTGAGGAGGACTTGAAGCACTTACTGCAGAAGATCAAGGACTGCAGCCTTTAGTATGGATTGCATCTCAGTGCCAAGGAAACAAAGATTCTGACAATTAGACCAACAGGCAGCATCACAATGGATGGATAGTAGATTGAAACAGTCAACAGCTTCATCTTGCTTGGATCCACAATTAACATTCTTGGTACCAGAAGTCAGGAAATAAGGAGACACAGTGCACTGGGACAATCTACAGTTCAGGACATCTTTAAATTATTGAGGAATAATGATGCCAGTTTGAGGACTAAGGTGTGCCTAATTCAGGCCATAATAGTCTTTCTTGATCACTTGCTGTACATCTGAGAGATGGACAATGAACAAAGATGACAGAAAAAGATTGATACCCTTGATCTCTGGTGTTGGAAAAGAGCAGTGAACATCCCATGGACGGACCAGAGAACGAACAAGTATATTTTAGAAAGGGTGCAGGCGGTGTGCTCTTTGGTGGTAAGAATAATAAGGCTTTGCCTCACATACTTTGGACATGTTGCTAAGTGGGACTATTCTTTTGAGAAGGACATGATGGTGTGAAGGGTAGAGGGTTGGTGAAGGAGAGGAAGATAACCAGATGAACTGACATTGTAACCCTGCAATGGGCTCTTGTGTGTCAGGAAGTGTGAGGATGGTGCAGGATAGAATAGTATTCAGACCTTTTGTTCATAGGATTGCTAGGGGTCATTCTCAGCTCTATGATATTTAACAATATCAAATTTACCAACTAATCAAACTGATCTTGGTGAGAGAAATGAGGCTGGAGATAGAATGATAGAGTTCTGCACATTCAATGATTTGTTCATTGCAAGTACCTTTTATAAGAAACACAAACACAGACTATACACATGGATCTCGCCTGATGGTATGCATAGGAATCAAATCAATTACATTTGCTGAAAGACTCGCTGGAAAAGCTCAATATCAGTAGTGAAAACCAGACTGGGTGCTGATTGTGGGACAGGCCACCAACTATTCATATGCAAGTTCAAGCTGAAGCTAAGAAAAATTAAATCAATGCACAGGAACCAAGATTTGACCTTAAGTCTATTCCACTCGAATTTCAGAACCACCTTAGGAACAGGTTTGAGGCCTTGAGCATCAATAAGCGTAGACCAAATGAGCTCTGGGATGACATCAAGAAAATCGTCCCTGAAGAATGCAAAAGATCATTACAAAGGCTAAAGAAGATGAAAAGACCAAGATGGAGGTTAGATGAGACTCTTGAGTATCGCATTAGAGTGCCGAGAAGCCAAAGGCAAAGGAAGAAATCAAGAAATCAAAGAGCTGAATAGAAAATTTCAAAAGGCAGTGAGGGGTGACAAAGCAAGATACTATTATGAAATGTGTAGAGAGCTGGAGTCAGAAAATCAAAAGGGCCGGACTCGCTCAGGTTTTTTAAGCTGAAAGAGTTAAAAACAAATTCAAGCCACGGGTGGCAATACTTAAAGATAGTTTGGGTAGAATGTTGAATGATCCAGGAAGTATCAAAAGAAGATGGAAGGAGTACACAGAGTCACTGAATCAGAAGAAATTGGCTGACACAGAGGAATTTCATGAAATAACATATGAGCAAGAGCCTATAGTGATGAAGGAAGAAGTTCAAGTAGCTCTGAAGGAATTGGCAAAAAACAAGGCTCCAGGAGTTGACAGCATACCAATTGATTTATTTCAACAAACAGACACTGCCCTGGATGTGCTCACTAAGTTGTGCCAGGAAATCTGGAGGACAACCACCTGGCCAACTGACTGGAAGAGATCGATATTTGCTCCCATTCCAAAGAAAGGTGACCCAACAGAATGTTGAAATGACTGAACAATATAATTGATATCACATGGAAGCAAGATTCTGCTGAAAATTATCCAAAAACATTTGGAACAATATGTCAACAGGGAACTGCCAGATCTGCAGTCTGGATTTAGAAGAGGTTGTGGTATTAGGGATATTATAGCTAATGTTAGACGGATCTTGGCAGAAAGCAGGGAATACCAGAGTGTCTATGTGTGCTTCATTGACTATGCAAAGGCTTTTGACTGTGTGGATCACAACAAGATATAGCTGACTCTGAGAAGAATGGGAATCCCAGAACATTTGATTGTGCTAATGTGAAACCTATACTTGGACAAAGAGGCAGTCATCAGAACAGAGCAAGGAGACACTACATGGTTCAAAATCAAGAAGGGGACCCATCAGGGATGTATTTTGTCTCCATACCTTTTCAATCTGTGTGAAAGACAGATCATCCGAGACGCTGGGCTGTATGAGGAGCCATGTGGCATCAGGATTGGTGGAAGAATCATCAACAATCTGCGTTATGCAGATGACACAACCCTGCTTGCTGAAACTGAGGAGGACCTGAAGCGCTTGCTGCAGAAGGCCAAGGACTGCAGTCCTCAATATGGATTGAAGCTCAACATCAAGAAAACAAAAATTCTCACCACTGGGCCAATTGGCAGCATCAGTGTGGATGGTGAAGAGATTGAGATAGTTAAGTTTTAGTTTACTTGGTTCCATAGTCAACACTCTTGGTAACAGCAGCCAGGAAATCAGGAGACAGATTGCATTGGGAAAGTCAGCTGTGAGGGACCTCTCAAGAGTACTGAAGAGGAAGGATGTCAGGCTGGAGACTAAGGTGTGCCTGATCTGGGCTATAGTCTTTGCAGTTACGTGCTATGCATCGGAGAGTTGGACAATGAATAGGGATGATAGAGAATTGATGCCCTTGAGTTGTGGTGCTGGAGAAAAGTATTGAATATACCATGGACTGCTAGGAAAACAGGTATGTCCTGGAGAGAGTGAAACCAGAATGCTCCTTGGAGTCAAGGATTCTGAAGTTTCGCTTGACATTCTTTGGGCATGTTGCAAGGAGGGACTGGTCCTTGGAGAGGGTCATCATTTTTAGGAGAGTGGAGGGATGGCGCTGGTGAGGAAGACCCTCAGTGAGATGGATCGATTCTGTGAGTGGAATGATAGGAATAAGTGTGTTTGAGACAGCGAGGTTGGCACAGGATACAGCGGCTTTTAGGAGTCTTGTACATAGCGTCGCTATGAGTCGCAAGTGACTCGATGGCATATAACAACAACAACAACTAGTGTGAGTCTACTTTGAAGAGTAAATTAGAGTGGGAAGAGAGGGAGCTTAGAAACAGACAATATCAGAGTGTGAAGTGACTGAAAACAAGAGACTTAAAGTGGTGAAAGATATTGCCAGCATGGCTTTATGGAAGATGCAATGTAGATGGAGAAAGCAAGGCTGAGTTTGACTCAATAACTTGACAGTGGTTGTGACTGTAAATGACTGAAAAACTACCCATGCCCAAATGAATTTAAAGGTAGTTGTTCCTGGGAAGGATTGGTTCACATTGTCAAGGAGACCAAAAAATAGAACCTGAAGAGTAGGAAGTAAGAATCCTTAAAAAAAGTTTCAGGAGAGGGTGGTTGTCTGAATGTGAAAACACTGAAAGCATGACTACTTCCTGGTCCTTTCCAGAGTTGACTTTTGCTGGGATAATCTGCAGATGAAGGCCTGCAGACCACAAAATGATCAATAAACTTGGTGACATAAACAGATTAATTCTGTGGTGGTGGTATATGGTTCAGGAAAGAAACATGATGTGAAGGAGGGTGTTTGATTAGAGCCACAAGAAAAGTTAGAGGAGGATGACTATGAGGTCTGGGTGTGGGATGAGTCTACCTTCTTAGAGAACTTAGAGTGTGGAAAAGAATTTGGAATTATTGTGTTGAAGGTCTGGCAGTTTTCCAGATTTCTGTGAGAAAGGTATTATTGTTACCTTGCAGTGCTCCCAAGATTGGAGCCGTATCCAACAAGTCATGTCTGAGGAGACTCCAGGTAGGAAGGAGTATGAAAATGTGCCTGGGTTATGATTCCCTAGGTCCTTACAATTGCCATGACCCACTGCAGGTCTAAACATTTATGTCAGCTTCACTTTTTATCCCTCGCCACTACTCTTAACTCACCTTCAGGCCTTTTCTGAAAGTCCGTCTTTATTTTCTACCTAGTTCTATACACAATTGCAAAAGCTGGCAATCAAGATGAAGTCAAGCATTCTAAACCTTAACTTGTTTTTCTGTCTCTCTAATAAAAAGGTCTTTTAAAGACACCGAAAGTTCAAGGTATTTTGAATTGTTTTCTTTGACAGACTATTCTTGAATTCCTCAGGATCACTGTTGATAACACATTCAAAATGATTTCTGGGACACAACATTAAGCTTAAAATAGCTTGACGGCTTCTGGGGCAACTACGTGATATGAGAAGTGATTTGTTACCTGTATTAAGGAAGAATCAGATGTCATGTTATACAAGGTTAATGAGCAACAACTGTTCCATAGCTTGAGTGCTTCCCATACCACATACCCTAGTTTCTCTTGCCCTAGAGAGAGTGCCAGTGTTGTAAGCAAATTATAAATTATTAAATACAGACTTTTTTTTTCCTGGGCTTTAGATCCACCTAATCCATCTTTGTCTTTCTTGTCCTTGTGAGGCAACCCTGGCCATTTGTTGTTAGCTGAATTTCTGTAAAGAACTAAGTTTCCACATTGTCAAGGAGACTAGGAAAAAGAACTTGGAGAAATGGGAAGAAGCCTCCAGAAAACCTTGGGAGAGTAGGCATTTGTCTGAATGTAGAAAAGCTGAGAGTATAAATATTTCCTACTCTTCTTTTGAGCTGATTTCTACTGGGATATTGTTGTTGTTGTTGTTGTTAGGTGCTGTGGAGTTGAGTACAACCCATAGCAACCCTATGAATAAACGATGTTGTTCTATCCTGCACCATCCTCACACTTCTGACAAACAAGAGCCCATTACAGGAATTACCATGTCAGTCCACCAAGTTGAGGGTCTTCCTCTCCTTCCTTAACCCTCCACCCTTTCCAGCATCGTGTCTTTCTCCAAGGACTATTATCTCCAAGCAACATACCCAAGGTTTGTGAGGCAAAACCTCATTACTCTTGCCTTCAAAGAGCACTCCAGCTGCACGCTTTCTAAGACATATACTTTTGATCTCTTGCCTGTCCGTGGGATGGTCAGTGCTCTTCTTCAATACCAGAGCTCAAAGGAGTAAATTATTTTTTTCTGTCATTCTTATTCATTGTCCAGTTCTCAGATGTATAGCAAGTAATCAGAAAGACGATGGCCTGAATCAGATGTATCTTAGTTCTCAAACTGACATTTTTACGCCTCAATAATTTGGAGAAGTCCCTAGCTGCAGATTTTCCCAGTGCAGTGCATGTGCTTTATTGACAATGCAAAGGCATTTATTTGACTATGTGGATCGTAACATGTTGTGGCTGACATTGAGAATAATGGGAACCCCAGAGCACTTGATTGTGCTTACACGGAACCTATGTCTGGACCAGGAGGCTGTTGTACAGAGCAGAGGAATACTGCAAGGTCTAATATTGAGAAAGGAGTGTGTCAGGGTTCTATTTTCTCTCCATACTTATTCTATTTGTATGTTGAGCAAATTATCTGAAAAGCTGGACTCTATGAAGAGGAGTGTGGCATCAGGATTGGAGGAAGACTTCTCAATAACCTGTGTTATGCAGATGACACAACCTTGCTTGCTGAAAGTGAGGAGAACTTGAAGCAGATGTAACCTTTGGAATGGATTGTATCTCAGTGTCAAGAAAACAAACATTCTTACCACTGGACTGATGGGCAACATCATGATGGACAGAGAGAAGACTGAAAAATGTCAACAGCTTCATCTTATTTAGATTTTCAATTAACACCTTTGAGACCAGCAATCAGGAAATAAGGGACACACTGTAGTAGGAAAATCTGGGATATTCTAAGGAGGCTGTTTGTGGACTTTTGTCCTTTTCTTTTATCCATCTAACATTAGCAGTCATTGTACAATCTGTAGTCATGAAATAACTGTGTTTCTCATACAATATTTTGCAAAGTATGGTTGGTAAGACCGAGGGATAAGAATCAGTGGGAGAGCATCTTCAAAATTCAGACTGTGTGAAAAGCACTGAACTACTTTCTGGGAATAAATATTCATCCCAGGAGATCTCATGTCCTGAAGAATAAGAATACAATCTGTTACTTGTAACTGCGTAAAATAATCTAACTTTTAATTTAACTTTAAGGATATTGTCTCATAGTCACTTTGCATTTCATCATTGGTTTTTTTTAGTAGGATGTGTCAGAGACAGCAAGCTAGTCACTGATCATTCATGCACTTTCTTCTGTCTGAGGATGCTACTGGAAAGTAACTACCCAATCACATTACAATCTTGTTTCCAAGAGGATGTGACCATTTCTTCCATTGATGATCATGCAAGTAATGTATATTCTTTTCTTTCTCTGTATTCCTAAATGGAGTGGATTCTGAGGTCCAAAGGAAGGTCCTAGCCTAGAATGCCTGCTTTCAAATTCTAGTTGAGTGAAAAATAAGCACTTACAGTATAAGTCACTGAGATTTTGAGATAACAATAGCTTTAGTTATCTCATGTAATTTATGTGGCTTGAGATAAAGTCAGAAAGCGCTTGGTTTCTCCACTGGGTGATGACCATGTCCTTTTCCCATTTTGAATTTAAAATACACATAGCTTATCCAAACAATCTTAAAGGTAAGATTTTTATTTTTTCCTTGAAGAGAGTACTTGTCTTAGAATCAGGAAAGTCAGTTCATGTTCCATATCTACCATTTATTAGCTGTGCTATTTGAGACAAATAGCTAAAGTACTCTAAGCCTTAACTTTATCTTTGGAAAGAATAATACCATATTATTTGTTTCTCAAGGTGTGTGTAAATTTCAAATTAATATTATTCTTATGATAATATTTTGTAAATTATAAGGAGCTATGGTGAAAGTTCAAGATATAGCTTATCTCTTTAAATTTTCCCCCCTTATTAACCTTGGGCTAAGCACATTTTTATAGCTTCCATGCAAGTTTCCCAATTCTCACTTTCATCCTTTAGAAATTGAGGATAATAAAGTTTAATGGGATTATGTGAGAATGAAATTGAGGTAATATATATGTCCAGCATCGTTTGTTGTTGTTAGGTGCCACTGAGTTGAGTATGACTCATAGTGACCCCATGAACAAAAGAGCTGCAACCAGTCCCATCCCGTGTTATCCTCACACTTCCTGACACACAAGAGCCCATTGCAGCAGTCACTTTGTCAGTCCACCTGGTTGAGAATCTTCCTCTCCTTCACCAACACTCTACCTTTCCCAAAATCATGTCCCTCTCCAAGGAATAGCACCTCCTAGCAATATGTCCAAAGTATGTGAGGCGACGCTTCTTCCTCATTCTTGCCTTCAAAGAGCACTCTCCAAGACATATCTGTTAGTTTTCTTGGCTGTCTATGCAATGTTCAGTGCTCTTCTCCAACACCATAGCTCAAAGGCATCAATTATTTTTCTGTCATTCTTTTTCATTTTCCAGGTTTCTTATTCATAGCTAGTAATTGGAAAGTTCATGGCCTGAATTAGACACACCTTAGTTCTCAAACTGACATCACCACTCCTCAATAATTTGGAAAGGTACCTAACTGCAGATTTTCCCATTGCAATGCACCTCCTTATTTCTTGACTGCTCATAACAAGGGATTAATTGTGGATCCAAGCAAGATGAAGCTGTTGACAGTTTCAGTCTCCTCTCCATCCATCATGACCCTGCCTGTTGGTCCAGAAGTAAGAATCTTTGATATTGAGACACAATCCATACTGAAGGCTACATTCCTTTATCTTCTGCAACAAGTGCTTCACTTTCAGCAAGCAAGGTTGTATCATCTGCATAACACAGGTTATTCAGGAGTCTCCTTCCAATTCTGATGTCACATTCCTCTTCATAGAGTCCAGCTTCTTGGATAATTTGCTAAGCATATAGACTGAACAGGTATAGAGACAGAATACATCCCTGACACACTCCCTTCCCAATTCTAAACCATGCAGTTCTCCCCTACTCCATTCACACAACAGCCTCCTGGTCCAGGTATAGGTTCTGTGTGAGCAAAATCAAGTGCTCTGGGATTCCCATTCTTCATGATGTAAGTCACAACTTATCATCATCCACATAGTTAAATGCCTTTGCATAGTTAATAACACACAACTAGATATTCTTCTGGTATTCTTACTTTCAGCCAGGATCCATGTGACATCATTAATGATATTTCTGGTGCCACAGCCTTTTTTAGATCCTGCTTGAATTTCTGGCAATTCCCTATGCACGTACTGTTCCAGGCACTTTTGAATAATCTTCAGCAGCATTTTGCTAGCATTTGATATCAATAATATTGTTGGATAAATTCCACTTTCCGTTGGATCCCTCTTCTTGGGAATAGGACCAAATATCGACCTCTTTCAATCCATTGGCCAGACAACTGTTCTCCAAATTTCCTGGCATAGACTGGTGAGTGCATCCAAGGCTGCATCTGTTAATTGAAACAAGTCAATTAATATCCTGGGACCTTATTTTTTGTCAATGCCTTCAATGGAGCTTCCACTTCCTCTTTCATTACCATTGGCTCCTGTTCATATAGTACTTCCTGAAATTTTTTCACATCAATCAATTCTTTCTGGTACAGTGACTCTGTTTATTCCCTTCATCTTCTTTTGATGTTTTCTAGGTCTTGCAATAAATTGTCCATAGCATCTTTTAATAATGCAACATGAGGCTTAAATTTGTTTTTCCAGCTTGAGAAATGCAGAGCAAGTTTTATTCTCCAATTCCAGCTCTCTGCACATTCCATTATAATACTTTGCTTTGTCCTCCTGAGCTGCCCTTTAAACTGTCTGTTCAGCTCTTTTATTTAGATATATTATCCTTTACATTTTGCTTCCTGATGTTTCAGTGAAATCTTTAGAGTCTTTTCTGACATCCATTTCAGTTTTAACTTTCTGTTTTTATAATGATCTTTTGCTTTCTTCTTGGATCATATCTTTGGTACCATACCGCAACTCATCTGATCTTCTATCATTAGTGTTCAATGCCTCAAACCTATTCTTAAGATGATCATGAAATCCCTATGGAATTGATTCAAGATCATATTTTGGTTCCTGTGGACTTATTTTCATCTTCTTCAGCCTCAAATTGAACTTGCATATGAGTAATTGATGATCTGACCCAAAGTATGTCCTTGCCCTAGTATTTGTTTGTGATTTACTTGAAAACTGGGGAAATGTTTGGACAATATATTGTATTAACAAGCAAGTGTTACCTGTTTAACTGTGTCTTATATTGTTTACAATCAACTAGGGTGGGAAGTCTGTGTATGGGCAAACAGGATCTTGTGAGCGGGCCTTGGTATTTAAAATTTGGTTGGACCCTTGGGCCTGTGGCCCTGGGGCCTGCTATTTATTATGTTTAGAAAGAACATTGTTATAAGTGGTGCAGCACTTGTCTGTCAGTTTGTAGTACAGCCATTACTTGGGATTGCTGTGATACTGAAATCTTTGTAATTGGTGAGCCAAATTCCAAAGTTTCTTGTCATCGACAGGTTTGGGTTGAGCTCCCTGGTTAAGACAGACTAGGAAGCAGGAAGGGCCATCTACTTCCTAAAGAAAAGTTTTTTGAAAACCCTATGAACTCTAAACAAATATGATAGTTATAGTAATGTAGTGGTACAGCCCAGATTGGAAATTAGTTGAAATGAGGAAAATCAGTAACAAACATCATTTAACAATTGGTACATAGAATATTTAAAGATTGGACATTGGAAAATTGGATATTGTTTAAAATGAAATGGAGGGAGATGGAGATGGTGGCAGTGGAGGAAACAGCGTAAGGAGCTGGAGAAGCAGCAAGCTGCATAGAAACGGGCTACCATGGCCCTCCACAGTCCTTAGTTTACCAATAATTGAACAATTAAGCAGTTGATTACTCACCTTCAATGTGAATCGAGGCTCAACATCAAGAGAACAAAGATTCCCAAAAAAGAATGGGTGAGTCCCACGGCTCCCAGCCCACTACTGGGCCCAAAACGCCACTGCAGCTCCACAGGGTCTCCTCAGACAGACCCCAGGGATCCCCTCACCTGGGATGGATGGCAGAAACCAGGCACCACAGCTGGTATGACGGAGTCTCCATCCTGTGGCAGAATAAACTTATTCTAAAATAAATTCTCAGAATCAAGATGATGGCAACAAGAGACACAGTGTAAGGAGCAGGAGGCCTGGCAAGTTGCGTCGAATCAGGCCATGTAACTTAAAAACAACTAAGCAGTTTACTGCCAGCCATTAATATGGACCAAAGCTAAACATTAAGAAGACAAAGATTCTTGAAAGAACATGGATGAGTCCCACTCCTGCCCACTCCCTGCTGCTGAGCCCAAGCTTCCACGACCCCATGAGGTCACCATGGCCAGAGCCCACAGGTCCCTTAGCCCAGACTGGGTGCTAGGTGCCGGATCCCACAGCCAGTTTGACAGAACCCCCACATGGCCAGCAGCTGTGATGCCAACAGCCATAAGGCCCACACTGCAGAACAGGATAATGGCAGGTGGCAGGGGAGAGGCGGTGGTGATAATGCCATGGAGCTGAGGTAGGTGAAGGACTTAATATGAGAAAGCATCTTGCTGTTAGTGAAGATTTCCTTGTATAAGTCAGAGAAGAAAAGATCATCCACACAATGCATTGATCAGATGACTGTAGCAATGAGCTCGAGAGTGTCACCAATTGTGGGGATGGCATAGGCTAGAGTAAGGACTAGATTTGTTGTTCATAGAATTGTCGTGAGCCGTAGGGAGATCTCTGTGGGCCTACTGGATAGAAAGCTATGCTACCAAACTAAAGGTCAGGGATTTTAATCTGCTGTCCTCAGGTCTCGATTTGATTGTGTTTGGTCAAACACTCTTCTGAGTAATATATCACTGCTCTACCAAGTGATTATACAGAGCTAACTAGTGCTTGCTGTAAGGCTAAACACTATGACACTGAAGTGACAAATGTGATGATGGTTACCCATGGTGGATGGTGTTTGATGGAGCTCTCAGATCAAAACAAGCCTGGAAGCAGGACAGACATCCACTTCTGAAATAGCTTGCCTCCAGAAACTCTATGAACATAGAGAAATGATGAAAGTTATACAAGTGTTTAGATCCTTCTTTCATAGGGTCACTATGAGTTGTCTATGACTTTATCACCCTTAACAATAACAATAGATCTGAGATGGCAAACTTTGTCAATATACCACATTTTTAAAAATTATTTTTTCTTGACTAATGCTGCAAAGAACTGTTTAGAACTAGGGAGGGTCTGTTCACCACTCTCAAAGCCGCTTCTCCATTTGTAAAGTGTGAAGGCAGTGATGCCTACTTTGAATTGCAGGCTGATCACTTGGTAAAGGGGAGGGGGGCAATGGTGGCAGTGCTGGAACTGGGGTGCTGTGCCTGGTCATGGTCTTCAGTGAGGCACAAGGTCCAGACCTGCAGCATGGGAGCTTCGGGGCTTCGGGAGGGGAATGTGCTGCCCACCCCTGGGGAGAGCTGCTTGGCCCCTGGGGTGTGCTTCCAGGCCCCCACTGGGAGAGCCTTCAGGTTGCTGGAGAAAACTTTCTAGGATATACAAAGAATTTTATCAAAGCCACTTACTCCACCTCCTCTCCCAATATATCTACAAGTAAAATCTCCAAAGCCCATCTGTCTCTTTGTTCTCTTTTGTTCTCTCTAGGTTTGCTCCCTTCCTTCAGGTAACCTTAACACTGGGTTTTGCTCCAGACCTGAACCCTGAACCCAGTTCCAAAGACAAAATGAAAATATAAATACCAGTTAAGGAAGTGAAAGAGGATGGAGCCTCAGGGTTCAGCCAGCCATCCCCACTGGACTCACCTTGGCAAACGTTGCAGTCCAGAAGACGGTAAACATCAGGAAAATATCTTCTAACTGAACAAGAAGGCATGCAGCTTCAACCCAGGACCACAAGTTAGGTGTTAAAGAGGACTCCCACTCCCCCTTCACATCAACACCCTTGTTCAGCATGAAGAAGCCAGAGAATCTGTTCTCCATTCCCAAGTGAGAAACCCACAAGTGAGTAAGACAATTTCTTTGGTAAAAAGAAAATATTTAATCACCATCGGATTATGCTTACTGTTACCATGTCTCTTCTGGTCCCCACTGGATCTTTCTCATTTCCTTCACCCACTCCCACCACCCACCAAATTGTGCAGCCCTGTGATTTCATCCATGCCCATCCTCATTCTTTTGCTCCCAACCCTCACCCCTGTCTCCTCATACATGCTATGGCCACTTTGAATCAGTTAATCATCTGATATACTATGCAGAGAGTGAAAAACAGAAGAAGAGTGTTCATTCATAGTAAAAATGTCAATTTCAAGTTCTATCCTGAAATACAGTGTTGTGAGTGATAGGATGATACACACACACACACACACACACACAGGGAAGACCCATTAACACGACAATTACTCAAGTACATTCTCCTACATCTAATCCCAAAGAAGAAATTTAGAATTATTACCGTCTTTTGCAGTCTGAAATGAACTGAATATGCAGTCAAGCTGTGTTAATGATAATTGGTGACTGGAATGTAAAAGTAGGAAACAATGAAGAAGGAATAGTGGTTCAAAAATATGGGCTTGGTGAGAGAAATGAGGCTGGAAAAAGAGTGATTGAATTCTGTATTTACAATGATTTATTCATTGCAAACACTTTTTCTAAAAGACACAAAAGATGATTTTACATGTAGATTTCACCCAGTGGGTTGCATAGGAATCAGATTGACTACATTTGTGGAAGAAATCATTGTCTAACATTAGACCTGACATATTGCAGGAACTCAGAAAAATGTTAACTTCCTTTTCTTGGCAGCTGTATGTACTTAAGGTTAGGTGATTCATAGAAAGTCAATAGTGGGTTGATGATAAATATAAACAGAGTTCTCCAGTTGCTTATATTTTACTCAGCTCTATTAATTAGTGGGTTGATTTTCACTGTATCATTTATCTCTTCTTTCATGAGTTTAGTCATGGTTCCTCAGCATCTGGAAATAGGCAACATAGGCAAGAATCTCATGCTTTTTGTAGTGTTGTCTGCATCTATTTCTTTTACCCAGATGGAAATGCTTGTCATTATTGATATGATAAAACATGACTGATAGTTCTGCCCAGCTAAAACCTAATTAACATACAGGCACCTGGTGTTCTGGAGTGTCATCTCACTTGTAATCAATCCTCTGGATACTTTTCTTATTCTTATCTTCACTCAGCTTATTCTTAGGTGTCCTCCAATTTTTCTAGTATTGCCTGGTCAGAGCATCCAAGATAACATCTGTTAATTGAAGCAGGTTGATTGGTAGCCCATCGAATCCTGGGGCCTTATATTTTGCCAATTCTTTCAATGAATCTTCTACTTCCTCCTTCATTGCCATTGGCTCCCGTTCATATGATACTTCCTGAAATTTTTCAGCGTCAATCAGTTTTTTCTGGTATAGTGATTCTGTGTATTCCGTCTTCTTTTGATGCTTTCTGGGTCATATATTGCCCTTAACATCTTTCAATATTGCAACATGAGGCTTAAATTTGTTTTTCAGTTCTTTCAGCTTGAGAAACGCAACATGAGTTCCTCCCTTTTTATTCTCCAATTCTAGATCTCTGCACTTTGCATTATTTTTCAACTATCAGTCTTTCTTCACTGTTTCCTACTTTTGCAATTCCCGTTACCATTATCATTAACACATCTTGATTACATGTTAGGTCCATTTTGGACTGCAAGATTTGGTAAAAATTCTCAATATCTTTCTTTTTGGTTCCAGATGTAGCAGTATATATTTGAATAATAGTTGTATTAACAGATCATCCTTGTATGCATCCTGTCACTTACAACATTGTATTTCATAATAGAACTTAAAATGGACTTTTTAAAAAATTATGAATGGAAGATCATTCTTTTTCTGTTTTTAATTCCCTGCATGGTATACTATATGATTATTTCATTCAAAGTCACTGAAGTTTGTCCATCTCATCTCACTAATTTTTAAAAATTTCCAGTTTTCCAACCTTCAATCTACATATATTCCATGTTCCAATTATTAAATGATGTTTGTTATTGTTTTTCATCATTTCAACTGACTTCCAATCTGGGATCTACCACTTACACTACTATAGGAATCCTGACTGTTTGGTATTCATAGGGTTTTCAATGGAAATTTGGAGAACAGCTGTCTAGCCACCACATTGGAAGAGATTAAAATTTGTTCCCATTCTCAAGAAAGGTGATCCAACTGAGTGTGGAAATTATTTAATAATATCATTAATATCACATGCAAGAAAAATACAGCTAAAGACCATTCAAAAATGGCTCAAAGAGTACAGAGGCAAGGAACTAACTACCGGAAGTTCAAGTAGAATTTAGAAGAGAGTCCTTGACACTAGGGATATGATTGCTGATGTCAGATGGATCCTGATGAAAGTAAAGAATACCAGAAGAATATCTGTTTTTAATTTACTGACTATGCAAAGGTATTTGACTGTGTGGATAATAACAAGTTGTGAGTGACATAGAGAAGAATGAGAATTCCTGTGCTTAATTGTGCTCACGTGAAACCTATTCCTGGACCTGGAGATGTCCAGAGCAGGGGAAAATGGTATGGTTTATAATTGAAAAGGGAGTGAGTCAGGACTGTATTATCTCTTCAGATGGATTCTATAAAGGGGAGTGTGACATTGGGATTAGAGGAGACTCATCAATAACCTGCATTATGCAGATGACACAATCTTGCTTGCTGAAAGTGAGAAGGACCTGAAGCACTTGTTGCAGAGGATAAAGGTATGCACTATTTGCTTTGGATTTAATCTCAGTATCAAGAAAACAAAAATTCTTATGACTGGACAGATTGGCAACAGCATGATGGCTGGAGAGGACATTGAAACTACTAACAGCTCCATCTTTCTTGGATCCACAATTTATACTCTTGGTACAAGCAGTCAGGAAATAAGAAGATGCACTCCACTGGGAAAATATGCAGTTAGGGACTTCTCCAAATTATTGTGGAATAATGATGTCGGTTTGAGAACTAAGGTGTGAATGATTCAGATCATTGTCTTTCTGATTACTTGATATGCATCTGAGAGTTGAACAGTGAATAAAGATGACAGAATAATTGATGCCTTTGAGCTATGGTGTTGGATAAAAGCACTGAATATCCCATGGATGGATGAATGAACAAAGAGATAGGTCTTAGCTAGAGTGGAGCTGAAGGGCTCTTTTGAGGCAAATATGATGAGGCTTTGCCTCATATACCATGGACAAGTCGCTAAAAGGGGCTATTCCTTGGAAAGAGATATGAAGCTAGAAAGGGTGGAGCGTTGATGAAGGAGAGGAAGACCCTCCTCTAGGTGGAGTGACATGGTGACTACCACAGTGTTCTTTTGTGTGTCATGAAGTGTAAGGATGGCACAGGACAGAATAAGGTTCATATCTTTTGTTCATAGGGTCACTATGAGATCCAACAGCACATAACAACAAAAAACAGCTATATTCTTAGGTGGCTTATTCTGATATCTGTTGGCCCAGTGATGAAAACATTCTTTAACTAACCAAGAACTTGACCCATCTGAACTCAACAGTCAAGGAAGTTTGCATATGTATAAAGATTTACAGTTTTGGAAACTCGACAGGTAGTTCTGCTCTCTGTCAAAATCAACTTGATGACCATGTATTTGGCTTATGCTTTTCACTGGCTCCTTTTTTTTGGGTTGTCATCAACCTAAATTACTTGGTGAGAAGTTTAAGACATCTCAATGATGCATAATGCTGGAATGATATTTTATAACTAGCAGATTTAACAAGGCAGATAAACAATTGTCCACTTACACATGTCTGATAATTCAAAAGAGAGCTCTGGTGGTTTAGTGAGTCAAGATTTGTGTTGCCTACATGAAGGCAGTGGTTTGTATCCACCGAGTAGAGCTAGGCCATCTTCTCCCATGTGATTATTTACAGTCTCTGAAAATCTGCAGGAGTGTCAGTTATGAGTCATTTTTGACTTGAGGGCACATAATAATCATTTGAAGGACAAAGGCACATCACGTGTATGTGGCACCCAATGTCCTAGGCCTTGGAAATAACAGCATTCTGCCTCTCAGCTAATAGTCTAATGGGCAAGATATATACATTGATAAATGTTGTTGTTGTGTACAGTCGAGTGAGAACCAACCCATAGTTGACCCTCTGGCAGATTTTCAGGGGCAGTCAGTACAGAGGAGGAGATTTCCCATGTCTCCAGCAGAGAAGCTGGTCAATTAGAATCATGTGCCTTCGGGATTGCACTGCAGCTTCTTGCCATTAGGCCACCAGTGCTCCCTAAAATTGATACATACAGCTCACCAAATAATATAATACAAGGTAGGTATTATAGGAAGTCTGTCAAGGAGGCTGGCCTGCTCATAGATTATTGGTAAAAATGACAATGAAGCAGGGCCAAGGGAATGGAAGAGCTCCCATGTTTCTTATGGTGACCAGAGAAAGTCACCCCAGTCAATGATAGTTGAACAGAATCCTTATTAAGTACAGGCATGAGATGTCTTAGAGAAAGCTAGTTGGTAGCGAGTGACATGTGCAAAGCCCCAAGGTGGGAGCTGTCTTGGTATGTCTTGGGTAAGCTCACAGCATGATGGGAATTGAGACCAGAGAAGTAAACAAAGAGTAGACAGGTTCAGGTAAGCTTTCAAGTCTTGGAAGACTTGCTATTTTGTTCTGGCTGAGGTTAGAAAACATTAGGAAATTTAGAGCATGAGAGTGATAACATTGACATAACATTTTAAAAGAATCACTGTGGTGTTCTGTGGATTAGATTATGGGGGCAAGGGCAGAAACTGGGAGCCCTGTTAAGACTTTACTTATAGTTGTCCACCCGTAATGAAAGCTCAACATGAAAAACAATTATTTCAGTCACATTGTGTTCTTCTACTTCTGTTTTCTTATCTTTGTATTTTTATTTCAACTTTTTATAATCTGTTTATAGTTATTAAACTACTCTTACTATGTTCAAGATACTGTGTAAATTTCTATTTGTGCCTTTATTCCTTTTAGTTAAGCCTTTCCTATTATCTGAAAAAGTCACTCCTTTTTTTTTTAACCTCTAAGCCAAATTACATATTGTTCCACTTATCTCAACAGAAATGGAAAAGAATCAATTGCTTTGGTTTTCTGATAGCAGAAACCCAGCTACAGATCTGAAACAAAATGAACTGGTGTTAGAGTGATGGCAGGCTAGTCTGCCAACAGCGCTCTCTCAGTGACAGCAAACTGATGCTCAAAACATCAAGAACAAAGGCCTGAATTTGTAATCAGCTTCAAACTTGGCCTCTTTTTTTTTTTTTTCCATTTTAGATAGTGCTTGTTCTCCTCCAGCTGAAGTAGGTGATTGGATTGGAAGTATTATACATCAAATGCCACTGAAGAGCTATTAATATAGGTGGAGTAATTGAGCCACCAGACTTGTTGGAAAATGTAACTACTTTACACATGATTGTAACTGGTTTTCCAGGCTATGCTGGCCTCCCTTTAGCCAGGAAAACATTCAGATGTAAAAAAAAAAAGGAAAATTAAGATGCTTCTTGAATACTTAACCATAAAAGTAAATGAGATTGCTTTAGAATGCTCTGTTAACACTAGAACTATCCACACATGGAAATTATTACCTGCTCTGTGTTTACTTAACTGCTAGTAGATGTTGTCGTGCCAGCTCTGCTGTCTGTTAACATAATGCTTACTTCTGTGCAACTAAGTGCACAGTCAAAACGGTTTCAACATTAGTTTTTCCAGCCCTTCTTTGCTAAAGAATGAGTCATTATTAAATACCATCTCTATAATTTTGTCTCATCCCTATAATTTGCAATATTTGGGGGCCATGAAGCAGGATTATGTTCACAGACTCTCGCATTGAAAGATCAAATTATAAAAAAAAAGAAAAAAAAGATCAAATTCTAAATGACACAGCATCTGAAGGCTGGATCTAATATAAGTCCGGGAAGTGTTTTCAGCAAAGCAGTTTTTGTGCTTAATCTCTGTTTCCACTTGGATAATATTATCTATTCAAATATAACTATTCAAATACCTCTTGATAGTCAAGGTCAAGCTCACATTTTCTTTTGTTTAAGAAATTGTATTTGGGTATTTATCACATACAATCACTTTCTCTGGTCAGAGAAAAAGGTGAGAAAGAACATTGTCTTAGCTATTGCTGTATTCAGTCATCACACAGTTTATCTAAACTTTACAAAAGTATTATGTCAGTTAATTATTATTGTCTTGGTTTAGTAATGGAGACGTTAAGACACAGAAACCTGAACAGATGTGTCAATGGGTCATAATCAGATTGTAAAAGAGTCAAAATGTGAAGCCAGGCCTCTCTGATATTAAAACTCATTCTATTAAACCCACGTGACTTTTAGAACTATAGATGTGCTTAGAGGGAGGTCGAATTTGCTGGTTTTGTGCAATTGATTCAAGTGTGTTTTCTATTTCTGTTGTTCGATACCACCCAGTAAGTGCCAACTCATTATGTCCCAACACATGGTAACAAACAATATCTACAACACATGGTAACAAACACTATCTAGTCTCTGGCCTCACTATCTTTTCAATGTTTGTGCATTTTAAGTCAGTCCTTCTCATTCAAAATATTCTTCTTTATCGTGGACCCTGCATTTTACCAACCTGCGCTTCTCCAGAGATGGGCCCCTTCTGATAATACAACCAAAGTACTTGAGACAAAATTTCTCTATCCTTACACCGAAGGAGCATTTTGGCTGCACTTCCTCTAAGACAGATTTATTTGTTCTTTTGGCAGTGCATAGTATATTCAATAGTTCTTGCCAGTATCATAAATCAAAGACATCATTTTTCCCCAGTCTTTTTTATTTATTGTCTTGCTTTCCTTGCTTTCATGTGCATATGAGACAGTTGAAAATGCCATGACTTGAGTGAGATGCATCTTAGTCCTCAACAGTGTCATTCTTATTCTTTAGCACTTTAAAAAGTCTTTTGTAACCAATTTGTCCAAACACAATGTATTCTTTTACTTCCTGAATGCTCCTTCAGTGGACATTGGCTATTGAGCTAAGTAAAATTAAATCCTTAGCAGCACTAATCTTTACCTCCAGTTAGCAGCACATTGCTTATTGGTCCAGTTTTGAGGATTTTGGGTTGGTTTCTTTAATGCTCAGGTGTAAAGGCT
The DNA here is from genome assembly GCF_000299155.1 of Elephantulus edwardii. Lineage (NCBI taxonomy): Eukaryota > Metazoa > Chordata > Mammalia > Macroscelidea > Macroscelididae > Elephantulus > Elephantulus edwardii. The sequence goes on from NW_006400114.1 coordinate 875,381, forward strand.
TTGGTGTATGTTAGTATGGACTTTCAGGCTTCTCTGCATGGAACAAGCAAGGTTGTATATTGTAAACTGTTAATGAATTTTCCTTCAATACTGATGTCATGCCTTAATATACTTTGGTTTCTTAAATTATTTGAACAGAATACAAATTGAATAAGCAAAAGGACCCTTGCCATGAAGTCTATTCTGACTCATGGAGGCTCTACACTTGATTTCTGAGGCAGTAAATCATAAAGGGAGCCGTTTCTTTCTCCCACAGGCAGTTAGTAACCAAACCCTTTAGTTAGCCCCTCAATATGAAATACACCACACCACCAATGATCCTGCAGTTTACATGTTGTTATGTACCGTCAAGTTGAAACCCACTGATAGTACTTCAGTAAGCTTTCAGAGGCAGTAAACTGCATGGTAGGAAATTGCCCACCTTTCTCCCATGCAGCAGCTGATGAATTCAATCTGATTGCCTTTGTATTGGCAGCACAACTCCTCACCACTAAGCCTTCAGAGCTTCCTTGAATACTGAAGAGGTTTGGTGAAAGGCTGTTACAACCTTGATACACACATTTCTTGATTTTAAAACACAGAACATCACTTTGTCCTGTTTGATGACTGCCTCTTGGTCTAGGTACAGTTTTCTCATGAGCATTAATAAGTGTTCTATGTTTCCCAAGCTTTGAAATGTTATCTATATTCAATTATTATCCAAACAGCTGAAGGACTTTTGCATTTATGATGGACAGTATTTTCTAGTATTTTCTGCTTTCATCAAAGAACCATTCTATGTAGTTAGAATCCATTTTGAATTTTTGGTAGTTTCCTGTCTGTTCTGTTCCCAGCATTGTATTCATTTGTTGAAACACCTCAATCACCATTTTATCGATTCCTGGATTCTTTGTTTTTGTCAAGGCCTTCAGTCTACTATAGACACCCTCCTTCAGTATTGTTGGTTCTTTTTTTATTTTAGCCTAAAGAATTAATTTTTTAAAAAAAATTATTAAGTACCATTGGTCCTTGATTGTATACTACCTCCTAAAATGGTTGAATTTGAACCAATTCTTTTGATACAATGAATCTGCATTTCCTTTATCTTTTGATACGTCCTTCTTATTTCAGTATTTTGCCCATAGAATTATTCATTACAACTCGAAGTATTTTTTTCAATTCCGTCACTTGAGAAATGTGAAGAATGTTTTTTGTTTGTTTTTATTTTTAGTTTTCTAGCTCCAGGTACTTGCATCTTTCATTATAAAACTTGTGTTCTCCAGGTTGTTTCTGTTATTGTTGTTGTTGTTATGTGCCACTGAGCAACCTGCAACTCATAGCAACCCTGTGTACATCAGCCCTAACACCTGCTCTATCCTGTGCCAATCTTATTGTCTCCAACACACCTACCCCGTTACCCTAGTTACTGAATCAATCCATTTTATCAAGGGTCTTCCTTTTCTGTGCTGTCTCTCCACCCTCCCAAGAATAATGTCCCTCTCCAAGGACGGGTCCTGTGTTGCAACGTCTCCAAAGTACGTCAGTTGAAGCTTCAGAATCCTTTCTTCCAAGGTGCAGCCTTGTCTCACCCTCTCCAGGAGGACTTGTTCTCCTAGGAGTAGTTGATATATTCAATACTTTTCTCCAGTGCTCAGGTCAAAGGCATCAATTCTCCTTCCATCATCCCTAGTCATTGTCCAGCTTTTCAATGCATAGCAGTAATTGCAGAGATCATGGCCTGAATCAGGTGAACCTTTGTCTCCAGATTGACATTGTTGCTCTTCAATACTTTGGAGAGGTCTCTGACAGCAGACTTTCCCATTGCAATTAATCTCTTGATTTCCACCTCCTAAATAACATGGCTCCAGAAAATCTATGACCTTTGATAAATGTCGATAGTCGTGGAGGGGCTTCAAGCCTTTTGTTCATAGGATCACTATGAGTTGTGCTCAACTCAAAGGCAATCAACAACAACAACAACAACAACAGTACCAAGAATGTTGATTGTGGAGCCAAGTAAACTAAAGCTGTAATGATCTCAATCTCTTCACCGTCTATCATGATGCTGCCAATCAGCCCAGTGGTGAGAATTTTGATTTCTTGATGTTGAGTTTCAATCCATAGTTTTCATTGTCAAGTCCAGCTACCCAAGTGATTTGCTAAGCATTCAGATTAAATAGGAAAGAATATATCCTGAACCACACTTTGTTTTAAACTATCATGTGTTCCTTTGTTCTGATTGAACAACAGCTTCTTCTAGGTATAGATTTTTGCATGGGCACAATAAACTGTTCTGAGATTTTAATTTTTAGCCTTAATTTGTTGTGATTCACACAGTCAAATGCCTTTACATAGTCAACAAAACACAGATAGACTTCCTTCTGTTATTCTCTGCTTTTAGCCAAGAGCCATCTGACATCAGCAATGATATTCCTGGTGCCACTATTCTAAATTGAGCTTGCATTTCTAGAAGTTCATATTCTACATTGAAGTAAAACAAAATTTTACTTTGTGTGATATATATATTTTTCAAACTCAATCTTAACTGCTGTCAAGTCAATTCTGACTTTGATGAATGCTAGAGGACATAGTAGGAATACCCCACTGGGTTTCTGAGGCTGTACGTCTTAATGGGAGCAAACTGTTTAGCTTTCTCCAGAAAAACAGTGGGTTTTCAAAATGTGGACCTGCTCATTGTGTAACCCACTATACCATCAGGACTTCTTTCTGTTTCTAATATTGTTTCATTATCCTTAAAAACAATTCTTGCAAATATAAAGAACTTGCTTTTGCCTTAGGACTGAGCTTACAGTTTGGTGCTGAGTTATAGATAAAGAAAGATTTCTCCTAACCCCTATAGAACATCTTATCAAATTCTCTGAGAATGGTGAAGGTAAAATAAAGAAAGAGATGGTCTTTTTCATCTGTGGAAGTTGAGGTAAGTGTGAGGGGAAAACCATGAAATAATTTTGTAGAGAGATGAAAGTTTATGAAAGACGAGCAGGGACTAGACAGACTTGTATAGAGTTGAGAAACTCTCAGTACTGTTGAATTGGAACAGACTGTGAAAGAGGAAAACAAAATTTGCAAAGAACACAATGGCACTTGAATATGAAGCACCAGCCGATATGCTGTATCATGAAAGATGGGTCAGTGTGATTGGATCAGGTATTAAAATGGCAGGGCAATGGAATTTCTAGAGGGGTGGGAAGTAGTCAGGACAAGGGCTTCTTAACATGCTTAACTGGGTTTGAATATTTATCATTGTTTTCTATGCAATTGGTGGCTGTTATAAGCAGGGTTGTGAAGTGATCAGAAACAAAACAATTTCTTTAAAGTTCTATCTGGCAACAACTCCCAGAATTAGTTAAAGGTATTAGAATAGTAGGCAGGGGTGTAGATAGGAAATGGTTGGTTTCCAATTTACTAGGCAAGAGAGAATATGTTCCAATTAAACTAGGAGCGGTTGGAGTGGAAAGGAATCCATCGAGTCAAAAAGCATCAAAGCCAGTGTAGGATTCTGCAATTGGACATGTTGAAAGTTTCTCTAGGGCAGCAGACATCACTTTATATTTACTTCTGGCTTTATAGAACAGTCATACGTATACAGATCCTCCCCCCATACTCCCCTGTTCTATGCTTGCAATGCAAAAGGGAAACTCTGGTGGTCTAGTAGGTAAGGAGTTATGCTGCCAACCTAAAGGGAGGCAGTTTGAATCCACTAGATGCTCCAAGGGCAGACCACCGGAAATTTCCTCTGTGATTGATATAGCCTTTGAAAACTCTCTGGATGCTCAACTGTAAGTAGCTTCTGGCTTGATGGCAAAGAGTTGAATTTTGCATGCGAAGAAATATATTTGCTATTAAAATGCTGTAAAGAATCTCAATAGGTATGACCAAAAAGCATGTTAATTCTTTTTTAGTTTATTTAATTCTAGGTGGGTAGTGAAATTTAGCTTTCGTTTATATATGTTCCCGTGTGGGTTGAATTACCATCATCATTAGTTGGTATGGGAAGCAGTGATTCACAGAAGAAAATAACTTCAGAATTTGTAAAAAATAAGCCAGGAGAGAAAATCAGGAGTATTAGCAAAACAATTTTTCCAGCAGCACTCTGGCCATTTATCTTTTCATATAAGTGAAAGTGAAATATATTAGCAAGTGTTAAAGCAATTTAAGTGTTTCAACTTCTTAACTGTGTGTCCTTGAAGCCTATAATATTTGTGTAGCGGGTAGTTTTACTGCTGTAAATCTGTGTTGACAGGTGTAAATTTATACTAATAAATTAATAACACTGGGAAGCAAAACAAACTCCAATTCTTAGGATGCTAGATTAGCTCTAGAATGCACAATATCAAGAAAATACAGATCAGATGCCACCTGACTGATTTCTCTTTTGAATTAGACTAAGCTCTGTGCAAGTGAAATTGGGCCACTTGGTATTTTTCTTACCTTTTTTGTTTTGGTTTCTAAATTATTAAACTTATTCATCACACCTCTCTACCATTTCAGTATCTTAATGTCTGTTACAAAGGTGAACTGGTAAATAAAAATAAAACAACCTGCTATTTCTCAGGAGAGTTATGACAGACAGGATTTCACATTCCCTCACTGCGCTCTGACACTTAGAATCTTGGCAAGTTATCTTTTCCAGTCTCCAGGTTTCATATGAAGATTTTTAATGTTGTTATAACTGATATTTTTCTTTCCTTCTTTGATTCAGTTCCCTTCTATGTTGTTTTGGTTTTGTCTTTTTTTTTTTTTTTTTTTTTT
>NW_006400114.1:880232-916295 GCF_000299155.1 Elephantulus edwardii
TTTTTTTTTTTTTTTTTCTTTTCAGTTTCCTTTTGGGCTTGGATCACCTTCATCTCCTAGTAAAATATCTTGACCCATTTAATCTGTTAGATAAATAAAGAAAATTCCTACCCTTCTGAGAGAGGAAATAGGTTTTTTTGAGAGAGTTTGGGTGAAAGGAGGATATGTTAATGAACTAAATAGAGTTGAAAGAGGGAAATGCCTCCTGTGATACATTGCATGGTCTTTTATATATGCTGAGTTTTCTCCAACAAACTCATTTTGGTGTGGACATATTTCGTGGAAAGGTCAGTAGAGAAAGGAAGACCATCTAGTGAGATGGATTGACACAATGACTAAAGCAATGGGCTCTAGTGTGTCAGAGATGATAAGAATGGTAACAGGATAGGACAGGGTTTAGATCTGTTGTTGATCAAGTTACTGTGAGTCATAGCCAACTTGATGGTACCTAACAATGAAAACAAGCTCTATGAAACAGAAACAATTCTTTCTTTTTTTTTTAAAGAAAAAAATTGTATCCATTTAAAAACTCATATTTAGAAGAAAAAGACTTATTTCTTTCCTATAATGAGAGTTTTACAAAACTAGCTTCACATGTCAAATATCTATACTCTGATGACCTACATGCATACCTCCCACGGCTACATTATTTTCTCTACCTTTGGTAGGTAGGAAAGGAAACCTGCAATGTGGTAGTTAGAGTGTTTAAGTACTAACTGGAAAATTGATGGTTTGAACCTACCAGCTGTTCCACAGGAGAGAAATATGTCAGTCTGTTTCTATAAATATTACAACCTTGGAAATCCTGTGGGGAAGTTCTGTATCATACAGGGTGACGATGAGTTAGAATGAATTTGAAAGGATTGGATTTGGCTGGTTTGGTTGGTAAGTGTGGGCGAGTCCTCTACATATGTCTCCCACTACCATTTAGATTCCTGTCCGCGTGCCTGGAGAAGACACTTCATTGATTCCTACTGCTCCACATGCATTCTGCCCCTGTAAAGCTTCCATTGCTGCCATTACAAATTATCATAAACTTAGTGACTTAAAACAACTCAAGCTGATTATCTCTCAGTTCATTTGCACACAATGTGGCAACCCAGGTGGGTGCTCTGCATAAGGTCTCATAAGGCCCAAACCAAAATGTTGACTGGGTTGGGTGGCTCTGGGAAAGAATTCATTTCATAGATATTTAAAGTTGTAAAGTTGTTGGCAAAATACAGGGGTTTTTGCTATTGTAGGACTGAATCTCCCCTTTTCCTTGCTGGGTGTCCACTGGGGTCTATTCTCTGATCCAACGGCATCTTCATTCCTTCTCATGAAGTTCCCCCATTTCCAGGACAGTAATAGTAGATAGATTCTGTTCATGCTTCAGTCTAACTTCTTTATTTTCCTCTTTTGTCACTAGCTAAAAATGTTCTTTTATTTTTAAAATATATTTAAAACGGAATTTATTCGATCTATGAACTGGCTGAGAGGACGCAGTGGGGACTACAATGAGAGTACCCTGACTTCTTCATGGCTTGAGGCCTGATTTCTTCAGCCCCTCCTCAGCTCTATAACCTCTTCCCTTAATTAACACCAATGAAAGTGTCATTCCACGTGATTGGCTGCGTTTGCTTCTGTGCCCAGGACCTTGAGCCCAAGGTCACACCTGAGCCTGCCGGAGCCCTGCTGAGATGGAAGGAGGGTGGTATGGGGCTTCCCCTCCTGCCTTAGGGGCTCTCCTCAAGCACCAACCACAGGCTTTTCTTAAGCAATGTACAAGTTTTGTGTTGGAGTGTTTTGGTTTTTTTCTCACTGTGCAACCCACTTCAGTGCCTGCAGCCTATGACCAAGGGGGCTGGACAATGGTTTGGGGCTACAGTTTGCTCTGACATGGAACACTATGACAGACCCATAGAGATGAGCCTGCCATAAATCCAAACCCCTGCATTGTTCTTTACTTTTAAGAGTAAATGCGTAGTGCAACAATGAATGAACGAAAACCCAGAATCTCTGTAAGTGTTCATTAAAACTACTAAAATTTAATAATAATTTAAAAAAAAGAGTAAATGCAATTACCCATATTGTTGCTATTGTTGGTTAAGTGTTATATGTTGCTATAGCAACTCTAGCTCAATAGAATGAAACACTGCTTGGTCCTGTTCCATCCTTACCATTAGATTCTTTCTCTTCCACCCCTTAATAAGGCCAACAAAGTGGTACTTTAATTATTTTTTTAAAGGACCATTTTTTCATGTAACAAAATATATTCATACATATGATATCTCATTGTAATAAACTTTCTAGGCATTAGAGCAGAACTTATTTCAGAGACCATTTTAGAAATTCCCCCAACCACACCGTGTGTGAAGGAAAATTTTGCCAGACAGCCTTGTTACTTTATCTTAGAGAATATCTATAGTGAATAAATAAATAGTCCGTGAACAGAACCCGTATGCATTGCATATAATACTAATTTAAGTCTATTTTAGAGTATAAATTTTGACGTTAATGCATTTTATTCAACTGATGTAAAAATAAATTAGTTAACTACCTATAAAAGAGCTAAAATCAGAAACATCTTTATTTCCATGTTCACATATGAACTTGTGATGCACAGAAGTATCCTTGAGCTACATTATGTCTATGTCACTACTATGTGTGATGCAAAACGAGTTAGAAAGTATACCACAGTGTGACATTAAGTGAGAATGCAGACACTTGTCAAGTCACAGGGAAAAAAATTATGTAATGGAAATAATCATAAATATATGTGTGTATATCTATTTAAAGCTAGGAAAATTTTGAAGGAACAATAGAGTTATGAGGTAATATCACTCAATACCTACTGGCATCACTAGCTTCCAGGTGACATTCAAATGAAACTTGTATAATGAATTCAATATGGAATGGAAAAAGCACAAAATAAGTTTAACTAAATGCGTAGTACAGATAAAATACTTGAAATTATATTATCAGCCCTAAAGTAAGTAAATAGAGAGATTTGAATGAATAGTTTATGAGACATGCATTGCCTTGATGCTATCTGTAAAGATTATTTATGGCCAAAAGTGATATGGTAGGATTCTAGTCTTTACAATTGGTAGAAAATATGTGCTCAAATTGATTTTCACACTCAAATAAGGGGTTAAAATAGCTTACTATATTCTTTGAAAGTTCTTATGTGATTATAAATATCTTTGCAGCCCTTCTATCCTCCTTGGTCATTGTCCAACTCTCTGATGCATGACAAGTGATTGTGAAGACCATGGCTTGTATCAAACACACCTTAGTCTCCAGAGAGACACCATTGCTCTTCAGTACTTTGGAGAGGTCCCTAACAGCAGTCTTTCCCATGGCAATGTGCCTTTTAATTTCCTGGCTACTGGTGCCAAGAGTGTTGACTGTGGAGCCAAGCAAATTAAAGCTGTGTACAATCTCAATCTCTTCACCATCCATCCAGATGCTGCCAATTGGTCCAGTGGTGAGAATCTTTGTCTTCTTGATATTGAGCCTCAATCCATATTATAGGCTGCAGTCCTTGACCCTCTGCAGCAGGTGCTTCAGGTCCTCCTCAGTTTCAGCAAGCAGGGTTGTGTCATTGGCATAACGCAGATTGTTGATAAATCGTCCACCAATCTTGACCCCACATTTCTCCTCATAGAGCCCAGCCTCCCGGATAATCTGTTCTGCATATAGGTTGAAAAGGTATGGAGATAGGATGCATCCCTGGCGTACGCCCTTCCCAATTTTGAACCATGCAGTGTTCCCTTGCTCTGTTCTGATGACTGCCTCCTGGTCCAAGTATAGGTTTCGCATTAACACGATCAAGTTTTCTGGAATTCCCATTCTTCTCAGAGTCAGCCACAGTTTGTTATGATCCACACAGTCAAATGCCTTTGCGTAGTCAATGAAACACAGATAGACATTCCTCTGGTATTCTCTGCTTTCAGCCAAGATCCATCTAACATCAGCTACAATATTCCTAGTACCACGACCCCTTATAAACCCAGCCTGGACTTCTGGTAGTTCCCTGCTGATGTGCTGTTCCAGTCGGTTTTGGATAATCTTCAATAAAATCTTGCTTGCATGTGAAATCAGTGAGATTGTTCTATAGTTTCCACACTCTGTTGGGTCACCTTTCTTTGGAATAGGAACAAATATAAATCTCTTCCAGTCAGTTGGCCAAGTGGTTGTCCTCCAGATTTTTGGCACAACTTGGTGAGCACCTCCAGGGCAGCATCTGTTAGCTGAAATATGTCAATTGGTATACCATCCAAGGAGGATATAAGGAGAATTGATGCCTTTGAGCTGCGGTGCTGGAGAAGAGTATTGAGAATACCACGGACTGCTAGGAAAACAAGCAGATTCATCCTGGAAAGGGTTAAACCAGGTGGCTCCTTGGAGGCAAGGATTCTCAGGCTCCGTCTAACATACTTTGGACATGTTGTGAGGAGAGACAGGTCCTCGTAGAAGGACATCATGCTTGGGAGGGTGGTGCGACGGCGCAGGAGAGGAAGGCCCTCTGTGAGGTGTATTGATTCAGTGATTGGGATAATTGGGATGGGAGTGTCAGAGACAGTGTGATTGGCATAGGACAGAGCAGAGTTTAGGGCTGTTGCTATGAGTCGCAAGCGACTCAATGGCACGTAACAACAACAACAACAACATGTAGCCCTACCTCTCAAAATGATGTTGTTAATACTATATGTCTAGAATTGATGCAAATTGAGTGCCAAGAAAATAAGAACACATTTAGTAAGTATGGTAAATGCCCTAAGGTAGATATCTGTAGTACATATCTGCTTTATGTATTTTATACAGTGTGCCTATTTTATATATATTTTTCCTTGCTATTTTCTCTTTTATTTAAGGATCATTTGTTTTTAGGGTATGCACTTTAATGAAAGAAAAAAAAAGTTTAAGATAGAATTTTATAATAGCAAAGAGGCATCAATTAGATTTATTAAAACTCTAAAAATAAATGGGGAAATGGTATAATCTTGCCAAGAGAAAAGTGATCTGAGAAGCAACTTCTGTATATAAATTTTATTGATGTCTAATATTGCCATTGGTGAGAAACTATATGGCAGGACCTTCTCAGTCTTTAACATGAGCATTAATAGAATCTGCTTGACACTTCCCCTAAGACCTCATGTAAAAGCAAAGGTTGTTGGTGCTTATTTAATTCACTGAGCTTATTTGTAGGGCACCTTTAAAACATTGTTTTGATTTAATTCTGAATGAACTGAACTCTTGATTTGGGAAATCAAATTTTAACATGAACTTCCAAATAGTACCAGTACTTCACCCCTAATTCATATTCCAGCAATCTTCACCCAGAGCAGGAAGCAGAGACCGGCTGTTGCCATGAAGATCACATGGAGAGCTCAGAAATCCTCCAGGGACTCCTTTATCACTGATTTGAAAAGAAGCTTTTATTCTTCTCTCTCCTGTTTTCTGCTAAGAGAGTTTTATCCAGTACTTGAGAATATGGTGAGGCCAACCAGGACTCTAGGACCCCTTTAGGACTATATGATACAGTGAATTGTAAAATTTGCCATTCTGATTACTGCTCTTCCTATTTTCTTGCCTACTTTTATACTACTTTATTGTATAATAAAAGCTCTTTCCTTTTTTACTGCATTGGGCTCCTAGGTCAATTAGCATTTGTTTTGCTTTAAGCTTTCTGTGAAAAGACCTTTCACAGCCTCATTAAAATCATAGCCTTGGAGTATACTTTTTTTATAAAAAATATTGAACCTTGCCTTTTCCTTCACTCATCTTAATTTCTTATCTATTTGAAGATCATAATTGACAGAAACTTTTTCTGATTAATAGTCACAAAAAAGTATGTTGACCTGTGTCAATAAAATTGATCTTTACATCAAATTTTTTACACTTAAAATATTTTGTCCTTTGAAAGATATTAGCCCAAATAAAACAGAGAAAATTTTAACAAAACTGTGTTGCTATCAACCATTATAAATATTAGAGTAGATAAAAAATTAATACATTGCATTTTTTCACTCAGTAAGATTAAAATAAAAAGCATGTCATGGAATTAATTTATTTGACATAGCTTATCATTGTCATTTCAATTTTGAAAACTGAAGCAAATAGAAACTTTTCAATTGTGTGATATACTTAGAGAAATATAGCTATAGACGCACTGCCAATCCAAAGGCCCTGCCTGTCTGGTAGTTCAATTCACCAGTGTGTCCTTGGGAGAAAGCTGGACCATCTCCTTTCATGAAATTCACAGCCTAGAAAATTCAATGAAAAGTCAATGATAAGACAGTTTGACTGAATGGCAATGAGCTGAGTTATAGTGTCTGACTTTTCAGGCTATTTACTTAACTGTCAGGTCATTGGTTTGAATCCACTAGATGATTTATTGGAGAAAGATGGCTGTCTTCTCCAGTACATGTTTATAGTGTCCAAAACCAGAAATAGATTTGCCTTGCAGTGAGTTGAAATACACTTAATAGCAATGAGTTTAAGAAATATTTTTATTTTTTTTTATGCTACAGGAAAAATAGAAGAAAGAGAAATCAATCTTTTCTTTAAGGAAGACTAAAAGAATAGGACCTTGTTGACCACATTTATGTTTCTTCCAGGAGACGATGAGATTTTTGTAAATAGGTTTTTTTTTATTTTTTATTTTTCAACATTTATTATCAAACAAAAGTGTGAGTATGTGCTGGAGGACATCAATATGAATGAAGGTGCATGTAAAAACCACAGAATAGACTTAGACTATATTCTTTCTTTTTCAAAAATTTTAAAAAGAATTATTGTGATTTTATCAAAAGTTTACAAAAAAGTTGAATTTTCATTCATTCATTGTTGCACATTTTCCTCTGTCACTCTCTCCAGTTCACATTCTCTCTTTCTCTCTTTTTTTTCTAATATTCATGTATTGTTGCACAGTTTACTCCTTCCCTCTTTTCCATCCCAGTCCGCTTTACAATCTACCACTTAATCTGGACTGTTGTCATACAGCCTAGTCGTGTATTCCTTTAACACAGTTCTTTCCCTCCATTGGTTTAAATACAGTCTTCATTATCTGAGAGAGCATATTCTTAAAGAGATATAGTTCTGGACACGGAAGTGACTCCGAACAGGAAGAGGACGAAAAAAATAACCGTCCGCGATGCCGACCCGAACCGGACCTAAAGCCACCATGAACAGCAAAGGTCAATATCCAACACAGCCAACCTACCCAGTGCAGCCTCCTGGGAATCCAGTGTATCATCAGACCTTGCATCTTCCTCAGGCTCCACCTTATACTGATGCTCCACCTGCTTACTCTGAGCTCTATCGTCCGAGCTTTGTGCACCCAGGGGCTGCCACAGTCCCTACCATGTCAGCTGCATTTCCTGGCGCCTCACTGTATCTTCCCATGGCACAGCCTGTGGCCGTTGGACCTTTAGGTTCCACAATCCCAATGGCTGATTATCCAGTTGGTCCCATTTACCCGCCCGGTTCAGCAGTGCTGGTGGAAGGAGGGTATGATGCAGGTGCCAGATTTGGAGCTGGAGCTACTGCTGGTAACATCCCTCCTCCACCTCCTGGATGCCCTCCCTCCCAATGCAGCTCAGCTTGCAGTTATGCAGGGAGCCAACGTCCTTGTAACTCAGCGGAAGGGAAACTTCTTCGTGGGTGGCTCAGATGGTGGCTACACCATCTGGTGAGGAACCAAGGCCACTTTTGTGCCGGGAAAGACATCACATACCTTCAAGCACTTCTCACAATGTAACTGCTTTAGTCATATTAACCTGAAGTTGCAGTTTAGACACATGTTGTTGGGGTGTCTTTCTGGTGCCCGAACTTTCAGGCACTTTTCAAACTTAATAAGGAACCATGTAATGGTAGCAGTACCTCCCTAAAGCATTTTGAGGTAGGGGAGGTATCCATTCATAAAATGAATGTGGGTAAAGCAGCTCTAAGGATCTTCCTTTAATCCCGCTGGAGTAATACTGTACCACACTGGTCTTTGCTTTTAGTAATAAAACCTCAAATTAGGTTTGGAGGGAACTTTGATCTTCCGAAGAATTAAAGTTGCCAAATTATTCTGATTGGTCTTTAATCTCCTTTAAGTCTTTGATTTTTATTACCTGTTATAAATGAAATGCATTAGTCGTCTGCCATTGCCTTTCCATCCCTTGCCCCACATCCCATCCTCAACCCCAGCCATCCATTCTCTCCCACCAATCTCCATTGAATTAATGGGGCAGGACAGAAATCCAGTCAAACTAATTTTCTTCTCTCCTTGCACTTCTCCCCATTTGTCATCTTTTAAATAATCATTCACAAGGATCCTCTGAAACTCCCTTTGTGCTCCAAGCAGCACAGACCCCATGGAACCCATGACTTCTGCTTTTGCATCTCCTCAGGCAAAAATAGAGAGTGCCATTTATATTCTTTTTTTTAAAATTTTTTTGCAGAGAACCCCCTCAGGTTACCTCTGCATACAGGAACCGAACCCAAATTTCCTTTGGTGCCAGAAAAACCATGAGGGCATGCTTAAACAAAGGATTATCAATGCAAACTGTACTATAAACAGCAGTTTGTTTAAAATAAGAGGGGTGAGGAATAGGTTACATTTAAAAATCCTCATGACGTTAGGGAACTTTTGAGATAAAAAAAATTTCGTTACCACATACTGTCAGTGTCTGATGAATCCACTCCTAGGTGGCTCCCAAGAATTGCTCAGCTGGGTTAATGGGGTCATATTGTGAATGCCTCACTACAAAATGACTTGAGTCCAGTGAAGTCTTATTAGGGTGAAGAATATTTCAGGGATCCTTAATATTTTTATTTTTGTTTTCTGAAATTGGATTTTATTTTATCATTTCAGTTCATCTAAATTTGTGTTCTGTACATGTGATGTTTGGCTGTACCATTGACTGTTATGGAAGTTCAGCGTTGTATGTCTCTCTCTACACTGTGGTGCACTTAACTTGTGGATTTTTTTATACTAAAAATGTAGAATAAAGATTATTTTGAAGATTTGAATAAAGTGATGAAGTTGCATTACACCTCAAAAAAAAAGAGATATAGTTCTATTCAAAGTGATTACATTTAAAAAATGCAAAAACAATTAATATTTTATGAAGTGGAGACTAATGAATTTGTAATGAGATAAAACTATTATATAACTGTCAGTTGCCTTCAAGTCAATTCTGACTCATAGCACCCCCATGTGTGTTGGATAGAGCTGTGCTCCATAGGATTTTCAATGGTTGATTTTTATGTAAATTGATCAGGCCTTTCTTCTGTGGTCCCTCTAATTAGTCTTTCGATTAGCAGATGAGTCCATTTATTATTTTTAGCATCCAGGAACTCTAGATAAAACCCATTGTGATTAAAAAACAGTATTAACAAAATGAATTGATATGGTCAAACCTGCCCTATAAAGTGTACTATTATTCTTTTCCAAAGTAAGACCTTTTTCTAGTGGCAAAGTTGAAGAACGGTCATCTATGGGAAGAATTAGTATTTGGTAAGAGATGACCCAATGTATTCATTTCTGATGTTGTTGTTGTTGAGTGCCATCGAATCAAGCACAGTTCATAGTGATCCTATTCTGAACCTGTTCTATAGCTATCTTGTCTTTACATGGGTGCTCCACCAAACACTGTCCATCATGGGTAACCACTGTGCATTTTACAGAGCATTGGCACAGTGTTCAGCGTACAGCAACCTCAAGCTACCACAGCACAATGAATACAGACCAGTGATGTACCACTTTGAAAAATGTTCATTCCAAACAAAATTAACACCAGACCTGAGCGCCACAGGCCCTAATTGGCTCTAAACAAGGTTTTCAGCCCCAAACTCGTAAATTGTTATTAGGCATGATTAAGTTGACTTTTGACTCAAAGAGAGCCCATATGACAGAGTAAAAGTACCCCCACGGGCTTCATGAGACGTAATCTTTACAGCTCCAAGCCATAAAGGATTGATATGAATTGGAACTAACTCAGTGCCAGTGGGTTTGGGATTTTGCTTCTTAGCTGTTACTAATCTTTGAGAGTTGATCACTAGTATTTTTCTCCCTTGGAGCTGATAGTGGGTTTGAACCACTGGCCTTTCAGTTAACAGTCAACATACATAAACTCAGAACAACTAAAGTGAAGAGAATGACAAAAAATGCGTGCTGAGAAGTCAGAGATACTTCACATAGAAGCAGAACTTGAAACAGATCTTTGGGAAGGGGTGATGTGAATTAACCAAGAGAAAGAAGGCAACAGCAGTAGGAGGACCAGAGCATCCCTATGGTAGGATCATGAGTCCAGCCCAGCTGGAATGAGGATTTCACACCAGAAAGCAGCAGAACACACACACAAAACCATGGAGCCAGATTGTGGGAGGGCTAGGGAGTGGGCACAAGAGGATGAGGGCAAGCTTTCCAGCTGACTGCTGTGGTCCTGGGAAGGAAGAAATCAGCTGAAGGAGCAGTAGTGTTTTGGGGAAAACAGAGTTAACCAGATCAAATGTCTGTGCTGTAGGTAGGAGTGGGGAAGGGAGAGATTCAAGGAAAATTCCACTGTGAAGCATGGAGAAAGCTGGCAGAGATGGCAGAGGAAAGAATTGTTGGTTCACAAATTAAGAAGCATAATACAGAACTGGAATTACAGTAAGAGGACATCTCCTTATTTTTAATTATTAAACATAAGAAAATAAAAGATAAAACATTTATATGTGCTGTGCTTATTTACTCATTTGTGGTGAACAATTTAATATTTTTTAATACATCAAAGATTCTGCCTTTAGGTATGATGGTATCTTTCTCTTTCTCAACTCACAGCATCTTTCTACAGAATTAAAATTGACATCTTTACAAATGTGCGATCCTTAACAAGGACAGAAGATCCAGTAAACAAGGTAAGCATGGTTTATTGTGCTTGCTTAATAATCTGTAGTAAGTGGATTCACATATTTTTCACTACATCTGATATTTTGCGTAATTGTTAATTATTGTGTTGTGTACCGTAGAGTCAGAACCACCCCAAAGCTGACCCTCAGATGAGTTTTCAGAGGCAGTTAATCACACTGGAGGAGATTGCCCATCCTTCTTTACAGATTAATTAGTAAATAAGCATAAGTAAAGCTGTGTTTACCTTGTTTATTGGGTAATCCACTCTTGATATTTAGCCTCTGTGTTATTATTAGCCTCTCTGGTGGTCTAATGGCAAGAAGCTCCACTGCAGTCCTAAAGGCATGTGGTTTGAGGCCACCAGCTGCTCTGCGGGAAAATGATAGAAAATATCCTTCCACGTGATTAACTGTCTCTGAAAACCCACTGGAGGGTCAGCTATGGGTTGGTTCCGACTCTACAGTACACAACAACAACAAAATGAAGTTAATTAGTTCCAGAAATCAAAATGTAACAGATGATACAGAATGGTAGTCATAAGTACGGGATTAAAAAAATAGTCTTAAGTATAGGAGAAGAAAAATCATAACTCAGGCGCTTCTAGTGATAGGCAAGTATAAAAATGATTTGCTATTATTTATGACTTGAATGAATATCCAGGCTATTTAATATATACATACAATTCAATTAAATATCAGGGCATATTTTGATAATTTAGGGAGCTCTGGTGGCCTGGTCCACAGGAAGTTTCACTGAAGTTGCACTATAAAATTTATGTCTGACTATTCAAATCCACCACATGCTCTGAGGGAGAAAGATAGATAATATCCTCCCATGCAATTTACAGTCTCAGAAAACCACTGGAGAGTCAGCTACATGTTGGTCTCTTTTTAACATTTTTAATAATATATGTACTAGATAATTTTTATTTATAAAGGGTTTCAGAGACAGAGTTTAAGTTTGAGAATCAAAGGGAATTAATAAACAAAGGATGTTGTTATGTGCCGTCAAATTGTATGCGACTCATAGCGACCCTATGTACAACAGCCCTAAACTCCACTCTATCCTGTGCCAATCTCACCATCTCCAACACACCTACCCCGATTACCCCAGTAACTGAATCAATCCATCTCATCAAGGGTCTTCCTCTCCTGTGCTCTTCCTCCACTCTCCCAAGCATGATGTCCTTCTACAAGGATTGGTCTCTCCTTGCAACATGCCCAAAATATGTCAGACAAAGCTTCAGAATACTTGCCTCCAAGGAGCAGCCCGGCTTCACCCTCTCCAGGACAAATCTGTTTGTTTTCCTAGCAGTCCATGGTATATTCAGTACTCTTTTCCAACACCATCGCTAAAAGACATCAATTCTCCTTCTATCATCCCTAGTCATTGTCCAGCTCTCTGATGCATAGCAAGTGATTGCAAAGATCATGGCATGCATCAGGCACACCTTAGTCTCCAGGCTGACATCTTTGCACTTCAGCACTTTAGAGAGGTCTCTAAGCACAGACTTTCCCATCACAACTCGTCTTTCCTGGCTGCTGGTGCCAAGAGTGTTGACTGTGGATCCAAGCAAATCAAAACTGTGAACAATCTCAATCTCTTTACCATCCATTATGATGCTGCCAATTGGCCCAGTGGTGAGATCTTTGTTTTCTTGATATTGAGTCTCAATTCATATTGAAGACTGCAGTCCCTGACCTTCCACAGCAAGTGCTTTAGGTCCTCCTCAATTTCAGCAAGCAGGGTTGTGTCATCTGCATAACACAGATTGTTGTTGATTCTTCCTCCAATCCTGATGCCACATTTCTCCTCATAGAGCCCAGCCTCCCGGATAACCTGTTCTGGATAAAGACTGAAAAGGTATGGAAACAGGATACAACCCTGGGATACACCCTTCCCAATTTTTAACCATGCAGTGTTTTTTTGCTCTGGTCTGAAGACTGCCTCCTGGTCCAAGTATAGGTTTCACATCAGCATTATCAAGTGTTCTGGGATTCACATTCTTCTCAGAGTCAGCCACAGTTTGGTATGATCCACACAGTCAAATGCCTTTGCGTAATCAATGAAACAAAGATAGACATTCTTCTGGTACTCCTTGCTTTCAGCCAAGACCAATCTAACATTAGCTACAATATCCCTAGCACCAAGGCCCCGTCTAAACCCAGCCTGCACTTCTGGTAGTTCTTTGTTGATGTGATGTTTCAGTCTTTTTTGGATAATCTTCAGCAAAATCTTGCTTGCATGAGATATTAATGATATTGTTCGATAATTTCCACACTCTGTGGGATCACCTATCTTTGTAATGGGAACAAATAAAGATGTCTTCCAGTCAGTTGGCCAAGTGGTTGTTCTCCAGATTTCTTGGCACAACTTGGTGAGCACATACATCTAGGGCAGCATCTGTCAGTTGAAACATGTCAATTGGTGTACCATCTATTGCTCGGGCCTTATTGTTAGTCAATTCCTTCAAAGCAGTCAACTTCTTCCTTTATCACCACAGGCTCTTGCTTATATGTTGTTTCATTAAATTCTTCTCTGTCTGCCAATTCCTTTTGGTATAATAACTCTATATACTCTTTCCATTCTCTTTTAATAATTGCAGGATCACTCAATATTCTGCCCAAATAATCCTTAAGTATTGTAACTGGAGGCTTGAATTTCCTCTTCAGTTCCTTGAGTTTAAGAAATACTGAGTGAGTTTGGCCTCTTTGATTTTCTGACTCCAGCTCTTTGCACACTTCATTATAATACTTTACTTTGTCTTGTTGAGCAGCCTTTTGAAATCTTCTGTTCAGCTCCTTAATGCCTTGATATTTTTCCGTCTGCTTTGGCTTCTTGCCACTCCAGTGCAATATTCAGAGTCTCTTCTGACACCCATTTTGGTCTTTTCTTCCTCCTCCATCTTGGCAACGACCTTTTGCACTCTTCTTGGATGATATTCTTAAAATCCTCCCACAACTCATCTGCTCTTGCTCATCAGTATTCAAGGCCTCAAACCTGTTCCTGAGATGGTTCTGAAATTCAGGTGGGATAGACTCAAGGTCATATCTCGGTTCCTGAGGGCTTGATATAACTTTCCTTAGCTTCAGTTTAAACTTGTATATAAACGAAGGATACCAGTGCTAAAATATATTACGACACTACATTTAAAATAAAACTGCTATTTTTTTTTTCCAAATCAAACTAGGTAGGCTGAAATTGCTATCTTGAAAATATATTGTTTGTATTCTAAATTACATTGGATTTCAGACTTTCCCAAACCCTGGAATGAATTACAATCAGCTATGACATTTAGGAAGAAAGATATCCTTGCATCAGGCTATGCCTTAAACCAGAGACTGTGAAAGAATATATTACAGCAAGGATAGAAGTCTAGTTGGGGCAGGACCCTAGAAACCAAGTCTCCTTGTCAGATCTCTTTAAAGCTCTATAGATAATGAGCAAGTGCTTTATTCTGCTGTATTTGAGCTCTCTGTGAGAAGTAGGATCAGAACATAGCTCTTACCCTTCTTCCCTCATTCAGTTTCTGTTTTTTATGGTTAGCATACTGCCTGTTCACATGAATCTCTGTTTTGTCCATACTTCACAATTGCTGCCTTGACTCTGGCAGCTGCTGATTTCAAGTATCCAGACCTGTCAAGATGCTCTCCAGGAGAGGCATCAGGCTGTCACCATGTATTAGGAAGACTCCTGCTGATACAAAAGGCCAGTCAGAGTATCCTTCTCTCTCAAACTTTTGAATAATACCTTTTGAAAATAGTTGCAATTACAATCAAACAAACAAACACCTGAAACATGATTGGAATCCAAACAGCCTTGATTTCCAATTCTTACGGTTTGGGCAAGACGTTGGATACATCCATTGATTTCTGTTCTTGAAGCTGAAGGCTTCCTTCTCATCGTGGCTATGACAATGAATAGTACAAGGGTTTAGGTAATCTGGGTAAAGTTAATATTCCTCTACCTGGCCAGCTCTAGTTCACTTTATTCTTTAGCAAAAGAATGTCAGACTCTACTTATTATGTGTCCCTCTTGCCATAGGTGGGATGATATGATCATATCTTGATTTGAAACTAAGCCAATATCAATTTTAAAATGAGGAAGCTATGGATCTTTGCATACATATCTTTTTGCTGATTGCTGCTGACCTTGTTCACTAGTTATGATAACCAGACTTTAATCTTGTTCATTTTAGTGAAAGATTTATATCTTTTTATCTTTTGGGTAAAGAGCCCAAATGGTGCAACAGTTACATGTTCAGAGACTAGCTTCAAGATTGATCATTAGAACCTTCCCAGTGGAGAAACATCCAGCAATGTGCTTCTGTTAAGATGACAGCCAATAAAATTCTATGTGGCAGGTTTACTCTGTCACATAGTATTGCAATGAATCAAAATGGACTAAATGATACTGAGCAATAACAACTGTGCTTTCTGACAATCAATTTCAGTTTCATTTTTGAATATTTGTTTTCCAGAGTACGAGACCAATGTGAATATTTAGTGAATCCTTGTTTATTTACATCATCTGTTTCACTTCTTTGGTGACCACACCTTGTGGTTATAAAAGCTTGGTTTTAAAAATGACTTTCCTAGCCATTAAATTTGCCATATGGATTGGTGGGATAATACAATTTAGACAGATTTGTCTAGCCACAAGGAGATTAACTAATCTTGCCATGCCACTAGGTTTAAACTGAACAGTTGCAGTGGCAATATTTGGTACTCTAAACACTGACAAAGAAGAGGAAACAGCATATATCCTTTCGGGTAAGAGATTCCTACCCATCTAGAACAAAATCTACACAAAACAAACAGCAGTCTCAGCAGACTACCAGAGACTGACAAGAGACAGAGCTAATTTGGGACTATTGCCTCTCTGAACCAGAGCCAGACCTTCACCGACACGTCACCCACTGGAGGACTGACGAAAGACACCATAATTTACAGGACACTTCACCCACTGGAGGACTAAGGAAAGACACCATAATTTACAGGACTGAGGTAATTTTGTAACACCTTAGCCATGAGGCGGAAGGCCTAGGTCATATGGTCATGCTTGAGAAACTGTCTGGACTGAGGGATACTGTCTTGCAGTCTGTTAACTTCTCAAAAAAAACAAAACAAAACAAAAAAGCACCCCATAATGGTGAAAATTCTAGAAAAACTATGTGGTCACCGCAATAAATTTCAAGCTTTGTAACGTAGTAAGATTAGTGTTAGAATTTGTAGAAGTAGGTGGATGAGAGTTGGAGTCCATGTATAACCTGATAGGAGTTTGTCTTGTACTATGCATGTTGTTAATGGGAATGGTTCCCCTTTGTGGGATTAGCAGGAATCAGGTTCAACCATAACCACACAGCCCTTGCTCTATTAACACCTTAATTTTCTTCAGGAAGTCTCTATCTTTCCCACTCTCTGGAGTGCAGTACATTGCCCCGTTTTAAGTCCTTTATATTTTACTAATCCTTGTCGTTGGTCCAGCATAGGCATATGACTTAATCAAACATACATTATCAATGTGAAAGTGCAAGTACTTTCGAAAAGTCTATCAGGAAAAAATTACTTTTCCTTGCTCAGGCACAAGATATTGAATAGTCTGAAACTACAACAGCTTTTTATGAGCCATGGATGGCACTGCATTAAAAAAAAACCCCAACAATAATCAGGTTAATATACAGGTAATAACAAAGCCAAGTGGGTGAGACAGATGGATAACATCTACTGACATCATTTGAGACCTTTAAAGCAGCCATGTCTGAACTCTGAGTCAATGAATCTCTGGTTTCCTTATACAAATTTGTATTGAATTTTTCTGTGCCTTAAAACAAACAGAAGGAAATCTTAAGTGATATATTAAGCTGGATATTTAAGCCTTGGCAGAAAGTTTCCATTTCTTCTTGATGTCACCTATAACTTGGGTCTCTCACTGTCTCCACTCACCTTATCAGTTTTTATGCTGTGTTTTATTTCTTTTCAGAGATACTAGTATTTCATATTGAACCTTGATATTATTATATAATTTCATTGAAATCCTAAGATATTTTTTTTTCAATGAGTATTTTAGAAAGGTCTAGGCCTCTTGTTGGGAAACTCAGAGGAGGAGGAACAGTGGCAAGCAGACAGTAGTGAATGTGGAATGTGAGAAATATAAATGTAGAAAAATTGGATATTGTTAAGGAAGAAATGGAATGCATAAATATTGACATACTGGACTTTATCAAACTGAAATGGATGGGCTTGGACATTGTGAATCAGATTATTGTATGATCTACTACACTTGAAATGAAAACAAAAAAGGTAAAGAAAAATAGAGTTGCTTTTATAGTCAAGGAGACCATTTTCAAATCCATCCTGAAATATAATGTTGTGAGTAACAGGATAATGTTCATATACATACAAGGAAGACCTGCTAATACCACTATCATTCAAATATATGCACCAATATTGAGAGTCAAAAGAAGGAAATAGAAGATTTTTACCAACTTTAGCTGTCAGAAATTGATTGAACAGGCAACCAAGATGTGGTAATAAAAATGGGTGACTGGAATGCAAAAGTTGGAAACAATGAAGAAAGATTAGTAGCTGGAAAACATGGTCTTTGTGACAGAAAAGAGACTGGAGATAGAATGACAGATTTTTGTACCATCAGTGATTTATTCATTGCAAATAACTTTTATAAGAAACACAAATGATAGCTATACACATGAACCTCTCCTAATAGTCTACAAAGGAATCAGGTTGATTACATTTGTGGAATCATTGAAGAAGCTCTATAGCAATTGTGAAAACTAGGCCAGGTGCTGATTGTGGGACAGACCATCAACCATTCAGTTAAAACTGAATGCTAAAAAAAAATTAAATCAAACCATCAGAAACCAAAATATGGCCTGAATCTACCCAACTTGAATTAAAAAAATGGAATAGCAATTGACATAAACTTCAACAAGCAGATGCTGCCCTGGACATGCTCACCAAGTTGTGCCAAGAAATCTGGGGGACAACCACCAGGCCAGCTGACAGGAAGAGATCCATATTTATTCCCATTCCAAAAAATGGTGACCCAACAGAGTGTGGAAATTATCAGACAATATCACTAATATCACACACCAGCAAAATCGTACTGAAGATTATTCAGAAATTACTGGAACAGTACATCAACAGAGAACTATCAGAAGGAGAGGCTGGGTTTAGAAAAGGCACTAGAGACATCATTGTCAATGTCAGATAGATTCTGCTTGAAAGCAGAGAGTACCAGAAGAAGGTCTATCTGTGTTTCATTGACTTCACAAAGGCATTTGATTGTGTAGATCACAATAAATTGTGGCTAATCTTGAGAAGAATGGGAATCCCAGGACACTTGGGGATGCTTATTCAAATCCTATACTTGAATGAGAAATGTCATCAGAACAGAGCAAGGGAACAGCGTGTGGTTTAAGATCAGGAAAGGAATGTGTCAGGGATGTGTCCCGTCTCCATACCTCTTCAATCTCTATATGGAACAGTTCATTCAATAGTTTGGTCTTTATGAAGAGGAATGTGGCTTCAGAATTGGAGGAGAACTCATAAACAACTTACATTATGCAGATAACACAACCTTGAATGCTGAATCTGTGGAGGACCTGAAGCATCTTCTACATAAAATCAAGGACTGTAGTCTACAGTATAAATTGAAACTCAACATCAAGAAAACAAAAGTTCTCACCACTGGGCCAGTTGGTGGCACTATGATGATGGGATAAAAGATCGAGATTATCAACAATTTCAGCTTTTTTGGGTCTGTAATTAACACTATAGAAACTAGTAGCCCAGAAATCAAAAGACAAATTGTATTAAGAAAGTCTGCTTTCAGGACATCTCCAGAGTACTGAAGTACAAAGATCTTAGTCTAAAGACGAAGGTGCATTGGATACAGGCCAGAGTCTTCAAAATTACTTGCTATACATCAGAGAACTGGACAAGAAGAATCTATACATTTGAGTCGTGGTGTTGGAAAATAGTCATGAACATACCATGGACTTCCAAAAGAAGAAATGGGTCTATCCTGGAGAAGGTGAAATCAAGTTGCTCTCTAGAGGTATGGATTTTGAAGTTTAGTCTCAAGTATTTTGAGCATGTTGCCAGGTGGGACCAGTCCTTGGAGAAGTATATCACACTTAGAGAGATAGTGAGACAACACAAGAGAGGAAGACCCTGGATGAAATGAATTGACATAGTGACTGGGACAATCGGGGCAGATGTGCTGGAGACAGTGAGATTGACTCATGATCAAGGACAGATTTCTGAGCTACTGTGCATAGAGTCACTACAAGTCAAAGACAACTTGATGGCACACAAAAACAAACAACAACAATGACCTCTCCAGTGTAAGAGCATCAGGAGCATGATGCCAGTCTAGAGACTAAGGTGTGCTTGATTCAGCCCATGGTCTTCTCAATTGCTTGTTATGCATCTGAGAACTTGATAATGAGTAACGATAACAGAAAAATAGTCAGTGCCTTTGAATTGTGGTTCTAGAGAAGAGCATTTAACATATTATTGACTTTCAAGAAAACAAACAGATCTGTCTTGCAGAGGGTGAAACGAGGTTGCTCCTTGAAGGCAAAAATTTTAAACCTCTGTTCCACATACTCTGGACATGTTCTCAGGACGGATCAGTCATTGGAGAAGGACATTATACTTGGAAGGATAGAAGGTCAGAAAAAGAGAAGGCTCTGAATGAGATGGATTGACACAGTAACTATACCAATGGGGTTAGGTGAGGTTGGCTCAGGATAAGGGAAGGTTAAGGGCCATAGTTCATAGGATTGATATCAATTATAGTCAACTTGACAGTATATAGCGTCAATAATAATGGGTCAACATGGAAACTGGAGAAACAACTGAAACTGCCAATGACTTCATCTTTCTTCTGTCCACAATCAATACCTTTGATACCAGCATTTAGTAAATCAGAAGACGTATTGCACTAAGAAACGCTGCAGTCAAGAACCACTCCAAATTACTGAGGAAAAATGACAACAGTTTGAAGACTAAGATGCATCTGATTTATGCCATAGTCTTTTCAATAACTCGCTATGCTTCTGAGAGCTGAATAAGGAAGGAATAAGCATGACAGGAGAATTGAAGCCTTTGAGGTGTGGTGTTGTAGAAGAGCGCTGAACATTCTATGAACTGCCAAAAGAACAAACAAATACATCTTGGAGAAAGTGTAGCCACAGGGCTTCTTGGACACAAAGATGACAAGTCTTTGTCTCAGATACTTTGGGAAAGTTGTTAGGAGAGGCTACTTTTTTTGGAGAGGGGCATCATACTTGGAAATGTAGAGGCTCAGTAAAAGATAGGGAGACCTCAACTATATAGATTGTCGCAATGACTACAGCAATGAGTTGGACTCTGCCAGAGATTGTGAGGATGCCACAGAATTGGACAAGGTTCAGATCGGTTGTTCATAAAATCACTATGAGGTGTATTCAACTTGAAGGCACTTAACAACAACTAACTTAAAACAATGATTCAACAAATATTTTTCTCTTCAATAACTCAAAGCAGGAAATTTAAAGGAATTTCACATAAGTGATCCTCTGGACGGATGGATGGATAGAAAGATACATAGGTAGATAAATTAAA
This sequence comes from Elephantulus edwardii, assembly GCF_000299155.1. Lineage (NCBI taxonomy): Eukaryota > Metazoa > Chordata > Mammalia > Macroscelidea > Macroscelididae > Elephantulus > Elephantulus edwardii. The sequence goes on from NW_006400114.1 coordinate 900,735, forward strand.
TTTAGTAATTTATTAATTTATCTTTTTCTGTTGCCACTGCTGTATAATTAGACTTAGATTTTCTTTTGTAGTGACCTTTATGTTATGCCCCACTTGGCTAGCAGGCCACAGAGTAACTGAATATAAAGGGAAAAGACAATGAAAGTGATAACTGTTACAGATTTTATTATAATAGAATCTAGATGTTGAGGAAGACACAAAAGAAGCTTGAGGGAAGAGGAAGCCACATTGTTCTTATTACTCACTGATAAGTATCTTACCATTTCATGGTTTACTGAGACACTAAAGATGACATGGGTATTAGTAAAGCATAGTGAAAGGGCTCTTCTATAGATCACGGACTGCATGAGAAGTGGAGTTCATTCCTGACATTATGCTGAGGTTCAACTAAATCAGACACAATTTTTTACTATTGCTCTAATGACTCAGTAGGAGAAGTTTCCATTCTACTCCTTGTAGTATACAATGCTTTTTTCAGGCGTGATTGTGGCTTTTTCTCTATTGGGGAAAGAGATGTTCTCAGGTTAAAAAAGAGCAGAAACAATGATTTTCATAGCAAATTGAGAAGCAACTAAAATTCTCTGCATCTTTTAAAACACTTTCTTTGACTGCTTTCAGCTTGCCTTCACATTCATTGTACCAAGAATATTCTATCTTTTTTATCATTACGTATTATTTGTTTTTCAAATGCAGCCATGCCCAAGTGCTAAGAAGGCAGACAGTAAATAAATTTGCAATGTGAATGGTTCATGCAGTAAGTGGGGTATTAAAGACTTGATACTTTTTATTTGGAAATTTTTCAGATACCATAGAGAGAGAATCCTCCTTCATTTTCTGAGGAAAAGACACTTGCTATTTCTTTAGTAGTATTATAACAGAAGTATTGCCAAGTAAATGGTTTTAACAAAAAAAAAAATTAGTGTTAAGCGAGCTCAGGTGGCTTGTGTTGTTTTTGTTATGTGCTGTCGAGTCACCTAGGACTCATAGCAACCCTATGTACAACAGCCCAAACTCTGCTCTATCCTGTGTCAATCTTGAACCAATCCATTTCATCAAGGGTCTTCCTCTCTTGCACTGTCCCTCCTCCCTCCCAAGCATGACTTCCCTCTCCAAGGACTGGTCCCGCCTTGCAACATGTCCAAAGTATATCAGATGAAACTTCAGAATACTTGCTCCAAGGAGCAACCTGATCTCACCCTCTCTAGGATGAATTTGTTTGTTCTTCTAGCAGTCCATGATATATTCAATATACTTCTCCAGCACCACAGCTCAAAGGCATCAATTCTCCTTCTATCATCCCTAGTCATTGTCCGGCTTTCCAATGGATAGCAAGTAATTGCAAAGATCATGGCCTGTATAGGGTATGGTAAGGATTTGTACTACCAACACAAAGGTATGTGGTTTGAATCTGCCAGCTGTTCCATGGGAGAAGGATGGTCAGTATACTTTTGGGTCATTTACTGCCTCTGAAAACTTACTGGGGAGTCATCTATGAGTTGGTTCTGACTTAATAGTACTCAATAACAACACAAAGGAGCTAGGATTCTGAATTCAAGGTGTCAGCTCTAGATTATTTTCTCTGTTGTCTCTAAGAGATCTTTGTCATCAATCTTCCCTTGAACATAGAAGGTTGTCAGCACAGGTACACTAACTCCAGAGAGGATGGACTCTTTTGACGATTTCTTTGACTTCTGCTTTCTCTCTCCTTCTATGTATTAAAAACTAAAAGGTGGGGGGAGGGTTGGGAGGGGAGAAAAATACAACAAAGAATGAATGGAAAAAAAAAAACACCAAAAAAATAAACACTAAAAGGTGTTACAGATCACACTCTGATCCATCCCCTTCTATTAGTTTAGGTATGCAAACTGGATTAAGATTGTTGTTATCTCTCCTTTAAATATTTTAAGATTGATCAGTTTATCATATCACATCATAAGAGATAATTATATAATTGTCATAATTCACAATTTAATCCAATGTAACCATTATAACCCAGCCAAGGGGAAATATTTTTAGAGAACACAATTCAGTCATGACGAAGTTAATTATGGGTTAGTATACTTTACATAAGGATTACCAGGAAGTTAGCTAAAGGAAAGGGGCCTTTTTTTTTTTCTAGTTAGGTTTAGATTCAACTACTAATACCTAAGACCAAACGCAGCAGCATTTTAAGTCTTAAAAACAGAAGTTTATTCTTGTTTCTCATTGAATACTATTATGATGTTTTGTGATCGCAGGAAGTCATTGTTCCTATTATTCTTGCCACTTGGCCATGACTTCCATTTTGAACGTTATTATCTTTGACTGAAGGGTGATCTTTAACACTTCAGTCATAATATTTATTTTGTAGTAAGGAAAAAAGACAAGTAGAAAAAAAAATAACACCTTCTAACAGTTGATTCTATTTTATTTTCATAATTTTTTTAAATTGTGATTTTAATGAAAGTTTACAGAAAAGCTGGATTTTCATTCATTCATGTTGCACGTGTTCTCCCCTCTTCCTCCCTTCCCCTCCCAAGCTTCACTCTTTTAAAAAATATTCATTCATTGTTGCATAATTACCTCCCTGTCTCCCCTTCCCCCAGTCCTCTTTGCAATATATCTCTTACTCTGATTCTATTTTCTTTTGAACAATTTCTTCAGAATTTCTAAGAAGTCTTTTTATTTTATTGGATAAATCTTCATCATGTGTTCACGCCTAATTGCAGTTGAGTCTAGGAAGTATAATCATTTAGTTTTATTGAGTGACGCCTCAAATAAAGTATAAATTTTATAATAACAAAGGGGAGCATTCCACTTGAATAGCACTTTATAGTTTCTTTAACAGAAATCCTTGAAATCCACTATTGCCTATTTTAAGAGATATCCTGTCTCAAAACTTTAAAAAACTTACACGGAATATGATTATTATTTTATTATGATTTTTATTTTATTTGAGTGAGGTTTACAAATGACATTAATTTTTCATACAAAAACTCATACACTTTATTTTGTTGTGTTTTTCCCCCATGTACAAGCAGACATAATAAAATAGAGAGAAAGACAGGAGGGGGAAGTAGTGATTTAGAAACCATCCAAGTAGAGGGTCAACAAAAAAAGAGGAAGACCCTCAACAGTATGGATTGAACAGTGGCCACAGCAACAGGCTTACACAAAGCAATGATCGTGGGGCTGGTGAGGCCCAGAGAGGGTTCTGTTGCACACAGGGTTGCTATGACTCTAGGCTAACTCGACAGCACAAAACATCAACAAGAAGAAATCTGTTTCAATCTGACCCAGTGCTGGGTGCCCTCTTGTTGGGACCATCCAGCTCTTCCACATGTCCACTCACAGAAGGCTTGTGCTTCCCTCCCATTTCCCTTGGGGAAGCAAATAATCTTTGTATTCTGCCTGAAAGCCTTTCTCTGCTGAAAACCTCAGTCCACAGGAGTACTGCAGGGAGAAGACCTCTGGACTCTAGGCCTGCCTTAAGCTCATCATTGGAGTCCTTCTCATGAGTTAACACCTTAGGATATACCTTCTGACCCCCAGTGAAGACCAAACTCCTCACCAGGAAGTGAAGTCCCTTCATACTTGTTCCAACATTTTTACTGCTCAAACTCTGCCCCACCAGATGGCACACCTTTATTTACAAAAGTCCTAGGAGTTCCCACCTTCAGTGTTTTTGCTCTTCCCATTCTTGATCCCCCAAATTCCTTTCCCATCCTGGTTCCTAATTCTTTAGGAGATGCATCCACTGGTTAAAGTCTATTCATTCTAAAGCAACATCAACAATAATAACAAAAACAAACAAAATACCATCTATTTATTCTGTAAGACTTTATTCACACAAAGCATACCTATTTCAGAGAGTCTCACATTCTTTTCAGCAAGAAAGGTGGTTTCTTCTAAGCTTCCATTTCTATCTTCTGCCTATCACTGGAAAGACACAGATTAGCTCTTGTAGAAAAATATTTATTAAACTGAACAGAGTAACTTTTCCATTTTCCAGATGAAGATACTGAAATCCAAAGAGAGATAGTCACTGTCTCAAGGTCACCTCCAATATGCAGACACAACAACTACTATGTCTTTACTTCTGGTGTCCCTTGGCTTCATAGAAGCCCTTCAGGTAGGATTGCCCTCCATTGTCCCAACTCAGCAAGGTGCTGGACTGTTGGACTTTACCTAACCTGTGAAGAGAATAAAGGGAAAAGAAAGTGGTTGAATTGGTCAAGTTTGCAGCCACTGGTTCCTAGCTTCCTTCCTCTTAGAGTGTTTGGGACCCTAGGACCTTTCTCAGTGGAGAGTCCCATTCTCTGACATTGATACTTCCTTTCCTGCAGGCCCCAAAACACCTCATCACATGATGACACCTCTTCTTTGAAGAAACACCGTGAACATGGCCTTGACCTTCATAGATGACCAGTATGCTGGCTATACAGTGGTCATAACAGCAGCTCTCCCAGATCTCAACTGCACGAGTATCAGGCCGACAAAGTTAATGCTGACAGATGGACACTGGCCAGCAGCCAGTCTGGCCAGCTGCCACTGCAAAAGCTCCAGACCTGGGGGCCGGAGTAAGACCTCAGAGCTACTCACTCACCTGTGCGCCCTCCTCCCCTGGTTTCCAAGACCAGCATGGGGTGGGTCTTCAGGTCTCCACAGCCAACAACCCCCTGCACAAGGAATTCAGTGCAGCTGTGCATGAGGCCGGCCTCTTATGGAACCACTCATAGACCTTGTTTCATAACATTAATTAATTGTTGATTAATGCAGCTAATTTATTATGGTTGATTATTATGTGTAATCAACTTTGTTGTGTTTTCTCTTTCCTTTAATACAATTTGCAATCTCATACATTTATTTGAGGGAATATTATGATAAATATTGGCCTGATGACTTAGGGGTAAAGGATTATCCTGCCAACCCAAAGTCATGGGTTTGCATCTACTAGCTGTTCTGTAAGAGAAAAATGGACAATCTCCTCCCTAATGAGTTAATACTTATGAAAACCTGCCAGAGGGTCAACCACGATTTGGTTCCAGCTCAATAGTACATAACAACATACTATACAACTGCATGATTATAAAAGGATAAAAATACTAGTTATCAATTTCTGAGAGTTTATAGCATTTGATTATGAGGTAAGTAAGAAGGGAAGAAAGGATTTTAAAGCCTTTAATATTCCATTGTGATGATGATCAAAATAGCAAAAAACAAAAGGCTGAAATAAATGTTATATTTAACTTTGAAAATTTTATCATGAGATAAGTGATCTCTGGTGGCCTAGTGGCAAAAAGCTGCATTGCAATCCCAGAGACGCATGGTTCTAATCAAGCAGATGCTCCGCTGGAGACAAAGGGGCAATCTTCTACACTAGTCAGATCCGACTTGACAGTACGCAACAAGAAAAAGAAAAAAAGAGCACAGTCTTGAAAATTTTATCATAAAACTTCAAATGTCTGCTTAGGGTTGGTTGTTGTTAGGTGCCGTCCAGTTGCCTGCGATTCATAACGACCCTATGTACAACAGCCCTAAACCTAGTTTTACCTCTTGCAGTACCGGACTAAAATTGGAAATCCTGTGCTACAATGAGCTATGTTTAGAAGCAAAATTAGTGCATGTTAGTACTGAAATAGAGAGGCAAGCAAGGAAAGTTAAAAAGCGAGGTAGAACTCTTATAATGCAATTGTAAAATGGAACAAATTCAGATGTTTTTCTCTTTTTCATTTTTCTTTTTTTTTTAAAGACTACTGTTATTTGGCTACATCTATTCATTATTTCCATCAAAGAAATGAGGCCTAAATATTTTCTCTTTTCAAGAGAAGACCAAAATCCAGAATTTTACATCATGTTCTAAATTTTGAAATTATTTTTTTAGTCCAAATGAATTGTTTTGCGGCTTGGTTTATTATTATCGTTGTTGTTTTAATTTTAAATGAACTAACATTTTGCCTCTCTTGATGTAATGAAAGATATTTTTCCGAGGTTGGAGGTCTAGTGACTTGCTCAATGTCACAGACTTTGACAATAGAACTGATTCAGCCCTTCAATTCTTTCTTTCTACAATACTGTATAGGAATAATTTCTATGTTGTTGTTAGAAATTAGAAAGTCCTGTGAAATTATTTGTTGGGAAACTATATTCAGAGAAGTTAGACACTTCATATACTGTCAAAATTAACTATAAAAATGACTAACCTTGTTGCTGTGTTATTAGTTTCCAGAAAGTTGTCCCTGATTCATACTGTCTTGGTTATTCTCATGTAGCTATAATAAATACACCAGAAGTTAGTGACTTTAAAAAAAGCAGAAATAGATTATTTCACAGTTTGATACCATTGGAATTGACCCATACCTGACACTTCAAAGGGTTTTCAGAGGCAGAAAGTCTCACAGGAGTAGATTTCCCGTCTTTCTCCAGTGGAACAGCTGGTGGATTCAAACCATGTGCCTTCACATTAGGAGCACAGCTCCTTACCATTCTGCCACCAGTGCTTCCTCTTGTTGTGTGCACCACAGAGTCAGAACTGACCCATAGCTGACCCTCCAATGGGTTTCCAGAGGCAGTTCATCACAGGGGAGGAGGTTGCTCATCCTTCTCCCTCGGAGCAGCTGGTGGCCTCCACACCACATGCCTTTGAGATTGTAGTGCTGCTTCTTGCTATTGGGCCACCAGAGTTCCCTAGAGCTTCCGCTTGTTGTTGTTATTGATTGCCTTCCAACCGAGCATGATTCATAGTGACCCCACGAACAAAAGGTCTGAAGCCCTTCCACAAACAATGCCACTTATTAAAGTTCACCGAGTTTCCAGAGGCATACTGCTTGGGAATCAGAGGCTAGAAATCCAAATTTTCCCATTCACCATTTTCAGTGTGAATATTAATAAAATGGATTAACAAAGTGATTGTAACAATGGGCTTGAGCATAACAAAGACTGTGAGGATGGAACAAGATGAGGCCAGGTCCTAAACTCTTGTTTGTAGAATCACTATGAGCCATAGTTAACTCAACAGTACATAACAACAGAGGAAGGGGGCTATAGTGGAAAAGTCTGTAGGGAGTTGTATTGATAGCCCAATGGCTTCATCTCTCTGTTTGAATCCACAGTCTCCTAAATGATTTTCAGCCTAGAAAAGCCACTGGACACTCAAGTAACAGTCAGTTCCAACTTTACAGCAATTAAGGAGGAAAAGAAGGCTTTCTCTCTATTTACATCTCACTTGACATTCCTTAGATATCTCCAAGTATCTTGGCCTTCCCTTCTGTCAAGGAACCTCCCAGTTTCTTGGGTCTACACAGATGCACTTCACTTCTTGTAATTTAATACTAGTTGTACTTAGGACACAAGCTCCTCCTGTCCTCCCTCTTTTCAACTCTTATGAGATGAATGGTCTTACAGGTCACACTGAAATGAAACTCCCCATTCATCAGAGAACAGGGTGTGATGGGATTAAGTGTGTTACTTACCACCTTTAATTCTTGGTTTATAAAACCACAGAGATTATTAAGAAAATCCATGACACATGATGATCTAAGACTTACTCTTTCATAGGGTTTTCTAGTCTGTGACCTTAAGGAAAATTATTTCGAGGCATTTCTTCTATGGATATTCTGTGTTGATTCAAATTGCCAATTTTTCCATTGGCAGCAGATCTCAAATCATTTACTGCTACTTAGACACATGTATTCAGGCATATGCTGTTGTTAAGTGTCATTGAGTCACAACCCACTCATACATCCAGTGAGTTTTCAGAAGTAAATCTCATGAGAGGAAAGTGTCCATCCTCTCACTGAGCACCTGGTGGATTTGAACTGCCTGTGTTTGGGTTGGCATGACTCCTTATCACTAAGCCACTCAGGCACATAGTGTATTGGTATTCAGAAGTAGTCAGTATTCACAGTATTCAGAAGACAATCAGTGTTATTCAATCTGTATTCAAGTTGTTGAAATCATGTAAGTGAGTGAATAAAACAGAGGGAAAAGACAAGAAGCAAAAGAGTCATTATGGAACCTTGGGGAGTCCTCATAATTAACAGTAGTAGGAAGATAATGAATTAGCAAAGGCTTCAAACAAAGAGCAGTTGGAAGCAGTCTTGATAGCTCTGTGGCCATTTCTTTTTCTTACCTTTGCCCTAATTACAGCTTTAGGCTGTGAATATTTTAATTTGAGAATAATTTTAATCTTTTAATAAATTTCTTTATAATCATAAAGCCTCCTGAAAATTATAGCCTCATAAGAAAGTGAGGCATTCTGAGAATTATCTTCTCTCTTCAGTAGAAATTAGATAGATTGATTAATTTTGGATTTAATTTATAAAAATATTCAGTTGTATCTTGAGATTTTGTCATCATTAGTGGTTAAGCATCTCCAGAATAAGTAATTATCATCATTAAAATAGTGTTTAACCAAATGAAATGTTCTTTGAAAATCCCTTTCTGGTATACACATGTCTTTGTGTGTTGCCAAAATTTGCTAGATTGTCTCAAGATGATAGATCACAGGTTACTCTGCTTGGGAGTGACCAATTTTTTAAAAAGAGATTAGCATTTTCTTACAGCTGTAAGTTTCAGTGTGCACAGTGAAATGTATTTTTAAGACATTGTTTAAAGTTCTGAGGTAAGAGGTCCCTGGAAGCTATAATTTTTTATTTAGTGCACATGTAGAATTTTGACTGCTGAACACAATAGGAAGACCTGAGGGAGCTGGTAGATTTCCTTGGCAATTTATTTCAGAACTAACTACTATTGCAGTAGATTTTACTTGCAGTAGTAGTAATAGCCTATACTTTATTCACCTGGCAATTAGCTCAGCAGAAGTGAAATACCTACAAAGTCAATGGTATTGGGCTAAGGTTATATACTGAAAGAATTTGCTTATTTAATTGAATTTATCATCACATATACTAGTGCTGAGAATAATTGATATGTGATCACTTAACAAAAAGGAATAAATAATGAATTATTCATTTGGTGTTTGACCATACACACAAACACACATTTATATGTATATATGGAGCTCTTGTGGCCTAGTGAAGCAGCTGCAGTGCAATCTCAAAGGAACATGATTCGAATCCAGAAGCTTCTCTACAGGAAAAGGATGGATGGACAGTCTCTTCCCATACAATTTACTGTGTCTAGAAACATGCTGGAGAATCAGCTAGGGATTGATTGTGACTCAAAATGTTACCTACAACACCAATGTGTGTGTGTGTGTGTGTGTATTCCAAGACCTATATCAAATACCTACAGTTCTCAGCAAGAAAATGGGATGCTTATCTCCTATCTAAGAGTTGAAATTGCTGTGATCATAAAGCTTAAAAAACATATTTTGTCTCTTTGTCAATAAAGAATACCACCAGAATAAGTCCGGGGTCTTATCTCTCTATCCAGATAGTGCTTGCTATAAAAAAAAAAAAAAAGTAGAATATGACTTTACAGTCTTCCCTCGACCTTGGTTCTACTACATTCAGTGGAGGAAGTTCTTATGAAGTGCCATAAACTTTGTGCAAATGGGCAATATTTTTGTAACTTGCACTGGCAGTGTCTGGCATCCTTTATGATTGTCTTGTGCAGACAGAAGATAGCCCTATTTTCTGTAAGCCTGGGAGATCAAAGAAAGAAGCCCTTTCCTTACATCTTGGATGGACGTCTCTAACATTGCAGGGGCAAAGATTTTGAAGCTCAAAGGGGTTCTTTATCACAGATCTTTGAAAGCTCACGCTAGAATTCTCCGAATGAATAAAAAGGGACCTTTTTCCATCTCCATTGAATTCCAGGAAATAGGGTGTATATTTAAATGCAACCAGAAAACTCCAAAATTCTGAGGTTTATGGCTCTCATACAATTTGGATACTCTGATGAAAACTCTAAACAATTTCACTACTGCCTAAATATACACATTAAAAAAAATCTGCAGCCCTCAGGCCAGGTTCAAATTGTTTTCCTGTCAAATGTTCTTCTAGGTGGTACAGCATTGCTATACAGAGGTAACTTGTGGATGTGATACTGAACACTAGGACACTGATGTACTAAATGTGGTAATTGGTACTCATGGTGGACAGTGTTTGCTGGAGCTTCCCAACTACAACAAGGCTAGGAGCAGGAGTGCCATCCACTTCTGAAATGGCTTGCCTCTGGAAACTCTATGAACAGAGCTCAGGTCGTTCATTCACAGGGTCTCTATAAGTCATCTATGACTCAACGGCAGCTAACAACAATAACAAATATACACATTTAGAATTTTGAAAATTTGAGAGTTGTATTTATTCTCTAAGTATGCTTGCTTGTCTAGGGGTCCTGAAGCCAAGGTTAAGAACTCTTGAAAGCTTTGAATAGGAAACCTTTCTTTAGATATCTATGCATTGAGGAACTTGGCTACTTTCCTGGTCTTATAATGGTGAGATGTTAATAGAAATAATTTGTATTGCATGGATTTTGTGTACATTTGCCAATGCAGAACCTCCCTCTTATGAGCAGCATCTTCCCACCCCGTTTGTTATTTGTCTGATTTATTCTCCTTTTGGGAGCTCCTGTTGCAAGTACCATTCCAGAGGCCTGCTCACCACATTATCAGTTGTTGTTGGGTGTTGTTGTTATTGTTGTTATGTGCCATCAAGTCACTTGCGACTCATAGCAACCCTATGTACAACAGCCCTAAACTCTGCTCTGTCCTGTGCCAATTTCCTTGTCTCGGACACACTCATCCCAATTGCCCGAGTCACTGAATCAATCCACCTCATAGAGGGTCTTCCCCTCTTGTGCGGTCCCTCCACCCTCCCAAGCATGATGTCCCTCTCCAAGGACCTGTCTGTCCTTACAACATGTCCAAAGTATGCCAGACGAAGCCTCAGCATCCTTGCCTCCAAGGAGCAGCTTGGTTTAATCCTCTCCATATTGAATCTGTTTGTATTCTTGGCAGTCCAGGGTACATTCAATACTCTTCTCCAGCACCACAGCTCAAATGAATCAATTCTCCTTCTATCCTCACTAGTCATTGTCCAACTCTCTGTTGCATAACAAGTGATTGCAAAGACCATAGCCTGTATCAGACACACCTTAGTCTCCAGACTGACATCATTGCTCTTCAGTAACCTGGAGAGGTCCCTAACAGCAGACTTTCCCATCACAATACGTATTTTGATTTCCTGGCTACCAGTGCCAAGAGTGTTGACCGTGGAGCCAAGCAGACTAAAGTTATCAACAATCTCAATCTCTTCACCATCCATCCTGATGCTGCCAATTGGCCCAGTGGTGAAAATCTTTGTCTTCTTGACATTGAGCCTCAGTTCATACTGAAGGCTGCAGTCCTTGACCCTCTGTAGCAAGCATTTCAGGATCTCCTCAGTTTCAGCAAGCAGGGTTGTGTCATCTGCATAACGCAGATTCTTGATAGATCTGTCACCAATCCTGACACCACACTTCTCATAGAGCCCAGCTCTTGGATAATCTGTTCTGCATACAGGTTGAAAAAGTATGGAGATAGAACACATCCCTGGCGTACACCCTTCCCAATTTTGAACCATGCAATGTTTCCTTGCTCTGTTCTGACGAATTTCTGTGCATAGTATCCCCATATGATAGAGGAAAACTGTCGATTTGATTTCCGAGATGGTGACCTTTATGGAAGCAGATTGCTGGGTCCTTTCTCTTGTGAACCCACTGGTCAGCTCAAGCCACCAAGTGCTTAACAACCATCATGGTTCCTTTATTTTGCTGGAGAGACTCATACTTACTGCCAATTAAGGAAAGGATTCAACACAGGTTTAAAGTAGAAAATTTGGGGAAATCGTAGTTAAGTGTAATAACAGTAAAGAATAATAAAAGCAATAATGTGACCTTTGGCATATATGTATGTACGTGTATATATAATGTATATAAAATATATATTTTTTATATATATGGATATATATTATATATTTTATATATGATAATTTTCATCATTCTTGTAGGACTTGATGGCATCCTTTCAAAGTTTTTGTAATTCTGCTCTATCCTGTATCTCAGCCAGCACAATACCGTGAAAAATGGCATAACAAAATTCTTGGCTCTTGCGGGAAACAAGCACTCTCTTTATTGTAAATAACTCCATACAGCACTTGTAATAAGTTAGAATAAAAATGATCTTTCTGTCATGATTCCATTTTTATACAACTCATGTACCTCACTCTCCACAGGAGTCAATAAAATATGATTCAGAAATAATGCTGAATTTTAAAGCTTAGTCTGCAGTGTAGGGGAAAAATGTCTTGCCATTTTTCTTGTTGTCATTTGAAGGCATAGTGGTAGATTCATCAGAGCATCGGAAACACGTTTTGAAAATATCAATATCTCCATCAGTTACAGATCTGTCATGATTAATGCCGACGGTTCCTGCTTCCTGCTGCACCATTGTATTCTTCACTCAGCCATCAGTCCTCTCCTTGGCATGTTGGACTCTGATCAACCCCCTGACTCCGTGGCTCTTTCTCACTCTCATTCTTATCTTTTTACCAAGTCCACTGCATAATCTTTTGATCAAACATGAAATTACAGGTGAATATCTATGCCTCCATTTCAAGAATATTCTTTCTCTTTGCTACCCTTTGCCATTAATTTCAGCTGTATTTTCTCTGATAAACAGATAACAAAATTTGTAAGATTTTTAAAATTTTATTTTGTGACATTTGAAGATGTATAAAAATACAAATGCAGTAGAGAAAACTTAAATGTGAAAGTTAAATGAGATATATTGTCTGTGATGGATTTAATTTACTCACGAAGCTCATCTCTTTGGATGTAGGTGGTATGTTGTTGTTGGATGCTGTCGAGGTGAGGATAACACATTACAACTCTATGAACAACAGATGTAAACCCTGTCCTATTCTGTGTCTTCTTCATTTCTGACATACTTGAACACAGTGCTGCAGTCATTGTGTTAATCTATCTCATGAAGGGTCTTCTTGCCCTTTACCATCTCTGCACTTTTCCAAGAATGATGTCACTTTCCAAAAAATAACCTTTCATAGAAACATGCTCAAAATATGTGAGATGAAGCTTTGCCATCTTTACCTCTAAGGAGCACTCTGGATGTACTTTCTTCAAGACATATCTGCTTATTCTTTTGGCAATATAGGATATAGTGCATGTGATATATGAAAGGATGTAGAAATCTTCAAATTGCCCAATAATTCTGGGTCTCCTAAGCAATCTCTTTTGTGTGATATTGATATTCTCTTCCCAGTAAATACTGTTTTCAGATATTTTTTCCCTCCTCCTGGTCTTTCGTAAGGCAGTATTTTGCCATACAGAGGAAAGAGAATCTTATGCCATTGTCTTATGTCATTGTCTGCATGCTGTTCTCTAGATATTTTCAATTCTGATTGGAGTAGTGTTCAGTGAGGTGCATCTGACCCTACCTGGACTTCTGGGAAAGAGTAAGGTCTCTGACTGATGAAGTCTGTGGTTGGGGCCTTTATTGTCTATTAGGAAATCCTTACCTTCTAACTCCACAGCTATTGCCAGTCCAGCAGGTCTTCTACTTTCTCTCCATTTGCTTCAGCATGATCCTTTAATGATATAGGAAAGCTGAGGAAAGAAGCTCAAGGTCCTCTGTTTTGCTATGCTACCATGAGATACAATTACATCAATTTAAAGACTAAGATGCAGCTGATTCTAGCCCTGGTTTTTCCAATCACCTGCTATGTATCTGAAAGGTGGACAATAAATAAGGATGACAGGAGAATAATAGATACATTTCAGTTGTGGTGTTGGAGAAGAGTACTGAATGTGTTATGGAATGTTAAAAAAACAGATATATAAGTCTTGGAGAAAATACAACAAGAACATTCCTTGGAGGTAAAGATGGTGAAGCTTTTTCTCATATAATGAGAACAGATTGTTAGGAGAAGCTATTCCTTGGAAAGGAACATCATGCTTGGAAATGGGGAGGGTCAGTAAAGGAGCGGGAGACCCTCAATAACATTTATACTGTGTCTGTGGCAATGCACTAAAATGTGCCAAGGATGAAAAGGATGGTGTAGAGTTTAAATCTATTGTTCATAGGATTGCTATTAGTCAGAATCTATTTAACAGCATGTAACACAGTAACAACTATGAGATAATATGCTCTGTTAGTTGGGGCACTGAGTTATGTGTCAGACCAGTCCTTGAAGCTTGAAGGTTTCCCTGGGCTTACCCTAAGGAGGCCAATGACTGCCTGGATGTACTGGAGGTTTCCCTCTACCTCACTACCGTTTTATGTCAGCCTGGAGCTAAGAAGCATCATGAAAGTCTCTGGAAGGCTCTTTCTTTATGCTTTTGCCCCTCTACTTATCTTCTGCCAGAGGCTTTTATTTGTCTGGAAAGGATTTTCTTTGGGTATATATTGAGGCAAAGACTTACAGACATCAAAATTAGCATAGTGAAAAATAAGGAATATAGGGGAGAATTTTTTTCACGACAGCATATAAATATAATACTTTTAAAAATATTATCATGAAAAAAAATTATGTACCTGTAACTAGTAGTAGTGCTAACCAAAAGGCCTTGAACCTCTGGTAGTTTAAATTCACCTATAGCTACACAGCAGATAGAAGGGCAATTTCTTCCTTTTCAGATTGACAGATATGGAAAGGCAACTACTCTGAGTCAAAACAGACATGAGAGCAGTGAGGAGGTTTCTTGTTCTGTTGGTTTTTTTTTTTTTTTACTATTTTCTAAAACCACTTATTCTCCTTGAAGGAAAATAGGGATCTTATAAATAGTATGAGCCAGTCCTTGGAAAGAAACATCATGCTAGGAAAACTAGAGGGTCAGAGAAAGAGGAAGATATTCAACAAGATGAATGGACACAGGGACTTTAACGTTGAGCTAGAGCATGTTGAAGATCATGAAGATGGTGCAAGACAGGGAAAAATATTCTGATCTCTTGTTTAGAGGGTTGTTATAGGTTGTAGTTGGTTCAGTGAACATAACAACACTGTACTAGTTCTCATCTTTATTTTTTATTTGAGGCTTCCAACATATTTGATTCAATGGTACCTAACAACAACAACAAGAGTTCCACTTCTTGTTTTCTGAATTATTTTTTATGATTCTTTCTCATTTATTTCTGAAAGTAGGATAAACTCTGACTGGTCCTTTTCCATTCTCATCTGCTTCTGTGGCCTCAGTTATGGGAAACCTTTCATATACCTGTGTGGGGGTGCATCACTGAGGATGCAGGTGATGACACTCATGCCAATGAAATTGCCCCAGTTACTTGCAAATAGATGAGACTGCCCCCCACCCTCCACAGCTTTGGAATGACTGACGCAGAGTTAATGAGAAATCTGACTGCTCAGGTTGTGCCCTATGTACAGGCTGTTCTTCCTGGACAGTCATTTTTTTGTCCTGTCATTGTTACATCCACAATTTGTAAAGTCTCCCAAGTGAGGTGAACTAGTGTACTTCCTGAGTGTGCTAGTTTTACTTCTTGGAGATTTTAAGGGTTAAAAGCTTATATATTATGCTTTTCACTTTTATTACAATCCCATCACACACATAAGTCTAACTTTGTTGCTCCTCTTTCTATGACCCTAATATATATAGATAATATAT
>NW_006400114.1:916395-935696 GCF_000299155.1 Elephantulus edwardii
TGTATAAATAAATATTATATCTTTCTATCTCTCTATGTACAATGTCTTCAGGAAGCTCCTTAGTTTCTTTTGCAAATGTGTAGCTTGTAACATCTTCCAGCCAGTGTTCAGATATGCCTATGCATAACTGTATCACAGTGAGCGAGGAGGTAAATTACACATTTAATCTGAGGCTCCTACCTATAAAAAGAACAAAAACACAGTATAGATTTATGGCATTCTGCTTTCTCCTTAATGTGGTTGTCTTGGGTTTGTTTTGTTTTGTTCTTCTGTTTATTTCTGAACTCAAACTCTTGTGGCATAATCCATCGGGAGCTGTGCTGCTAACTCAAAGGTCACACCCTTTTGGCAGTTCAAATCTACTAGTCTCTCCATGGGATGGCATTCTCCTTTCAGCCCATTTACTGCTTCGAAATCTGCTGGGGCATTAGATGATTCAGTTGTGTCTTCCAAGAAATGACTGTCTTTGTTTAATTCTGTAAGGGAATTCTGATGGTGTAGTCCATAGGAAGTAGCACTGATAAATCATATGCCACATCTGTCTTTCAGCTCAAATCCACTAGCATCTCTAAGGGAGAAAGATGGACAATCCCCTCCTGGGTGATTTAAAGTGTGAGAGTGGAGAATCAGCTATGACCTGGTTCCGACTCAACAAAGAATTTGAGAACTGATTCGTCTAATTCTGCAAATGCACCAATTTATCTAATTCTGTGTCCTCCTGTTTTCTAAGTTATAAACAAAGTATAGAAGCCTTTGAAACTGTTTGGACTTTGTTCCATAACCCCAGTCCATAATAAAGGAAGTTAGCAAGAAAATATTTTCTTTTGTATAAACCTCATTAAGGCAATAGTCTGTTTTTCAGATTTTTCTCCTTTTCTTTCTGTTCCTTAGTAAAAAGTTATATGATATTCCTTCTTTTTTTTTTACATTGATATGAGTTTACAAAAATCATTTTGTTCCATGGTAAGTAAAATTAAATTAAATGTAATTAAATGTTGTGAGATGGGTTGGCACTAAGACCCTGCCCCACCCCATCCCAATTAAGATCTTAAATAATTTGCTGAGAGAGTTTGCCATCCATTTTGGTTGACTCAGACAGAGCCATTCTCAGCTAATGTGTGGGTTTTTGTTAATAAAAGCAGGAATAAGTAGGAGTCAAATGTTCCTTTAGCAAAATGTTGCCAGATATTTCCCAACGTTTTCAAGAAGTACAAAATCACCTCAATATGAAGAACATATTTTCTTTCTTTTTTTTTTTTTTACAAAACTAGTACACTGAAGCCCCTAAAATAATTGACTCTTACTGTGGAGAGGTGTACACTTGAGTAGAGTGAAACTCAGTACTTACTTTCATTGTTAAATCAACTCAAACCAAGCTATGTACTGTTTCACTCCCCACATTTATGAAACAAAAAAACTCATGTAATTTTTTGGAGCTAGCAGGAACCTGAGACAGAATATAACCAATGTTAACTTCTGGATAAAGTTTAGAGCATCATAATTTGCAACAAACAATTCGGAATAAGGTACTGATATTGCTCAAGAGAAAAAGGTGAGGTTTCCTGGAGGAAGGTGATGGAAACTGTAGGCAGGAGGTGCTTGCTTATAATTAGGATGAGGAAAGATTCTTTAGGATAGATGGGGAGGTAACATGTTGGTAAGGAAGTGAAGTATCCAGAAGAAGTGGATGCTGTACCCTAACTTCTAAACTTTTGAATCCTTATTGACTTTTCTTGAGAAGATGGGCTAAAGAAAGAGGTCTGGTTCAGTTACATAGTCTATAGTGTGTAGAACATTGCACTGCTGGTTTAAAAAAAAAATGTTTTAAGTCTCTAGTGATTTGAATCCACCAGCAGTTTTCTGAGGGAAAGATGGGCAGCCTACTTTTATCAAGGTTTATAGCCAGAGAAACTCGATGGATGATCCCTGTGAGTCAAATTGGCTTTGATGACAGTGAGTTTGAGGTTTTGTTTTGTTTTTAGGTTTTGTTGCTGGTTCCTCTCTTCTTCCAACTCATTTCTTTGTCTTATAATAACTGACTGAAAGAGGCCCATTCCAGAAAAGGTGATATATAACAATATAATTAATACCACATACAAATAAAATATTGATGGAAAATTTAAAAAATAACTGGAACAGTACAATGACAAAGAACTGTGAGAGATTAAAATTGGAATTCAGAATAGGAAATAGAATGAGAAATATCATTGCTGATGTCAGATAGACCTTGGAGAAAAGCAGAGATTATCACAAACATGATTACTTGAGTTATATTGACTATTCAAAGGCATTCAACTGTGTAAGTCATAATAAATTATGGATAAAATTGAGAAGAATGGACATTCCAGAATGTTGAATAGTGTTCATGTGAAGCCACGTTGTAGACCAAGAATCAGTCCTTGAAACAGAGCAAGAGAATGTTGCACAATTTAAAATCAGATTTGTATCCTTTCTCCATATCGTCTCAATTTGTGAGCTGAGCAAAAAATTTTAGAAGTTGGACTACTTATTTAAAAATTTGACATCAGATTTGGCTAAGAGGAAGATTCATTAACAATCTGCATTATGCAGATGACTCAATCTTGCTTGGAGAAAGTAAATAAAACTGCTAGTACTTGATGCAGAAGATAAATTCATATATCTTCAATATGAATTGTATCTCAACATAAAATAAATTAAAAGTCTCATTACTGAACCAGTAGGAAATATCATGATAGATGATAAAACGTTCAAATTGTCAAAGTTTTTATTTTATTTGGCTACAAAATCAGCACCCATTTTAGCAGCGGTCAAGAAATCAAAAACTGTATCATAAAAGGCAACTTTGCTGACAAGGACTTTTTCAAAGTGTTAAAAAGCAAGGATCTCAATTTAAAGAGAAAAGTTCACTTGATACAAGCTGTATAAATGAACAATTAATAAGTAAGACTAAAGAAGAATAGATATCTTGAAATTGTTTTATTAATAAAAAGGGTTTAATATACCCTGGTCAAGAGAACAAGCAAATTTGTCTTGGAGGAAGCACAACCAAAGTGTTCCTTAGAGGCAAGAACGATGAAAATTCATATAATACCTTGGGCATGTTATCAGGAATCATTAGTTCTTGGAAAAAGCTGTTATACTAGAAAGAGTATAATCGAAAGAGAGGCATATTTTAAATAAAATAAGTTTGCACAGTGATTTCAACAAATGGGCTTGGACATGGTAGAGATCATAAAAATGGTGAAAAGATTTGATATGCTATTCATAGGTTCTTTTCTAATTATTATTTTTATAATAATTGGAATAGCTATCTTTTCTCAGAAAGAAAATCGTTTTAATACAACACTGATTTTCACAAAAGAAGAATTTGTGATCTAATTTTCATGATGAATGCATTGTCATTTGAATTCCTCTTCCTTGGATCCATTATTAACACTTGATACCAGCAGTCAGGAAATGCATTGCTTTAGGCAAGTCTGCTTTCAGGGGCCGGTCCATAATACTGAAGAGCAAAGATATCAGTTTGAAGATTAAGGTGCTTGGACTCAGCCATGGTCTTTTCAAAGACTTGCTATGTATCTGAGAGCAGGACCAAAAAAAAAAAAAAGATTGCAGAAGAGTTGATACCTTTGTGTATTGTAGTTCCAGAGAGGAATACTGAACATTCCATTGACTGTCTAAATAATGAATAGATATGTCTTGGAAAAGGTACAGCCAGAGTGCTCCTTGGAGGCAAGGATGGCAAAATTTTGTCTGACATACTTTGGGCATGTTGCAAGGAGGGACTGGTCCTTGGAGAGGGACATCATGTTTGGCAGAGTGGAGGGGTGGCCAAGGAGAGGAAGACCTTCGATGAGATGGATCGATTCTGTGAGTGGAGCGGTGGGAATAAGTGCGTTTGAGATGGCTAGGTTGGCACAGGATAGAACAGCGTTTAGAGCTCTTGTAGATAGGGTTGCTATGAGTCGCAAACAACTCGATGGCACATAACAGCAACTACTACTTTGAATATGTTGCTAAGGAGAATTTATTCCTTGGAAAGGATCATCTTAATTAGGATGGCAGAGGATCAGCAAAAAAGAGGAAGACCTTCAAGGAGATGGAATGACCTAGTAACTGCAACAATGGGCTCAAGTGTATCAAAGCTGATGCAGATTGCACAGGGTAAGACAAGGTTTAGAGTTGTTATTTGTAGGGTTGTTATGAGTATTCAGTTTGACAGCACCTATCAACAATCCCCCAAAGATATTTTCTTAGAATTAATAAAATCTGAATCTTTTCTATTATGATACAATGAAATAGATGAAAGAAAACTTTTTATTCAGATAATGGAGGATTCATTTTTATACATTCAATTATTCTGAAATATACTTGTTAATTTTATAGATAATTAAATCAATCTTCTATGATACAGCTAGATATGTATATGTTGTGATATAACTATGTGTACATGTGTTTGTCTCTTTTTTTGTCAATAAATATATATATATATATATCTACATCTCTCTATCTCTCTGAATGTTATGTCAGAAGTTATGTAATGTATTTTTTCTAATAGGGCTTTTGTACTTAATCAAATGAAGTTCCACTTAGATGACAAGATTGAAAATTGAAATTGAGAAGTAGATAAAATATTAAAAGAGAAATGTTTGTATATCTGTATCTAGGAATTCCTATTAGAGGAACATTTGGCAAGTTTACCATAAATAATACTCAAGTAACTGAGACACAGACATAGGAATTTGTGGTTAAGACAAATTTAGATCTCCGAGTAATTTTAATAGAGAAGCAAAAGGTAAAACCTTCAATTCTTTGACCTGGATAAGTGGCTGAGTTTTAAGGAAGAAGGCAGAAGTCTTCTTATTCAAATTTGCTCATAAAGTCAAAACTATATGGGCAGCAAAGCTGAGATTAGTACTCAACTACAATGGTATTAATGTGGGACTCTAAATTCCATATGCTTTAAAATAGCATTGACTCCTGAGAGTCTGGAATGAGATCAAACACACAGTTGAGGTCAATGGCCTCAGTTTCAAAAGACTAAAGACTGTCAGAGAATGAAACTAAGCAGTTTCCAGAGAAGAAAAGAGAACCTAGGAAGAGTAGGGCAGACTGATTGATATAGGAAGTGTAGTTTCAAGGTACTAACTTCCGAAGCAACAGGAAGCAATGGGATGTTCTAGTTAGATTTCTAGAAGAAATCTTCAGGAGACCTTGCTTTGAGTAAAAGTTTTTAGTGATGCTAAAGATTATTAGTTTTGTTATTTGAATCCCATAACTGGGTTGCACAGTTTAATATTTGTTTATTAGTAAATTGCCTTATCATTCTATGGAAGGATATTAGTGCAATACTTTTCCTCTGTTCACTCCATCTGTGTTTTAGTCAACTTTATAGATTGATTGCATGAACACAAGAGCCTAATCTTTATTATATTACTACCAACACAGAACAAAAGAACTAAAGCCAGGACACAATGTTCTTTTTTCTAGATCAGCTAAGTTAGCTCTGTGTGTTATCCAAGTGATGATTAAAAGCTTCAATTTTCCCACTACATGTATCATCTCACTAGCCTTCCATTCTCATATTAAATTCTGATGTTATATGCTTAATATGTTGATTAGTCATAATTTCCAATCTTTTTCATGTCTGTCCTACATCAGTAACTGCTATTCATTCACTTATTACATCCTCTGCCATGCTCTGACTATTATTTGTCATGATCTTGCATTTAGATTATTACAATAATTTTCTAGTTAGTTCTGCTGCTAGTATTACTCTCTTACTGAAATCACTTCGATTAGAACTATTTCTTGCTTACAGAACTCTAGAGGCACAGTTTGTAGAGAACTGCACTGCTAACTCAATTGACTGTGCATCTCTGGTGGTTTGATTCTGCCAGAGTAATGGAGTGACTTCCTGCTGAAAGTTAGGTGCAAGCACTTCAGCCTTGTGTTCTTCACTCACACCAATGAACTTCACTGCCCTACAAAATGAACATATTTTCATCTTCCTTTATCCTGTCGTTTTATGACTTCTATGGTTAGAAAGTATTTGTTTTATGCTTTGATATTCAAAGTCCTCCTGTCAGGCAAATCCTGACCCAACACTCAGATTGATCAAGAAGTTTTTCTGGTTAAATTCTAGTCCACAGTGAATTTCACTTTGCACCAATTTTCCAATTTAGTATAAATATTAAGTTTTGTCACAGTTCAGGCTTCTCCAGTTTACAAACAAAGAACCCAGTGAAGTGAAGCAATGCATGTTTTGTTGTTAACTGGGATTTGAATTCTACATGGCAGGAGAAAGATGGGCGGAATCTTTGACCATAAAGATTTGTAACTATAGATACTTGATGGAAAGTCATCATGAGTTAGGATTGATTAATGTTAGAAAGTTTGATTTTTGGTTTCACATATCCTGTCTATGGTACCATGTTGTGTGAGGTCTTAATTTTTTCTATTAAATTGTTATGACTTTATTCTATTTTCTCAGCTTGTGGCTGAGCTTTATACACATGCATACCTTTTTAATAAAAATGCAGACTTTCATTTCTATATTTTTTGAGTTGAGATTAGTGGTTAGTTTGGGACTACATACGTTACTCATAACAAACTGTGGCTGACTCTGAGAAGAATGGGAATCCCAGAACACTTGATTGTGCTAATGTGAAACCTATACTTGGACCAAGAGGTGGTCATCAGAACAGAGCAAGGAAACACTGCATGGCTCAAAATTGGAAAGGGATGTGTCCTGTTTCCTTACCTTTTCAGCCTATATGCAGAACAGATTACCCGGGAGGCTGGGCTCTATGAGGAGAAATGTGGTATCAGTACTGGTGGAAGATTTATCAACAATCTGCATTATGCAGATAATACAACCCTGCTTGCTGAAACTGAGGAGGACCTCATGCACTTGATGCAGAGGGACAAGGACTGCAGCCTGCAGTATGGACTGAGGCTCAATGTCAAGAAGACAAAAATTCTCACCACTGGACCAATTGGCAGCATCAGGATGGATGATGAAGAGATTGAGATTGTTCACAGGTTTAGTTTGCTTATCTCGACAGTCAACGCCCTTGGCAAAAGCAGCCAGGAAATTAAAAGATGCATTGCCATGGGAAAGTCTGCTGTTAGGGACCTCTCCAAAGTACTGAAGAGCAATGGTGTCTCTCTGGAGAGTAAGGTGCCTCTGATACAGGCCATGGTCTTTGCTATCACTTGTTATGCGTCAGAGAGTTGGACAATGACTAAGGAGGATAGAAGGAGAAGTGATGCCTTTGAGCTGTGGTGCTAGAGAAGAGTATTGAATGTACCATGGACTGCTAAGAAAAAGAACAGGTTCATCCTGGAGAGGGTTAAACTGGGTGCCTCCTTGGAGGCAAGGACTCTGATGCTCCGTCTAACATAATTTGGACATGTTGTAAGGAGGGACTGGTCCTTGGAGAGGGACATTATGCTTGGGAGGGTGGAGGGACAGTGCAGGAGGGGAAGGCCCTCTATGAGGTGGATTGATTCAGTGACTGAGGTAATTGGGATGGGAGTATCGGAGACAGTGGGATTGGCACAGGACAGAGCAGAGTTTAGGGTTGTTGTACGTAAGGTACAACAGAGTTGCAAGTGACTTAACGGCACATAACAACAACAACCTTGTGTCTTTATTATAGGCCAATGAGTTGATTACAACTCCTAGTGACCCAGTAAACAATAGCTCTGGGCCTTGAGTTATTTTGATCCAATCTCACCATGTGCCCCCACTTCCCCAGTCAGTGTGTCAATCCCTCTCACCCAGGATCTTTCTTTTCTGCATTCCCCCTCCAACCTCCCAGGCATGATTCTCTTCTCCACAGATTGGTCCCTCCTGATAACATGTCTAAAATACATGAGACAGAGTTTCAAAATCCTTGCCTCCAAAAGCAATCTTTTTTCACTCTCTCCAGGACAGACCTGTTTGTTCTCTTGCAAATTCATGGTATTTTCAATACACTTATTGAAGAACTAGGTATAGATTAGGTATTTATTAAATATCTCAGGGGAAATAAAATTGTTCACCTGAGATAAGGGATTCAATTGCTGACAGAAATGAGAATAGAACAGTTTTTTGTAAGGATAAGAATAAATTGAATTAATTGACTATACTTGTATTAAATTACTGAACCTTAGGAAAAATATAAGCTGTATTAAGTCAACAATGAAAGACATACAGCATGTACCATCTATCTCATGAATTAGAAAATGAATTAATTGGATTAGTTTGCTCTGTTTTCAGAATACACAAGAAGTAAGATTTTTCTGGTTATGAGAGATAATCAATTATGAGCATCTCTATTTATTTTGTCATGTATTTGTAAAAATGTTTATTGGCTTGATTGAAAAATATTTAAAACATTTTCATTTAAAAAAGGGTTTCTTAACTTGATGTAACTTTAGCATGTGTTGTTGTTGTTGTTGTTATGTGCCGTCGAGTCGCCTGCGACTCATAGCAACCCTATGTACAACAGCCCTAAACTCCGCTCTGTCCTGTGCCAATCGCACTATCTCTGACGCTCCCATCCCAATTATCCCAGTCACTGAACCAATCCACCTCATAGAGGGCCTTCCTCTCCTGCACCGTCCCTCCACCCTCCCAAGCATGATGTCCCTCTCCAAGGACCAGTCTCTCCTCACAACATGTCCAAAGTATGTTAGACGGAGCCTCAGAATCCTTGCCTCCAAGGAGCCACCCGGTTAAAAATCTAAAAAATAATTTGTAATAAGGAGGTTCCTATTTTAATGTTCATGAAATAATTATGCTAGGAATTTCTATGTTGCGAAATTGTTTCAGTTAATTGGTATTTCTGGGAAGGATGGATGCAGAAGCAAAGGATACAGAGAACGCTTTCTATAACCTAAAAGTCCCAAGGGGAGGTAAGAAAACCTGTAAACTATGGTAACATTTCATCCATGTTAAAGAGTGAGTGAATATGATGGTAACAAACATAGTTTTCTTCTTTAATGCTATGGTACATCCCAAACTGTCTATCTCTGTAGGCTACTCTGAAAAGAGCCTTAAAATCATTATTGTCACATCAGAACTGACTCATAGCTGACCCTCGAGCAGATTTCAGAGATTACAAGTTGTTTAGGAGGAGATTGCCCATCTTTCTCCTGTGGAACAGTTGACAGATTCAAACTGCCTGCCTTTGGCTTGGCAGCACAACTACTTACCCACTATGTCACCAGAGCTCCCCTTTCGGCCATTAATGGACAAATTTCCTTGTATCCTATTAATTCTACATAACACTTCTGCTTTCTTGTTTCTGTTGTCTCTTGACTTTCGTATCTCATGATACTACATTCTCTTTGCACCTCTCCCCCTGCTTTCATCCAGATGCCTGTTGACTCTTTTGAAGTTGTTATATTGAGATTTCCTTTTAAAATCCAGTCTAGCTGACTCTATTTTTATCACTCCATTCTGTGCTAAGCTTTCGAGCATGCTAGGGCTTAGAATTATTGTTTTAATTCTCTAGTAATATTTTAAAGCCATTTTGCAATTTTTAGAAGATTTTATGTTTCTGATCAGATCCATTCCATGCTGATTCAGGATTCACATGGAGTTATATGAAATTAAAAAATTGCCCAAACTTCAAAACCGTGAAGTGTTGACATTAAAGCTTAATTTATATATATATAATTTTTTTCATTGCTGTTGAGTTGACTCTTGGGTTTTCAGAGGCTGTACATCAAGGGAAGAGATTGCACATTTTTCTCATCCAGAACTACTGATGGATTTGAACTCCCAGGAAGCTCCTAGGTTTGAATTAGCAACACAGTGTCCTACCTACAATATAGTCAAACTATTTTTCAGGTATTCACTATCTAAATCTCCTACTAGATCTTCTGAAATTTGATTCTTGGGTCAAGTCTTAATCTCAGGATCTATCACCCTGTCTGACACATGGCTTGCCAGTAGCTGAAATTTACTAAATGTGAAAGTTGTTTGGTAAATTTTTATAATAAGTAACTGCATGTTGATAAAATTGATGATAAAATTAAGTTGGTGAAGTTAGCAGAGTTGTTATTGTTGTTGTTAGGTACCATTGAGTTAAATATGACTCAAAGATACCCTATGAACAAAAGATTTGAATCCTGTTCTATATCTATCATTTCTTTAGTGTTCATAGGCCTGTTTCAAAGTTTCAAAGGCCTATTATTTAGAAAGTGGATGGAAATCCATTTTCCAAGTCTGTCTTAATCTGGGATCTCTACCAAACCCTGTCCACTATGGTAAACCTTACGGCATTTGATTCACCAGTGGCACAGCTTTTAGTATCACAGCAAACTCACAAGTTACCTGAGTACAGCAAACTGACAGAAAGTGCTGAACCACTTAGAAAAATACTCTCTCCAAACACAATTAAGTCCAAACAATCTACCCTCCAGAATCCAACTGCTTCACATAGCAGCTTCCAACCTGGACTCAGCACAGTAGTTAGCTAAAATCTTTTAATATGTAGAATTAATACCATCACTGCAAATACTTACTCTTCTTTTCCTGCAAAGGGTATTATTTGAACAGTAAATAAGTTTCATAGTTAAGAGTGCATTGACAGAGTATCAATCTAAATTATAAGAAAATGTTACAGGATATTGCTTAAGTATTTGCATTTGAACAAGTGTCAAGAAATGGGTCCTGATTACCAGCTAAGTTAACTGTCATTGTCTCACTGCTTACTACACTGAACCAAAAAAGAAAAAAATTCTTTTTCACATATTTTCTATATATGTGTGGTAATATCTTGTATCAATTCACAATTATTTTTCATTTCTAAAGCACTGATATTGGCCTTTACTTCTTCATAAGAGCATTACGTCTTAATATTTTTAAATGATGCCACGTGTGAACATATGTATGTATGTATGTACATATGTGTGTATGTGTGTCTATCTGTGAATATATATGTGTGTTCTTCCTGAGTAACTGTCAAAGAGTAAAGGAATTTCTCTATTTTTCAAGAGTTATCATTTAGTTTTTGCTACAGTACAAAATGTACTCTTAAAATTATCTGTACGCTAATTAAATTGAATGAGGTAGTGAGGAACTATTCTAAGTGTTTGAGCTAATGACCCAGTGCATTTGTAGTGATAGGGAAGGTACTTTCAAAGACAAATGTCTTGTTATAATTGCACTGTTGTACTATTTAAATAAAGACAGTGACATTTCTTTCAAATTGTCTTCAAGTCGTCAATATGTGAATGGTGAGCTTCATCTATGTTTCCAGACTAACTAACGCTTAGTAAACATTTTTTTTCTTTGATGATTATATTCATTCAGGGACTGTAAAATCAGTGCTGCTAACATAATTCTAAATTGGTATTGATACCAATTACAGTTATTATACTGTTGAAAAATGAGGCAATATGGGAGTATTAGAATTAAATTAGAAATGACAGCATATGCGTCATTGTTGTCATGGTTAGGTGCCCTTGAGTCAATTTCAACTTATAGCAAGGCCAAATACAACAGAAGAAAATACTGTCCAGTCCTTCTTACCTCCATTGCTTTGTTAAGTCTGTTGTTGTAGCCACTGTGCCAATCCAACCCATTGAGAATCTTCTTCTTTTCACCATGACCTTCTGGAAAATGGCCTCATGATAACAAGTCCAAAGCATGAACATGTGAGATAAACATTGCCCTCCTTCCATACAAAGCACAACCTGGCAATATTTCATCCAACATAGATTTTTGTTGTTGTTATCTAGCAGTCCATAATATGCTTTATTCACCAATACTGTAATTTGAAAAATAAACAAAACATATGAACAAACAACTATGTTTTTGGTGTTTTTAAACTATGTTTTGGTGTTCAACACCTCATGACAGTGCTGATTTAGAAATAACAGTGAATTACTTCACGTTGCTCTTCTAAGTCATTGTCTTATAACAGTCACCATATAACTAGTCAGGATTGTGGGGTGGGGGATTGTGGGCTATGAAGGAGACTTAACAACATATGGATAATTAAATGATGTAAATTTTAACATTTTTAAAGTGGGGCTGTTCCATTTAAGATGTGTAGAACTCTGAAATGAGGATTGACCTGTTTTGCTATGCTGCCAGCCTTTAAATCCAAGATACAGACAATGGGAACCTCACTACAAGGAAGAAGAAATAGAGTTTAGCACACCCTTTGGACCTGAGCTATCTACAACGATTACAAAGAACTATAACATCAGAGAGTGGGAGACAACAAGATGCCAGTGGTGGTAGATGCCAACAAGATAAAAGAAGTGGTGGTGGCAGGAGCACAAGAGATGGTTCAGAACTAGAACTGGTGAGACACAGAACTAAGGGAAAGGCAGAAATATGGTCCATGAAGTAAGAAAGCTTAGTCCATGAACCTGAGTTATTGCTGGTAGAGTAAATGCCTTTGGGAATTTACTGAGGAACTGAGTCTGTCAACATATAGAGCTAGAGTCAAGTGCCTTTGGATCTACTCTTACTTCCAGGGAGGGAGTGGTTAAGCAGAGCTATAAAAATTAAATAACAATTGCTTGAGCAGGGCAAAGCCTGGGCCCCAAAGCCAGGGATCAGAGAGAACCCTGCCAGTCCACATGCCTGAGAAGACACCATCTTTAATGAGGAGTCGTATCTTGAATATTTTCAAATCTGACTTGTAACCTAGCACTTTTGTGATAAACTCCCAAATTTCCAATTATCTGAATTCTGTGTGGCCATTCTAGCCAATTATTGAGTCCAGTAGAGAAGTTTTCAATGCTTTAGGAAGGTTCTACTGAAGATTGTCCCAAAATGACTAGAACAGCACATCAACAGGGAAGTGCCAGAAGTGCAGCCTAGGTTTCGAAGGGGTTGTGGTACTAGGGATATTGTAGCTAATGTTAGATGGATGTTGGCTGAAAGCAGAGAGTACCAGAGGAATGTCTGTCTGTGTTTCATTCATCATTCAAAGGTGTTTGATTGTGTCAATCACAAAAAACTATGGCTAACTTTCAGAAGAATGGGAATCCCAGAGCACTTGAACAGGCTAATGCGAAACCTATGCTTGGACCAAGAGGCAGTTGTCAAAACAGAGCAAGGAAACATTGTATGGTTCAAAATTGTGAAGAGTGTACACCAGCGATGTGTCCTATTTCCATATGTTTTCAACCTCTATGCAGAACAGATTATATAGGAGCCTGGGCTGTATGAGGAGAAGTGTAACATCAGGCTTGGAGGAAGATTCATTAACAATATACTTTAGGTAGATGACGCCACCCTGCTTGGTAAAACTGAGGAGGACCTGAAGCACTTGCTGCAGAAGGTCAAGGACTGCTGCCTTCAAAATGGATTAAGGCTCAATATCAGGAAGACAAAGATTTTCACCACTGGGCCAATTAGAAGCACCAGGATGGACGGTGAAGAGATTGAGATTGTTCACAGCTTTAGTTTGCTTATCTCCACAATCAACACTCTTGGCACCAGCAGCAAGGAAATTAAAAGATGTATTGTGATGGGAAAGTCTGGTGTTAGGGACCTCTCCAAAGTACTGAAGAGCAATGGTGTCTCCTTGGAGACTAAGGTGTGTCTGATACAGGCCATGGTCTTTGCAATCACTTGCTAAGTATCAGAGAGTTGGACAATGATGAGGGAGGGTAGAAGAAGAATCGATGCCTTTGAGCTGTGGTGCTGGAGAAGAGTATTGAATGTACCATGGTCTGCTAAGCAAATGAACAGATTCATCCTGGAAAGGGTTAAACCAGATTCTTCTTTGGAGGCAAGGATTATGAAGTTTAGTCCGAAATACTCTGGACATGTGCAAGGAGGGACCAGTCCTTGGAGAGGGACTTCATGCTTGGGAGGGTGGAGGAACAGTGCACGAGAGGAAGACCCTCTATGAGGTAGATTGATTCAGTAACCAGGGTAATCAGGGTAGATGTGTCAGAGACATTGAGATTGGCACAGGATAGAGCAGGGTTAGGACTGTTGTACATAGGGTCACTATGAGTCTCAGGCCACTGAACAGCATGTAATTATATATATAAATATCTCCCATAGCTAACCTGCAGCATATTTTCAAAGGCACTAGTAGCAAAGGAGAAGGTCTGGTATCTTTTTCCCAGAAGCAATTGGTGGGTTTAAACTACATTTTTGCATTGTCCACGCAATTTCTTATAACTAAACTACCAGAGACCTTATTTCAGAAGATCAAAGACTATATAATCTCCAATACGTATTCCATTTCAAGAATAAGAAAGTAATAATTCTCAACATTGGACCAATAAACAACATCACAGTAGATGGAAAAATGATTGAATCTGTCAAGGACTTCAACTTAGTACTAGCAGTCAAGTATCAGGAGACCTACTGTACTGGTAAACTCTGCAGTCTTAGTTTTTTCCAAATCATTGAGGAACAATGATTTCAGTTTGAGGACTAAGGTGAATCTGTTTTAGGCCATGATCTTTTCAATCATTTGTTATGTTGTTGAGAGCTGGATAATGAATAAGGATGACAAAAAAAGAATTGATGCTTTGAGCTGTGGTGTTGGAAAACAGTCCTGAATATCCCATTAACTGCCTAAGGAACAAACAAATATGTTTTGGAGAAAGTACAACCAGAGTGCTCCTTGGAAGTAGAGATGATAAAGATGTATGTCACATACTTCAGTCATATTACTAGGAGAAGGTATTCTTTCAAAATTCTTTCAAATTCTGTGCTTGGAAGGGTCATCGAAATTGGGAAAGACCCTCAACCACATGAATTGACACAGTGATTGCTGCAATAAGCTTAAATGTGTTGGAAATTGTGAGGCCGGCACAGGGATAGAACAAAATTCAAATCTGTTGTTCATAGTGTCACTATGGGTCATACTCAATTTGAGGACACCTAACAACAACAAACAACAAAGTGTTAGAGATATAATAGAGGAGGAGAAAGTAAGAAAAAAGAGGGAGAAAAATTTATTTCAAAGTATTGACACACATAATCATAAGGGACTAGGAAGTTCAAAACTTGTAAATCCATTGGCAAGCTGGGGATTTCTGAAGATTTACTACCCAAGAATCATATGTGAGATGACAGAAAGAATTGTATCCATAAGAGAAGGTGAGTTGTGCCGAAATATCTAATTTATAGTTTGAAGGCAGAATACATCCTTAGAGACTCTTACCAATTTATTTAGTATAACTCGCTATGTTTTTGAGAACTGGACAATGAATAAAGATGACAGAAGAAAAATCAATGACCTTAAGTTGTGGTGTTGGAGAAGAGAACTGAATATTCTAATGGACAGCCAAAAGGATAGACAGGTTTTGGAAAAAGTGTTCCTTGGAATCAAGAATGGCAAAGCTTCATTTCACATACTATTGGCATATCGGTGTTGTTGTTATGTGCAATTGAGTTGCCTGACTCATAGCAACCCTATGTACATTAGCTCTGAAACCTGCCCTGTCCTAAGCCAATTTCATCATCTCCAATGAACTTAATCCCATTTCTCCAGTCACTGAATCATTCTATCTCATCCTGGTTCTTCCTCTCCTGCATTGTCCCTCCAACCTTCCAGGCATGATGTCCCTATCCAAGGACTGGTCTCTCCTGGCCACATGCCCAAAGTATGTGAGACAGAGAATCAAAATCCTTGACTTTAAGAAGTAGCCTGGTTTCATTCTTTCCAGGACAGACTTGTTATCTGTTCTCCTTGTTGTCTATGGTATGCCCAACAGTCCTCCAGCACCACAACTCAAAGGCATGAAACCTTCTATCATCCTATGTTATTGTCCAGTTCTCAGACACATAGCAAGTAATTGTGAAGACCATGGCCTGAATTAGGCACACCTTATACTCCAGACTGAGGTCATTGCTCTTCAGTGCTCTAGAAAAGTCCTCAACAATAGATTTTCCTAATGAAATTTGCCTTTTGATTTCCTGGTTGCTGGTGCCAAGAATATTGATTGTGCAACCACACAACCTGAAGTTATCAACAATCTCAATCTCTTCACCATCTATCATGATGTTATCAATTGGCTCAGAGGTGAAAATCTTTGCTTTCTTGATTGTGGATTTCAATCCATATTGAAGACCACAGTCTTTGACCTTCTACAGAAAACATTGCGTGTCCTCTTCAGTTTGAGTAGGCAAGGTTGCATAATTTGCATAACACAATTTTTTGTTGAGTTTTCCTCCAATCCTGATGTCACATTCCTCCTCATAAAGCCTAGCCTCTTGAATAATCTGTTCTGCATATAGATTAAAAGGGTGTGGAGACATCAGGATGCATCCCTGATGCACACCCTTCCTTGTTTTGAACCATGCAATATTTCCCTGCACTATTCTGACTACTGCTTCCTGGTCAAAGCATAAGTTTCACATGAGGACAATTAAGTGTCTGGTGTCTCAGAGCCATGATTTTTTCCATTCTTCAACAATGATATTCTTTATATCCTCCCACAGTTCATCTGGTCTTCAATTAAGTCTTCAAACCTATTCCTGACATGGTCTTTAAATTATGGTGGAATAGATTCAAGGTCAAAATTTGGTTCTTGTGGATTTGATTTTCTTTAGTTTCAGTTTGAACTTGCATTTGAATAGTTGCTGATCTGTTCCACATTCAGCACCTGGTCTAGTTTTCATAGCTGATGTTGAACTTCTCCTGCAATTTCTTCTTCAGATATAGTCAATCTGATTTCTGTGTAGACCATCAGGTAAAGTCCATATGGATAGCAGTTGTTAACAGTTCTTATGAAAGGTGTTTGCAATAAATAGGTCATTGATTGTAAAGAATTCTATCATTCTGTCTCCAGCCTCATTTCTGTCACCAAGTCCATGCTTCTCAATTTCTGATTCTTCTTTCCTGTTGCCATCTTTTGTATTCCAATCACTCATTACTGTAAAAGTATCTTGGTTGCTTGCTATTCCTTGTGAAGGGGCATTGTGCTAGGAAAATTGGAGAGACAATAAAGGTGAGAGTTTAAACAAGATAAATCAACAAGGTGACTTTAGCAATGTCTCAGATTTGTCAGAGATGATGAGTATGGCACATGATAGGACAAGAAAGACCTAGACTCAGAGTATAACACATAGGCAATTTGTACATTTAATAAAACTACAATTTAGGAATAAATTAGGGAAATTTTACAAAGTTAAGTAAAACTGAGTAACTTATCTCCCTCAAATAGTAGAAAGAATTGATGCCTTCGAGCTATGGTGTTCGAGAAGAATACTGAATATCCCATGGACTGTAGAAAGACAATCAAATATGTCTTAGAGAAGATGCAGCCATATTGCTTCTTGGCAGAAAAGATGATAATACATCATCTCACATACATGAGGCGTGTTGGTTGCTTTGTTGTTAGGTGCTATTGAGTCGAGTACAACCCATAGCAACCCTATGGAAAACAAATCTAAAGTCTCTGAAAACTTTCATTAAAATAAAATAAAAAGTTAAGAAAAGAAAAAAAACAAATTTGAACCCTGTTCTATCACCATGCCAGTCCACCTGGTTGAGAATCTTCTCATCCTTCGCTGACCTTCTGCCTTTCTGAGCATCATGCCCTTTTCCAAGGAATAGCCCCTCTTAGCAACATGTCTCATGATCTAGCAGCAGGAAGGTGCATTGCAATCCCAAAGGCCTAGGGTTTGAGTTCACCAATCTTTCTGTGGGAGAAAGGTAAGCAAACTCCTCCCATGCTACTAATTGCCAGAGGGTAAGCTATAGGTCAATTCTGACTCAATAGTATACACAAGAAGAAGATAAAATGCTTGAAATATGTGAGATGAAGTTTTATCATATTTGTTTGTTCTTTTGTCAGTAAATGGATGTTCAGTGCTCTTCTCCAATACCACAGTTCAAAGGCATCAATTTTTCTCTCATCGTTATTCATTACCTAGCTCTCAGATGCATAGCAAGTTATTGAAAAGACTATGGCCTGAATCAGACACACTTTAGTCCTTAAACTGACCCCATTACTCCTCAATAATTTGGAGAGGTCCATAACTGAAGGTTTTCTCAGTGCAATACGTCTCCTTATTTCCTTACTGCTGGTACCAAGGGTGTTGATTGCAATCTAAGTAAGATGAAGCTGTTGACAGGTTTAATCTTTTTTTCATCTATCATGATATTGCCCATTGGTCCAGTGGTAAGAACTATATTTTCTTGACCTTTAGATGCAATCAATTTTTCTTTTCAGGAGCAATTTTTTTTATATTGGTTTACTTACAAAGTGCATATACATTTTGTTTCACACTATTTATTCACATTGTATTTTACACAACCATTCCAATGTGTTATGAGGTTTTTTTAAACATAAACTTTAATTTTATACTGATTTACTTATAAAATTCATATTAATTGTTTTTAACACTAGGTCTTTCCCATTTCCTTAATATCCCTCTCTCCACCCATCAAATTATGCAATCTATGATTATGCCCCCAGCCATTGTCCCCACTCTCGTGCTCTCCCCCTCACCTCCCTTGGATCCTCATACACATTACTAGTTACCTATTTTCTAAAATAATGGTCTTACACAGTATTTGTCCTTATGGAACTGAGTTAGTTCACATAGCCAATGCTTTCCAGTCCCTCCCAAATTAGGCAGTGATTTACAAAATCATTGTTCCTTCATGTTGTGTAGTATTCCATTGTGTGACTGTACCATGATTCCTCAATCTATTCAGTTGTGGTTGGACATATGGTCTGTTTCCATGTTCTTGTGATGGTGAATAGAGCTGCTATGAACATTGGTGTATAAGTCTCCATTTGTGCCCTAATTCTCCTTTTCTTGGGGTATATTCCAGCAATCCCTATTCAAGGCATTATTATTTGATATTCTGCAATAAGTTCTTCAAGTTCTCCTCACTTTTAGCAAGCCAGGTTGTGTCATTTTGCATAACACAGGTTACTGATGAATCTTCCTCCAATCTTGATGCCACATTCTTCTTCATAGAGTTCAACTTCTTAAATAATTTGCTCAACATACAGATTAAATAGTCATGAAGACAGTATACAATCTTGACACATTCTTTGCTTAATTTTAAATGAGGTAGTGTTATTCCTTTTCTCTGTTCACACAATAGCCTCTTGTTCTAAGTATAGGTTTTACATGAGCACTATTAAGTGCTTTGGGATTCGCATTTTTCTCATTAACCATAACTTGTTATGGTGTACAAAGCTAAATATCTTTGCATAGTTAATAAAACATTAATACACATTCTTCTGGTACTTATTTTTATCCAGGATCCATCTGAAATCAGCAATGATATTCCAGATGCTACAGCATCTTCTAAATCCTACTTGAACTTCTTGCATTTCCATACCTATGTACTATTCTAGTTGTTTGGTTTTTT
>NW_006400114.1:936640-937702 GCF_000299155.1 Elephantulus edwardii
TATGTTACTTTCTGAAATATTTTCAGTCTCAGTCAGTTTAGTATAGTGATTCTGTGTTTTCCCTCTATGTTCTTTTCATGCTACCTTAGTCATTAAATATATTGTGTATACCATCTTTCAATATTGTGACTCAAGTCTTAAATTTGTTTTTCAGTTCTCTTAGCATGAGAAATGCAGAGTGAGTTGTTCCCTTTTGTATTCTCCAATTCCAGCTCTCTGCGCATTCCAGTATAATACTTTGCTTTGTTTCCTTGAACTGCCTTTGAAGTCTTCTGTTCAGCTCTTTTACTGCCTCATGATTTCCCTTTGTTTTGGCTTCTCAAATTTTTATTGCAATTTTTAGAGTCTCTCCTGGTATCAATTTTAATTTTCTCTTTCTCCTCTCTTTTTGTAAAGAGTTTTTGTTCTCTTCATGGCTGATAAACTTGATATCATCTTAAAGTTCATTTGGTCTCTGATCATTGGTGTTTAATGCTTCAAACTTATTATTAAAATTATTTCGAAATGCAAACGGAATAGATTAAAGATTATATTTTGATTCTCATATACCTGTTTTAATTTTCTTCAGCCTCAATTTGAACTTGCACATTATTAATTAATGGACTGACCCATAGTCTGTCCCTGGGCTAGATTTGCATACTGATATGGAGCTTCTTCAGTGAATCCTTGGACAGAGATAGTCTACCTGACTCCTATGCTATCCATACGGTGAAATCCAGGTGCAAAGTTGTTGTTCGTGATTATATATACATATTTTTTTTTACTGTAAGTTAGTTTTTATTATTTTTTTTTATTTCGTGTGTGTGTGAACCGTCAAATCAGATATGACTGGTACAGGAGGAGATTGCCCCTCCTTTTCCAGCAGAGCATCTGGTGGATTCGAACCACATACCTCTGCGATTGCAGCGCAGATTCTTACCACTAGGCCACCAGAGCTCCCTTTGTTTGTGTTTTTAAGAAAGGTATTTGCAATGATCTAGGAATTACTTTTTTTACTATAAAGGCAACCCCATTTTTCCTTGTCTTTTCATCTCCGGAGTAATATATCATATGGTCATCAGA
>NW_006400114.1:939582-942719 GCF_000299155.1 Elephantulus edwardii
CGTGGTACTAGGGATATTGTTGCTGATGTTAGATGGATCTTGGCTGAAAGCAGAGAATACCAAAAGAATGGCACAGGACAGAGCAGAGTTTAGGGATGTTGTACATAGGGTCGCTATGAGTCGTAAGCAACTCGATGGCATATAACAACAACAACAACAACAACAACAACAATATGGTTCTGTGTGGTGTATGAGTTATTCTATAAGATTTTGAACCTTGTAGAGCAGCAATATTGGTTTTGGGATGAGTAGAAAGAGATGCATGAGAGTGAGGGACATATCTGACCTCATGGGAATTAATTTTGTGTTGTTGATGTTGCTGACTATGACAGTCTCCCTCTGCAAAGTTCATAGAGGTCAGATATGTCTATGCCCCACACAGTCCTTGTTCTTTTTACATCTTCTATTCAATTGGCCTGACAACTGCCCTACAGCTCCCTTGATAAAGCTGGTAAGCATGCCCAGGACTGCATCTATTTGATGATACATGTCGATTTGTATTCTATCATTTCCAGGGCCTTATTATAATTTGTTTTGCAAGTGCTTTCATATAACTTGAACTTCTTTCATTAGTATTAATCCTTATTCATATTCACATGCCATTTGATGAAATGCTTTTGTGTCAGCCAATTCTTTTCAACCCATATAAGTCACATTTATTCAATCTGAATGCTGAGCTAATCAACTGAGAAGCTGGACTTTATAAGTAATGTGATATTAGGATTATAAGAAGACTCAAACACCTTCATTATGCAGTTGACACAATCTTGCTTCCTGAAACACTTGTTGTAAAAGAAAGAAGACCTAAGCCTTCTGTATGGATTAATTTTCAACAGATAGGAAGCAATAATTTCCATCATTTAGCTAACAGGTAAAAGCATAATACATGAAGAACAGTTTGAGGTTGTCAATGTTTTCATCTTGCTTGAATCCATAACCCTTAGTACCAACAGTCAAGATATCAAATGATGTGTTGCATTGTTAAGTACCTCTCCAAAGTACTAGAGACCAAGGGTTTAAGTTTAAAAGCCAAGGTGTATCTGGTCCAAGCCATGGTCTTTTCATTTACTTTCTTTGAGTTGTGATGTTTGATATAAGTACTGATTATTCTATGAACTCCCAAAAGAATAAACAAATACATTTTGGAGAAAGTGCCACCAGGGTACTCCTTGGAGATAAGGATGGTAAAAGTTCATCTCACATACTTGGGACATGTTGCTAGAAAGGTTCTCCATTTGAAATGGAGATCATTTTTGGAAAGTGGCAGGTCAGTAGAAGAGAAGAAGACCCTCCACAAAATGGAATGACACAGTAATTATAACAGTGGGGTCAAGAATATCTGAGATGATCATGATAGCACAAGATAGGCAAGGTTCATGACTGACTTCATAAGATTGCTATGACTAGTACTCATGTCAACAACCCATAGCAATAATAACCTCAAAAAGTTCTTACTTTTCAGAGAGAGGAGTTGTTTGGCAGAGAAGAGATGGCTTGGGTCCCACAGCCCCTAGGTATCTCACCCGATATACAGGCTTCAATACAAACAGGGCTCTGAGAAGCCATGTCACACTGTTGCACACACAGCCAGAGCTCTGGGAAGCTACATGACAGTGTTGCAGACCCAGTAACTCCATTCCCTCTTCTCAGGCAGAGAATTAACCTCTTGGAGACTACATCCCAAAGGATACTGACTGACTCAGAATGATGCCATATTGGCTCTCATGAATACAGTAGAAGAAAATAGGTCAAATAAAAGTTAAAAACAAAACCAAATTCTTTTTATAAAAACACTATCACCACAATAACATGGATGCCACAGACTGTTTCAAACCCCACTTGAAACCAAGGCAAGATATCACACACACACACACACACACACACACACACACACACACACAATATTATTAAAAAACATAGTCAGTGAATTTTCTGGAGAAAGAATGGCTGTCGGAACTTCCTGACACAGAATTCAAAAGAATGATATTCAAATGTTTTCTCTGGATGAACAAAAAATATGAAAAATTACAGAAAGCTACAAGCAAAACACTGGAGGAACTTTAAAAGGAAATACAAGACAAAGGAGATATAATGAATGAAGGTTTAAAGCCATAGATAAACAGGAAATAGCAATCCAAAATAATAAGGGGAACATCTTAGAATCTGTCAATACATTGGAGAGACAAATGAATAGAACTGAAGAAATGGAACACAGAATCAGTGAAATAGAAAATCGAGTTCTTACTACTGATTTAGTAGGAGAAAAAAGGAGAAATAAAAAGTAAAGAAAATAGTCCTAAGAACAATGAGGGACATTATCAAAAGGAATAACATACTCAGTTACAGCAAGAAGAAGCAAAATAAACCACTGGGAAAAAATGTGGAAGATTTACTAGGAGAAAAAGAAGCTGAGTGAACACCAAATAGAACATACATCACAAGAAAAACATCAAGGTATATCAGAGTCAAATTCACCAGCATTAAAGACAAGAGAAGAATTCTTAAATCAGAGAAAAACAAATAGTCACTTATCAAGGACAGCAAATAAGATCAAACTCTGATTTCTCAACAGAAACCATGTGAACAAGAAAACAGTAGAGGGGCGTATACAGAAAACTCAAAGAAAAATTCTACTAACTGAGATACTGTATCCAACAAACTGTCTACGAAATATGACAGAGAGATCAGAACATTCTCAGAAAAGCAAAAACTAATGGAGTTTGTGAAAACTGGAACAGTGTTAAGAGAAATACTAAAAGAAACCAACAAAATGACAACAGTAAAAAATTGTCCCTCAATAATCACAGTGAATGTGAAAGACTAAAAAAAAGAGAAAAAGAGTAGTAGATTAGATAAAACCCCGAAATTCATCAATATACTGTCTACAAGGGATATAACTGAGAAGCAAAGATAGTCTAAAAAATCGAAGACTCAGGGGAAATATAGCAAGCAAGTATTAATTTTAAAAATAAGAGTAATGATATTAATCTCTGATAAAATAGATTTTGTGTTTGAAACCAGCATCAGTGAAAAGAAGGAAATTATATAATGTTTAACTGACCAATAGAACAATAAATATTTATGTACTAAATGATGCTGTTGTTATTGTTGTTGTTATGTGCTGTCGAGTTGCTTGC
>NW_006400114.1:943029-944579 GCF_000299155.1 Elephantulus edwardii
CTTGGTCATTGTAGAGCTGCAAAATTCATATGACAAACTTCAAAATACTTGACAAAGAAATAGGCAACACCATGAAAGTGGTATGAGATTTCAGCACACATTTTTAATGAAATAAGATCCATTATAAACTCAAAAAAGATGCAGAAGAAATAAACTATACAATTAGCCACTTTATCTCATAGACATGTACAGGGGAATGCAAGTTATACAAGTTCAATGTACATATTTCCCCCAGCATTCATGGTACATTCTATAGATCACATTTTAAGCCACAAAACAATTTCAATAAATTGAAAAAAAACCACACTGAAATACTATAATGTATTTTGTCAGACCACAATGCAATATAACTTGAAATTAATAACAGCAGGATAAAGAAGAAAAAAAAATCCATGAATATGGAAGATAAAAAAACACAGTGGGGAATAGAAGAAATGGAAGATAGAGGTACAAATTTATCGAAACAATTCGAAAGGAAAACACAACTTACTAAAATCTCTGGGATGTATCAAAAGCGGTGCTTAGAGGTCAATTCATAGCAAAACCATCAAAAGGGAAGAAAACATGATGACTGACTATTTAGCCTAACTTCTTCAACAAATGAACCTAACTTCTTCAACAAATGGTAAAAGCATAGCAAATACGTACCATAATATTTGAAAAGAATAAGATAAACAATTAAGAACAGAAATAAATGGAACAGAAACAGAAAAGCAATTTAAACTCTCAACAAGATAGAAGTTAGTTCTTTGAAAGGTTCAATAAAATCAATAGACCACTAGTAAATGTAACAAAAAGGGGGGAAAGATGCAAGTAATTCACATGAGAAGTAAAAGAGAAATGTCACAGCAGAACGAACTTAAGTAAAAAGGATAATAACAAAATATTATTAAAAGTTATATTAAAACAAATATAAAAATTAAAAGACATAGACAAATACTTAGAAATTCACCATCTCCCCATACTGACACAAACTTCAATAGTCTCCTGAACAGACCTATCACAATAGAAAAAATTGAGCAGATCATAAAAACTCCACAAAACAATCCCATTCTCTCTATAATGAGGTGGCGGAGCAGCAGATGCAAAGATGCAAATGTTTGTGAAGACCCTGACTGGCAAGACGATCACTCTTGAGGTCGAGCCCAGTGACATCATCGAGAATGTCAAAGTCAAAACCCAAGACAAGGAGGGCATCCCGCCTGACCAGCAGCGTCTGATATTTGCAGGCAAACATCTAGAGGATGGCGGTACGCTATCGGACTACAACATCCAGAGACAGTCCACCCTGCATCAGGTGCTGCGCCTGTGTGGTGGTATTATCGAGCCTTCCTTGTGCCAGCTCGCCCAGAAGTATAACTGTGACAAGATGATCTGCCGCAAGTGTTAGGCTGGCCTGCATTCCCGTGCTGTCAATTGCCGCAAGAAGAAGTGTGGGCCCACCAACAACCTGCGCCCCAAGAAGAAGGTCAAATAAAAGGCTCCTCTTCACTGGCTCGCTTGCCTCTTGCAGGTGGCCTTCTTCCGAGATCCATGACCCGGACCCTCAA
>NW_006400114.1:945914-966718 GCF_000299155.1 Elephantulus edwardii
CTCCCCAGTCCTCTTTGCAATGTGACTCTTATTTTGGGCTTTTGTTGTACCACTATTATAAAGGAAATCAGAACTCTTAAGCACTGCCAGTGGGACTGTAAAATGGTACAACCATTTTGAAAGGCAGTCTTATACTTCCTCAAAAAGTTGAAAACAGAAATACCATTTGATTCAGCTATTCCACAATTGGGATAAAATTTCAAAGAAGCCAGAGTTATATGCACATCTGGGTTTATTATAGTATAATTCATAATGGTGAAGAGATAAGTGTAAATGCAAATGAATGTATAGAGAAATTATGGTGCATCCAACACAATGGAATATTATGCATCACAGAAAAGCAATGAACTCATTAAACACCACACAGCACAGATGAGTCTGGAAAACATAATATTGAGTGAAATATCTCAAACACAAAAGGACAAATACTGCATAAGGTCACTGTTGTTGTTAAGTGCAGTCCAGTTGAAATGACTCATAGCGAGCCTATGAATGAAAGAACTGAACACTTATATAACTTTTGTAGTTTTTCCATGTTCATAGAGTTTCCAGAGGCAAGCCATTTTGGAAGTGGATGCCACTTCTGTTTCCAAGCTTGTTTTAATCGGGGTGCTCCACCAAACACTGTCCACATTTGACATATCAGTGTCACAGTATTCGGCATCACAACCGCGAGTTACCACTATATAGAAAATGGACAGACCAGTGCTATACTACTTAGAAGAATATTTGGCCAAAACAAGCAAAACCAAGCCTGCAGACTGCAGATTGAAATCACCCACCTTTGGCTTGGTAGCATAGTGATCAGCTGTTAAGTCTGAGGTTTGAATTTACTTGCAGATGTCTCAGAAAGAAGTTTGGGATATTTACTTCTAAAAACCCTTTGAGTCATAATTCTGCTCTGATATGCAAAATCACCAAGTCTTGGAATCATCTTAATAACGATTGGTTGGTAGTAGCAGTGGTGTGAACTTTCTAGTATTAGGACAATGAGATGAGACAATGAGAGATATTGATGCGTACAACAATGTGGTTGCAATAATATCCAGAAAGGAGAAATAGAGAAAGCATATGATTCTGTTCACAATCTTAACATGAGGCTTTTTTTAAATGTTGTTATGTGATGCCAAATCAGAATCAACTGATAGCTGACCATCTAGTGGGTTTTCAGAAACAGTAAATTGCACAGAAAATACTCATCTTTCTCTAGCAGAGCATCTCGTAGGTTTGAACCAAATAGCTTTGTGTTGGCAGTACAACTCTTTACCACTAGAACTTCCTTTTTTGACAGATAGATAATTTGTTCTTCCTGAAAGTTGTAAAGCTCTGAATGAGAGCTTGTAACAATCAACTCACATCAACTCTACTCAACTCAACTCTACTCAGCACTCATTGTTTTTGTTTCAGAAGCATCTCATAGTTTACTATCCAATGAGTTTTCAAAGGCTATAATTCAAACAGAAAGATATTACCTATTCTTCTTCCTAGGAGAGCCCAATGCATTTGAACTATCTCTGTTTGGGTTGACAGTGACTCCTCCTTTACGAGGACATCAGAGTTCCACTATCGGCAAGAAGCTGAGCTGCAATCTAGAAAGTATGCAGTTTGAATTTACCACCTGCTCCACGGGAGAAATATGGGCGATCTCTTCCCATGTGATGAAATTGTCTCTGAAAACCTACTGGAGGGTCAGCTATGTATTGGTTCAGATTCAATGGCACACAACAATTAATAACAACAACAGATAGAAATAGAGCACTAAGATAAAGATGTTGAAACTTGTGTACTGAGGAACTAGGAAAGGTAAAGGTTAATTATGCTATGTTTTTGAAAGATTTTTGCTTAATCATAGGCCTTGAAAATGTCACCTTGGAAAAACCTAAATTGAGTTTTTGATTACAAGGCTTCACACTTACTTGCTATTCATCAGAGAGCTGGACAAAGACTAAGACTGACAGAAGAAGAAATGGTACCTTTGAGTTGTGGTGCTGGAGGAGTCTTGAACATACAATAGACTACCAAGAAAACAATTAGGTCTGTCTTGGACAAGGTAAAATCAAGTTTCTTCTTGGAGGCTAGGATTTTTAAGCTCCGTCTCACATACTTTGGGCACGTGGCTAGGAGAGATCGGTCCTTGGAGAAGAACATAACTCTCTCAAGGGTGGAGGGACAGCACAGGAAATGGAGATCCTGGATAATACAGATTGACACAGTAACTGAAGCAAGGGAGGTAGGTTTGCTAGAGTCAGTGAGACTGGCTCAGGACAGGCCAGCCTTCAGAGCTGTTGTACTTAGGGTCTCTATGAAGTGCAATTGACTCAATGCCACATAACAATAACAATATGTAATTGTTTATATGTTGTTGTTGTTGTTGTTGTTGTTGTTGTTAGGTGCTATTAAGTGGACTATGATTCAGTGTAACTGTATGAACAACAGATCTGAACCCTGTTCTATCCTGCGCCATCCTCATGATTTCTGAGATACTTGAGCCCATTGTTGAAGTCACTGTGTCAATCCATCTTGTTGAGGGTCTTTC
This sequence comes from Elephantulus edwardii, assembly GCF_000299155.1. NCBI lineage: Eukaryota > Metazoa > Chordata > Mammalia > Macroscelidea > Macroscelididae > Elephantulus > Elephantulus edwardii. Next base: position 948,451 of record NW_006400114.1, read on the forward strand.
CCTTTTTTGATGACCCTCTATTTTTTTCAAGCATAATGTACCTTTTAAAGAAACAGCTTTTCCTAACACAAAGCCAAAAGTGTTTGAGATTAGGCTTTGTCATCTTTGCCTCTATGGAGAATTCTGCCAGCAATCTCTCCAAGACATATCTATTTGTTCTTTGGAAGTCCATGGGATTTGCAGTACACTTTTCCAACATCACAGCTCATTTTTCTTCTGTCATCTTTATTCATTGTCCAGCTTTCAGACACATAGCAAATGATTGAAAATCATGGCCTTAGGAATCAAGTACACCTTAGAATTCAAAGTGATTTCATTGCTTCTCAGTACTTTGTAGAGAACCTTGACTGCAGACTTTCCCAATGCTATATGTCTCCTGATATCATGACTGCTGTTACCATGAGTGTTGATTGTGGATCAAAGTAAGATGAAATCATTGACAGCTTCAATATTTTCTCCATCTATCATGTTGTTACTATTGGTTCAGGTGAGAATTTTTGTTTTCTTGATTTTGAGATGTCATCTGTGTTGAAGGTTGTAGTCTTTTATCGTCTGCAGCAAATGTTTCAAGTCTTCCTAATCTTCAAAAACAAAGTTGTGCACCTGCATAATGCAGGTTATTTATGAGTCTTCCTCTGATCCTGATGCCACATTCTTCTTCATAAAATTCAGCTTCTCTAAGGATTATTCAGCGTATAGCTTGAATAGGTGTGGAGGAAGGACATACCCTTGACACACAATTTTCTTAATTTTAAACCAAGCAACGTTCTTCCTCTGTTTGAACAACAGCTTCTTGATCTAGGTTTCATATGAGCATAGTCATGTATTCTGGTATTCCAAATATTTTCAGTGTTAGCCATAATTTGATATCTACACAGGTCAAATCTCGTTGTGTAGTGAATTATGCACAAATAAACATTCTTCTGATATTCTCTCCTTTCACCCAAGACCTATTTCATCTCAGCAATGATACCCCTGGTGCCAGGACATCTTCTAAATCCAGCTTGAATTTATGTCAATTCTCTGTCAATGTACTATGCTAGCTGTTTTTAGATAATCTTCAGCAATATTTTGGTCACATGTAATATTAATCATATTATTTAATAATTTCAACATTCTGCTGCATAACATTTCTTGAGAATGGGAATAACTGTGGATCTCTTCCAGTTAGTGGCCAGACAGTTGTCTGCCAAATTTCCCAGCATAGACTGGTGAGTATTTCAGGGGCTGCAACTATAACTTGAAACAAGTCAATTGGTATCACATCAGTTACTGGTGCCTTACATTTTGCCAATGTCTCCAGTCCAGCTTAATTACTCCTATCATTACAAACAACATTTGGTTATGTCTCACTTCCTTCAATATTTCAAGGATGGCTAACTCTTTTTGGTATCGTGATTCTCTGTATTCCCTCAACCTTCTTTTGATGCTTCCTGGATCATTAAAGATTTTACCCATAGTATTTCTCAATATTGCTCCTTGTATTAAATTTGTTTTTCAAGGGCCCCCCAGGTATCTGGCCTTATCAGTGATCTGACACATAGAAGACAGTCTTTTTACCATCCTGAACTTGTGTGTTATTATCACAAAGAGAAAAGAGTTTTTTCAGGTAAGGGTTCCAGATATATCCTTGTGTCCATTAAAGAAAAGCACTTTAGAGTGAAATAGACCAAAGCATTTGGCCTCCAGACATGATTTACCAACAATTAAATTGGGTTTCTTTTGAAAGTTATTTCAAAGACATTTCCTGTGTGAAACAATCAACCCACTCAGTATAAGAGGCTGTAGCTGATTATCTTCCTATAAACAAAGAAAAGGCCTTCAGGTGGTCTGACTTGGAAAGAAATCTGGCTGTGGGAAAGACAGAAATCTTTGGAGCTACAAGGAAAAAACATGGGAGTAAGCCAGAAAAAGGAAACTTAGAACATAAAATGAACTAGGAAAAAAATACAAACAAGGTAAAATGAGAAAATCGTATGACTATTATTTAGTATTGAACATACACATGGACGGCCAAGAGAACAAACAGACCTGTCTTGGAGAGGGTAAATCCAAGTGTCTCCCTTGAGATAGAAATTTTGAAGCTTTGTCTCACATATGTGGCCACGAGGAACTAGTCCTTAGAGAAATACAGCATTCTTGAAGGGGTGGAAGGAGAGTGCAGGAGAAAAATATCCCAGATGAGATGGATTGGCACAGTAACTGGGGAAATGGGGGTAAGTGTGTCAAAGTTAGTGAGATTGGCTCCGGATAGGGCAAGGTACAGAGCTATTGTACCTAGGGTCACTGTGAATCACAGGTGATTTAATGGCACATAACAACAGAAACATTATTTGTTCTGGAAACCTTGAACCCCTTCTGGGAAAAGAATTAAAGGTATGCACTACATTGGAACAATTTGGGAGAGTATATCGTATGGAAGAAAGTTAGACCAAATATAGATCATCAAAATAACTCTTTCAAAATATTTTGAACATGGTTTTCTAAAGGTGATTGTAGAGTAGAGGAGATCCTGCGATTCTCTAGGTCCGTGCTGGTGCGTTTGGAAGTCCAGTGAGATCAGGTAAAAAAAGCTCTTAATGATTGCATTCTTAATAAACTCAAACTCATTGACATAGGCTTGGTTCTGATTCAAAATGGCCCTCATTGTAGTGGTTTTTTCAACTTACCATACACTTGTTCTCCTCCCCTTGTTGAATACAAGTCAGTGTGCAAAACCAGAATCTCACTTATTCTCTTGATTAGCTATGCACTTGGGCCTGCATTTCGGAATGTTGCTAAAGAAAGATACTCAACTGTTGACTGGTTTCATTTAAAATTTATGACCATAACTTTCAACATTGATCAGCCAGTTTATTAAATATTTCTAATAGTTGGTTTATATGAGGAAGAATGTGCAATCAGTGTTGGAGGGAAATGTATCAACAACTGATGTTACACAAATGGCACAATCTTGCTGAAAGTGAAGACTTGAAGCACTTGCTGAAGAAGGTCAAAGACTTCAATATGGATTGCACCTCAATATTAGGAGAACTAAATAGTCCTCACTATTGAACCAGAAGATAATGTTATAACAAAGGAAGAAACATTGACATTTTCAATAGTTTCATTTTTCTTGGATTTAGAAATTTCATTTCACAACACACGAAATAAAAAAATATGTTGCATCAAACAAATCTTCTGCCAAAGATCACTTTAAAGTGATAAAAAAAGGAAATCAATTAAAAGATGAAGATGTTCCTGATCTAAGCCCTGGTATTTCCCACTGTTGTCTATGCATATAAAAGCTGACCAGTGTAGACAAGGGAGACCAAAGAAGAATCGATGTCTTTTAATTTTGGTAATGACTAATAAAATTGAATGTATTGAGAGAATAAACAAATCTATCTTGGAGGAAGTGCAACCTTAGAGGCAAAGATGGTGAAACTTCATTTCCAATACTTTTGTCATGTTGTCAAGGTGTACTAGTCTTTTAAACAAGACACTTTTTCTGTTTTCTAGTTGAGGGTCCAGGTGATGAATTGGCAGAGTGACTGGAACCATAGTCTACATTGGAACAATGTAGTAGAGATTATGAGGACGGCACAGGACAGGAAAAGTTTTGATCTGTAGTTCATAGGGTCACTTTGAGTTACAGTTGACTCAAGGGAAACTTACAACAAAAAAATAAGTCTTACTGGGAGATTATGTTGTTGTTCTTAGATGCTGTTGAGTTGATTACGACCATAGCGACCCTATGAACAACAGATCTGAACCCTGTCTTATCCTGTGACATCCTCACACTTCCTGAGATGTTAGAGCCCACTGAGGTAGTCACCGCATTAATCCACTTGGATGAGGGTCTTCCTCTCCTTTGCTGACCCTCTTCCATTCCAGCAGTATGTACTTCTCCAAGCAATAGCCCATCCTACCAACATTCCTGTAATATGTGTGACAAAGACTCATCATCTTTGCCTCCAAAGAGCAGTCTGGTTGTACTCTCTCCAAGACATGTTTGTTTCTCCTTTAAGCAGTCCATGGTATATTCAGTATCCTTCTTCAACATCACAGGGCAAAGGTATCAGTTCTTCCATCATCTTTATTCATTGTCCAGCTTCAGATGCATAGCGAATGATTTGAAAGGCCATAGCTTGAATTAGACATTCCTTAGTTCTTAAACTGCCATCATTATTGAGGAGGAAGATTATGAGTCATGGTCAAATTTGTGATGGCACCTCAAAGTAACAACAATGAGGAAATTAAGAAATAGGAACTAATACAATTTCACACAGCTTTTGTGCCTTGTTGTCATTGTTACATTGTAAGGTGCCATCAGAATTGAGTATGACTCATAATAGCCACTATATGAACAACAGATCTGAACTGTGTCCTATCCAGTGACAACTTCACAATCTCTGACACACTTGACCTTGTTGCTGTAGTCACTGTGTCAATCCACTGTGATGAGGGTCTTGTTCAATGTCCCTCCACCTTTCCAAGAATAATGTTTCTTTCCAAGAATTAGCATCTCTTAGCTACGTTCCCAAAGTATATGAGACAAAGTTTTGGTATCCTTACTTCCAAGGAGCACTCTTGCTTCATCATCTCTAAGACATACTGTTTGTTCTGTTCTCATTCTATGATATTTTTAGTACTTTTCTCCAACACCACAACTCAAAGATAACTATTTTACTTCTGTCATCCTTATTCATTGTCCAGTTTTCAGAAGCACAACAAGTAATTGAAAAGACCATGATCTCAATCAGGCATACCTTAGCCTTCAAACTAACGTTATTGCATCTCAGTAATTTGGAGAGGTCTCTGACTTCAGACTTTCCCAGTGCAATATGTCTCCCGTCTCCTTACTGATGGTACTAAGTGATTTGTGCCTACAAGAATACAACATCATTGACTTCTTCAATATTTTCTCCATCTATTAGGATGGCTCATTCATGGCTTAATACTAAGGAATTGTGTTGCAAATGCAAAAACATATAATTCAAATCAGCCAGTTCCTCTTGGAGAGTAAGACGGGCAATTTACTCATATGAGATTTACTGCCTCTGAAAACCCATTGGAAGGTCAGCTATTGCTTCCTTTGCACATTATTCTCCACCACAACAACATATAAAAGGAGCTCTGGTGGCTTAGTGGTAAAGAGTTGCACTGCCAACCTAAAGAAATCCACCAGCTGCTCCTTGAGAGAAAGATGGAAAAGCTCCCCCCCCCATTAGCCACATTTTGCATCCATATTAATTTCAAACCATGTAAAGTCAGGGATAATTTTGAGTCCACTTTAGAAGTGGTAATTGACATTAATTTATATATAATTATACATTCTCAATATTCCACTTAGTTCCACTTCCCAAACCCATCCAAGATAGCTTCCATCACATTACACCTCGGAAGCATTTCTATTTTTCTTCTTTATATTTGCTTTCATTTTGTTGATAATTTTTGGAGGTTTCTTTCATATTTGTGTTTGTTTGTTTGTTTGTTTGTTTGTTTTTTCCAGCATTTCTGGCCAAAGACAAAAATCTCAATTTCACATGACTTATATAATATTTTAATTACCAAGAAGACACAAATACTTTTATGTATATCTAAACTTATTGCTGTGAAAGATATCCATTCACCATAAAATAATAAGATATTGGGTATAACTAGAAATATGTATTTATTAGTTATATGCATGTATCTGAGAGCTGGACATTGAATAAGGATCACAGAAGAAAAATAGATGTCTTTTATTTGTGGCCTTGGAGAAGAATACTGAATATCCCATGGACTATCAAAAGAACAAATAGATAACATTTTGGAGAAAGTAAAGGCACAATAGTCCTTGAAAGCAAAAATAAAAAGTTTCACCTCATTTATTTTGGACATCCTGCTAGGAAAGGATATTCCTTTGAGATGGACATACGGAAATTAGCATTATGTAGGAGGATCAACAGCAGAAAGGAAGGGCCTCGGTGAGATGGACTGACACAGTGACTGCAGCAATGGGCTCTTGTGTCAGAGAGGATGATAATGCCACAGGACAGGACAGGGATCCGATCTCTTATTTTTATTTTTTTTTTAATTATTTTTGTGTGTGTACCATCAAATTGTACAGAAAGAGATTGCCCCTCCTTCTCCAGCAGAGCACTGGTAGATTTGAACCAAGTACTCTGGGATTACAGTGCAGCTTCTTGCCACTAGGCCACCAGAACTCCCTGGTTCCAATCTCGTTCATAGAATTGTTATGAGCCATACTTGACTTGATGGCACCTAACAACAACAATAAGACATTAAGTCTGTACAAAAGTCATGAATAATATGTACTTAGTTGGTAAAAGACTACAAAAAATATGACTATCTTTAATTTTCAGTTTTTAAGTGAATTTAATACAATCAGTTATTGCTTAAAAAATTACTGCAGTCATACTTAATGGTGCATAATTTACTTTTGATTGACTAAAATTCTCTTCATTTGTGAGTCTCACTCATAAACTGTTACACAGAAGTAATTTGAAGGACAGTATTCTTTCCTGGATGTGTCTCAAGGTTTGTTTTGTTTTGCTTTGCTTTTAGGAAGAGTTAGAAGGGACTTGGATGACTTATTGTAAGATCTAGCAACTGTTGCTTTCTTCTTTGTTTTACTTCTTAAAATAGAAATTGGTTTATGAGGATCAGTGTGTTTAACTTTGTTCCACTTAACAATCTGTTGGATGTTCTCTGGATGGATGTGTGTTTTATTTTCTAGATGGGAAACAATCCTTTAGGCTATTTAAAGAATAACGCATTCTCTAGCTTACTGGGTTGTTGTTTTTTATGCTGAAAACATATATTTTTATAAAACTCTATCCCAATTTCCCTTGCATAGTTAAATACCTAGCCTAGCTCCATGCTTTTAAACCTAGAGGCTTTCCTACTTTTCTAGTTATTTCGACGCATTCTGTAAGATACAATCACTTTTTTACTCTTTTTTTCATTGTCCTTAGGTAAGACATATGAAGAATCAGAAGACTTCACCTGGCAGATTAGTTGTGAAGTCAACAAAAAAGCAAATTTCCCCCCCCTTCTTCTATGTATCTTTGAAAAGGAGACGTTGAAAATATTGTTAGTAAAGGCAAACCAGTAACCCTTTTCTATAAAGAAATTATTCTCTTAAATTGTGAATATTATAGCTTACATTTGAGGATTGTCCTTTATATTTCTCATTTTGTGGTTTTAAATATTTATCTTTATGCTTTCCTTGCACACATAACACAGATACAATAATGTATATTTTCACAGGCACATGCATTCGAACATCCGGGGATATGATTACCCTTTTGATACTTTCTGTTTTACTTAGACTCTGTTTGCCAATGACAGAATTTGCAAATCTGCTGAATTGCTCAATTCTTGAGTAAAAATAAATTCTGTCAAATCATCATACAATATTATGGGAAACATTGTGAGTGCAAGTCAATTCAACATTATTTCAGAACTTTTCGTTTTACATAGCTTAGCACCGAGCTGAAGCAGATTTTTTGCTCCACAACACAGGCATGATGGGCTATATACACTTCTATCGCTGCTGCTGCTGCTGCTGCTGCTGCCGCTCTGCTGCTGCAGCTGCACTATTTCTGCCACCACCAGCTCAACATCAAGAAAACAAAGATTCTCACCACTGGGTCAATTGGCAGCATCATCATAGATGATGAAGAGATAGAGATTATTAACAGCTTTGATTTGCTTGGCTCCACAATCAACACTCTTGGTACCAGCAGCCAGGAAATTTAAACATGAATTGCATTGGGAAATCTACTGTCAGCAACCTCTCCAAAGTACTGAAGAGGAATGATGCAGTGTAGAGACTAAGATGAGCCTGATCCAGGTCGTAGTCTTCACAATTACTTGCCATGCATCAGAAAGCTGGACAATGGCTAGAATGATAGAAGGAGAATTGATGCTTTTGAGCTGTGGTGCTGGAGAAAGCACTGAATATAGCATGAACTGCTAGAAGAACAAATAAGTTAATTCTAGAGAGGATGAGACCAGGTTGCTCCTTAAAGGCAAAGGTTCTGAAGCTTCGTCTGACATACATTGGGCATGCTTCTCAGAGAGGGACATCATGCATGGTGACAGTGGAGGCACAGTGCAAGAGAGGAAGACCCTCAATGAGATGAATTGATGCGGTGACTGGGGTAATGAGGGTGTATGTATGTCAGAAACAATAAGATTGGCACAAGATAAAGCAGAGTTTAAGGTTGTTGTACATAGGGTGGCTATGAGTTGCAGGCAATTTGACCGCATATAACAACAACAACTGCTACAATTGCAGTTCTGATTAGTTTACATTTAACATTCACAGAAGCCTTACAATATGTTGTTGCTGTTATGTACCCTTAAGTTGGAACCAAATCTCCAGCAGGTTGTCACAGGTGATAAATTGCATGGAAGGAAATTGCCCATCTTTGTCATCCATAGAAGCTGGGGATTTGAATATTACAGGAACAATACAGGAACTATATTTTATAAGTATACAAATGCACAAAAAGCAAGAAATAGTTGGGTACATTCGCCTAAATCACACAGCTATTAACTGAAAGAATTATTGTTATGTGTCATCGAATGGCTTGCAAGTCATAGCCATCCTATGCACAACAGCTCTGGACTCTGCTCTACCTTGGGCCAATTTAATTGTCTCTGACACATCTAACCCCAATACCCCAGTCACTAAGTTAATCCATCTTATCCATGATCTTCCTCTTCACGCTGTCCCTCTACTCTCCCAAGCACGTCCCTCATGGCAACATGCCCAAAGTGTGTGATACAGAGCTTCAATATCCTTGCCTCCAAAGAGCAACCTGGAACTAAAGAATAACATTGTAAACGTAGGCTTTTTCGTTCTTATTCTCTCTATTGGGGGTTCTGGTAGGCTACACTGTAAAGAGTTTGCTACTGATTTTCTCTTTCTACAGTTATTTCACACAGAGAAATGCTAAATGTTCTACTTTCCATTCCTTGTTTATTCCCTAACTCCATGTTTTTGTATATTTATTTCAAAAACTTTGCTTGGTCTTCTTGAATTTCCCTTTGACATCTTCTACTCCAGTCTTTTACCTTCTAATTTCTTCCTTTTTTGCTGTGGTGCTGGAGAAGAGAATTGAATGTACCATGGACTGCCAAGAAAACAAACAGATTCAACCTGGAGAGGATTAAATCAAGCACCTCCTTGGAGGCAAGGATTCTGGGGCTTTGTCTGACATACTTTGGGCATGTTGCAAGGAAGGACAGGTCCTTGGAAAGGGACATCATGCTTGGGAGGATGGAGGGAGGGCACAAGAGGGGAATACCCTCTATGAGATGGATTGATTCAGTGACTGGGATAATTGGGGTGGATGTGTCAGAGACAGTGCGATTGGCACAGGATAGAGCAGGGTTTAGGGCTGTTGTACACAGGGTCGCTATGAGTCGCAAGCGACTCGATGGCACATAACAACAACAACAACAACATATTCTAGAACAAATGTCAAAGTCTTTTCTGACACGTAATTTTGGCCTGTTGTTTGTTGTTTTTGTATGAATTTTTACATTCTTCTATATAATATTCTTGATATTGTTCTATAATTCATCTAGTCTTTGGTCATTAGTGTAAATGCACTTCTTTTTGAGAACTCTAGATTTTCTTAATTTAAGTGAGATATATATGCACGGTTATGTTTTGATTCTTGTGTATTTGTTCTCATTTTTAATTTCACTTTGAACTTGCATATGAACAACTGATGGTTTCTCTACCATTAGCCAACTGACCTTGTTCTGACTGGTGAAATTAAGCTTTTCCATCATCTCTTTTCACAGATGGAGTTTATTTCATTCTTATGTATTTCTGTCACCGTATCTTTCCAATCTATATGCAGAATGAATGGGAGGCTGGGCTCTATGAGAAGGAACATGGTATCAGGATTGGAGGAAGACAACAACCTGTGTTATGCATCAACCCTGCTTGCCAAAACTAATGAAGACATGAGGCATTTGCTGCAGAAGGTCAAGGACTGCAGCTTTCAATATGGATTAAAGCTCAGCCATCACTGGATTCTCACCACTGGACTGACTTGCAGCATAATGATAGACAGTGAAGTGGTTGAGAGTGTTAACAGCCTCGATTTGCTTGACTTTACATTCAACACACTTGGTACCAGCAGCCAGAAATCAAAAGATGAATTGCATTGGGGAAATCTGCTCTCAAGGACCTTGCCAGAATACTGAAGAGAAACAATGTCAGCCTGGAGACTAAACTTTGCCTGATTCATACCATAGTCTTTATAATTACTTGCTATGCATCAGAAAGCTGGACAATGATTAGGAATGATAGAAGAAGAAATGTCTTTTAGCTGTGATGCAGAGGAGAGTACTGAATATACCAAGGACTGCTAGGAGAACAAACAGGTTCATCTTGTTGTTATTATGTGCCTTCGAGTCATTTGTGACTCATAGTGAACCTATGTACAACAGTCCTAAACCCTGCTCTAACCTGTGACAATTTTACTGTCTTCAACACACCTATTCTCATTACCCCAGTCACTGAATCAATCCATCTGATCAATAGTCTTCCTCTCCTGAGATGTCCCTCAGCCCTCCCAAGCATGATGTCCCTCTACAAGGACTGATCCCTCCTTGCAACATGTCCAAAGTATGCCAGATGAAGCTTCCGAATCCTTGCTTCCAATGAGCAGCCTGGTTTCATCATCTCTAGGATGAACCTGTTTGTTCACCTATATCCATGATGTATGCAGTCAATACTCTCCTCCAGCACCACAGCACAACACACCAATTCTCTTTTTATTATTTTTAGTTGTTGTCCAGCTTTCTGACACACAGCAAGTAATTGCAAAGGCCATGGCTTGGATCAGGTGTACCTTAGTCTCCAGACTGACATCTTTGCTCTTTAGTACTTTGTAGAGATCTCTGATAGCAGACTTTCCCAGTGCAATTTGTTTTAATTTCCTGGCTGCTGGTACCAAGAGTATTGGTTATGGAGCCAAGCAAACTAAAGCTGTTTACAATCTCAATATATTCATAATCTATCATGATGCTTCCAATTGGCCCAGTGGTGAGAATCTTTGTTTTCTTGATGTTGAGCTTCAGTGTATATTGAAGGCTGCAGTGTTTGGCCTACTGCAGCAAGCACTTCAGGTCCTCCTCAGTTTCAGCAGCAGGGTTGTGTCATCTGTATAAACCAGATTTTTGAAAGTCTTCCTACAATCTTGATGACACATCTCTCCTTATGTAGCCCAGCCTCACGGGTATGGAGTTAGGACAAATCCCTTGTATGTACCATTCTCAATTTTGAACCATGCAGTGTTTCCCTGCTCTGTTCTGTTCAGTGCCTCCTCATTCAAGTGTAGTTTTCTCATAAGCACTAGTAAGTATTCTGGGATACTCATTCTTCTCAGAGTCAGCCACAGTTTTTTGGGATCCATACAGTCAAATCCCCTTGCATAGCCAATGAAAAACAAGTAGACATTCCTCTGGTACTCTCTATTTTCAGGCAAAAATCATCTGACATTAGCTATAATATCCCTAGTGCCACGGTCTCTTTTAAATTCAGCCTGCACTTCTGGCAGTTCTCTGTTGATGTGCTGTTCCCAGCATTTTTGGATGATTTTCAGCAGAATCATCCCTGCATGTGTTATCAATGACATTGTTTGATAATTTCTGCACTCTGGCGGGTCACGTTTCCTAAGTATGGGGACAAAGATAGATCTCTTCCAGTCAGTTGACCTGGTTGTTGTTGTTGTTGTTGTTAGGTGCCTTCAAGTCATAGACAACTCATAGCGACCCTATGAACAAAAGACCTGAGCACCGTTCATAGAGTTTGCGGAGGCAAGCCATTTCAGAATTGGATACTACTCCTGCTTCCAAGCTTGTTTTAATCAGGAAGCTCCACCAAGCTCTGTACACTATGGGTAACCATTATCACAATTGATACATCAAAGTCACAGTGCTTAGCATCACAGCAACCAAGAGTTACCTCTGTACAGCAAATGGACAGACCAGCCAGTGCTATACCACTAAAAAATGTTTGACAAGAAAACAATTTGAACCAGGCCTGGTGGGAGGGTGAAATCAGACTGTTTCTTGGAGGCAAGGATTCTGAAGCTTCGACTGACATACTTTGAAAATGTTGCAAGGAGGGACCAGTCCTTGCAGATGGATGTCATGCTTGGTAGGGACCCTGAATGAGATGGACTGAATCAGTGACTGTGGTAAGGGGTGGGTGTGTCAGAGATGATGAGGCTGGCTTAAGATAGAGCAGGGTTCAGAGCTTTTGTATATAGGGTCACTATGAGACTTTAACAACTTGGCAGCTATTAACAACAACAACAAATACTTCATCAGGTGTGGTTCATGGGTATAGCCACTATTTAAGTTCTTAAAGTGCTATTTAAAATTAACAAGTCATTACTGTTATAAAATTACTTTATTTTTATCATGTGGATATTGGCTAATCAATAAAGAAGAACAAAAATTAACTGATGCCCTTGAGTTGCAATGTTGGTGAATAATTTTGAATATATCTTGGACTGCAAAAAGAAAAAAACACCCAACAAAACAACCAAATCTGGCTTTGGAAAGGGCAGCCAGAGCTTAGAAACAGGGATGATGAAACTTCAGCCCATATACTTTCAGCCTGTTAGGAAGATAGACCTCAAAATTTTTGCTATTGAGTCATAACTAACTCATAGCTAACCCTCCGTTGGACTTCTCAAGCTCTAAATCACATGACAGAATATTTCCCACATTTTTCTCCCGAAGCCATTGCTGGATTTGAACTATCGGACACTGTGACCTTTGAATTGGCTATGATATCAGAGCTCTCCTATCAAGACGACATAGTCCTTGGGAAAACACACTATCCTGGGAAAAATAGAGGATCAGTGACAGACACATAGATTAGTGGAATAGAATTGAGAAACCGGAATTCAACTCATCTATCTATGACCAACTGATCTATGACAAGGAGACGAAATCAGTTATGTGGGGAAATGAAAGCCACTTTAACAAATGGTGTTGGCAAAACTGGAACACTATGTGTAGAAAACTCAGACAATACTCATACCTCTCACCATACACAAAGACCAACTCAAAGTGGATCAGGGACTTAGGAGTAAACACAAGCACTATAAACTTCAGAGAAAAGTTTGAAAGAACTTTATAAACCCTAATCCACAATATGTAAGATCTTCCAATTATCTTAAAAAACTTACAACTAGGAAAGAATAAAATAGATGAATAGGACCTTCTAAAAATCAAATCCTTATGCACATCAAAAAACTTCTCCAACAGGGTAAAGATGAAAGCCAAAGACTGGGAAAGAATATTTTCTAATAATAAATCTGATAATGGACTCATTTATAAAATTTATAGAATACTCCACCACCTAAAGAAGACAAAGGTAAACAACCCAATCAGAAAATGGACACAGGATTATGAACAGACACTTTACCAAAGAAGACATTCAGAAAGCAAACACATGAAGAAATCTCAAAATCCCTAGCTCTTAGAGAAATGCAAATTAAAACAACTAGGAGGTACTATCTCATCTCAGTAACAATAGCAAAGTTCAGCAGAGCCACAAAAAACAAATGCTGGTGAGGTTGTGAAGAGATTAGAACCTTTATTTACTGCTGGTGCTAGTGTAAAATAGTACAGCCACTATGAAAGGTGAGATGGCACTTTCTCATAAAGTTGGCAATAGAAATACCATTTGACCCAGCAATTTCACTAGTAGTAAGTAATATACCCTATAGAAAGCAGAGCTGTCACTCAAACAGATATATGCACACCCATATTTATTGCTGTGTTATACACATAATGGAATATTCTGAAAAACAAGAAAATTATATAATATTACACAGCATTGGTGACACTGGAGGACATTTTGCTAAGTGAAATATCTCAGTCACAAGAGGACAAATACTGCATAACATCAGTGTTATAAAACAGGACTAACATGGAGGTTTGGGGAAAACTAAGAAAGAGGGGTTAAATAATGTATACTGCATTGGAACTGATGAAAAAAAGAATTGTCTAAAGGAATATTTGATTAGGCTTTATATATACATTAACAGCCCAGAATATGAGGTACATTGAAAAGAGGACAGGGGACAAGGGAGAGATGTAATTGTGCAACAAATAACAAATATGAAAACAAAAAGGTGCTGTAGGAGGAAGGGAGGGAGACAGGGTAAAATGTGCAACAATGAATGAATGAAAATCTAACTTTTCTGTATACTTTTATTAAAATCACAATTAAAATTAAAAAAATTATTAAGAAAAACTGAGAATCAGTTAAGAAAAAACCCCTCATTGAGAAGAATTGACACAGGAGCAGCAATAATACACCAGAGCATAGTAGAGATTGTGAAGATGACAAAGGATTGGGTAGGAATTTGATCTATTGTACACATAGTCACTATGACTCTGAGTCATGTTAAAAACTTCTAACAAAAGAATTTTGTTTGTTTGTTTAAAAAAACCCAAAAATCCCCAAAATAAACTCTTATAATCGTGATGAAATGGACTCTGGGGAGAGCTGCCTGGCAGAGGAGAGCCACATGGCATGTCGGGGGAGTGGCCTGGCCCCTGAGGAGAGCTGTCTGGTTTGTAGGAGGACCTAACTTTATTTAAGCCACTTACCTTCATTTCCTCCTCCAGTACACCTGTAAGTAACACATCTGAAGCCCTTTTCTTTGTACCTCACAATTTTGTTCTTTCTAGGTTTGCCCTTTTTCCTGTAGGTCACCTGAGTCTTGTTCTAGAACCGAACCGTAATCCTGGCTCCAGAAACAAGAGGGAAATACAATTGCCAGGTAAGGAAGTGAAAGTGGATGGAGTCTCAAAGTTCATCCGGCCATTACCACTGAACATACTCACGTAAACACTTTCTAGTCCAGGGGCAGAAAATGTCTTGAAATTTCATGTAACTGAACTAGAAAGCATGCAGCTTCAACTCAAGGCCACCAGTAAAGTGTTAAAGTTCCTTTTCATCTCAACATCTCTGTTAGCATGGAACATCTGTAACTCTATTCACACATTGACAACCCAGAAATAAAAAAGACAATCTCTTTATAAAAAAGGAAAAGTTGAAAAAGGTTAATGGGTGGGGTGGTTAGAAAGGAAAATGTGCTACAATGGATGAATCGAAATCCAACTTTTAAAATGACAATTTAAAAAATTTTAAAAATTACAATAAAAAGTTTAAAAAATAGTTGTGAGAGTAAGGATCCTTCCTTTGTTAATGGTCAACTGACATTTGACAAGGAAATAAAACCTATCAAATGGGGAAATTACAACCTCTTCAACAAACGGTACTGGTGAAATTGGACTGCTTCTTGTAGAATGTTGAAACAGGATCCACATCTCACACCAAACACACAAATCAACTCAAGGTGGACCAGAGACCTGGCAGGAAAGCCCCAAACTATAAAGTTCACCAAACAACAAACTGGGATCAAACTTAGATGGCCTAGTATATGGTATGAAGAGACTGCCAAATAAAGTCAGAAATGCATAATCTGGAGAGGATAAAATTGATGAATGGGACCTTCTGAAGATTAAATCCCTGTGTGCATCAAAAATTCTTCTAGCAGAGTTAAAAGAAAAGCTACTGATTAGGAACAATATTTGACAATATCATTTCAAACAACGGTCTTATATAAAAAGTTTACAGAATCTTACAGGGCCTCCATGAGAAAAAGACTGATAATACAATTACAAAATGGGCAAAAGACATGGAAAGAATTTTCACAGAGGAAGATACTCAGATGGCCAAAAGACACATGAAGAAATGTTCCAAATAATTGGCAATAAGAGAGATGCAAATCAAACCCACAATGAGATAACATCTCATTCCAACAGCAGTACCAAAGTTTAGCAGGATAGCAAGTAATAAGTGTTGGAGAGGATGTGGCAAGATAGGAACTCTTATACATTGTTGGTGGGACTGTAAAATGTTACAACCACTCTGGAAGGCAATTTGATGTTTCCTCTGATAGCTAACATAGAAATTTCATATGTCTCAACTATTCCATTGCTTTGGAATATACCCAGAGAGAATAAAAACTGAGGCACAAATGGAGAATTGTATATCAATGTTCAGAGCAATGTTATTCACCCTTGCAAGAAGATGGAAACTGCCCAGATGTCCAAACACAATCGAATGGATTGAGAAACTATGTTATATTCACACAATAGAATAGTACTCAGCATGCAGGAGCAATGATTTTATAAATCACTATCTAACAATCTGTGCTATGTAGATGATACAACTCTGCTTGCTGAAACTGAGGAGGACCTGAAGCGCTTGCTGCAGAGTGTCTCAAGGACTGCAGACTCCAATATGGATTGAGGTTCAATGTCAAAAAGACAAAGATTCTCACACTGGGCCAATTGGCAGCATCAGGATGGATGGTGAAGAGACTGAGATTTTCACAGCTTTAGTTTGCTTGGCTCCACAGTCAACACTCTTGGCACCAGTAGCCAGGAAATGAAAAGGCATATTGCCATGGGAAAGTCTGCTGTTAGGGACCTCTCCAAAGTACTGAAAAGCAATGGTGTCACTCTGGAGACTAAGGTGCATCTGATACAGGCCATGGTCTTTGCAATCACTTGCTATGCATCAGAGAGTTAGACAGTGAGCAAGGAGGATAGAAGGAGAATTGAGGCCTTTGAGCTGTGGTGCTAGAGAAGAGTATTGAGGGTACCAAGGACTGCTAGAAAACAAACAGATTCAGAGGGTTAAACCAGGCTGCTCCTTGGAGGCAAGGATTCTGAGGCTCTGTCTAACATACTTTGGACATGTTGTAAGGAGAGACCAGTCCTTGGAGAGGGACATCATGCTTGGTAGGGTGGAGGGACAGCGCAGGAGGGGAAGACCCTCTATGAGGTGGATTGATTCAGTGACTGGGGTAATTGGGATGGGAGTGTCGGAGACAGTGCGATTGGCACAGGACAGAGCAGAGTTTAGGGCTGTTGTACATAGGGTCGCTATGAGTCGCAAACGACTCGACGGCACATAACAACAACAACAACAACAACATCTAACTGGAGAACATACTGTGTGAATTAACTTAGTGCTATGAGGACAAATACTGTTTAAAACCATGATTATAGAATGAGTATGAGGATCCAAGATAGGGGAGAATTGAGAAGAGAGGTGAGGATGGGTGTTGAGTGGAGGGGTGGTTAATCATAGGCTCACGTAATTTGATGTGGGTGGGTGGGTGAAGGAACTGGGAAAGATCTGATATGAAAAATAATGTAGAAGATCTTTTTAAATAAACCAGTATTTTTTTGAAAGTTTTACCATAAACATCATGATTTAGTTTAAAATATTTCTTTACAAATACAAACAAAACAAAACAGAACAAAAAGGAACTGGACCCTAAATGCAATCAATTAGATACTCAGTATATTCATAGTGACCTTGTATGGCAGAGCATTACTGACCATAAAGCTTCAAAGGCTGATCACCTCTTTCTCGTGAATAAAAACTCAAACATATAGATAGGAAATAGGTATTACATTCATAATCCAGGACACAAAAGAGAGATGAGCATGTTGGAATTTCGTGAGCGTAGGAAACACGGGGAATAAAGTTGCCGAAATCAAAATGGCCTGTTTGTGTGATGCCTTCTATCCTGTAGTTTGCAGAGTAAATGAAAATCCAAGAAGTAAAAAACCTAACAATCCACCTACTGAGCTGTTGAGTAGATTTCAATTCATAGTGACTTCATAACACAGAGAACTGCTCCTCTACAGAATTTCAGAGACTAAATCTTTACAGAAGCAGTTTGTGTTATCTTTGTCCTGTAGAATTGCTGGTGGATTTGAGGCCCTTACTTTTTTTTTAGCTTATCAATTCTTAAACCATTGTGCTACGAGGGTTCCTCCAGAGTCAATACAGAACTCAGCTGAAACTCATTGCCATAAAGTTTTAGTCAGAGTACAATCCACCCTCCATGGGGGTACCAAGACCATGAATCCTTACACTAGAACACTGACCATCTTTCTCCCAGAAAGAAGACATTGGTCAATATAGAAGTGCTTTTCATGTCATGGTTAATGCTGCCTAATCTGCATTATGCAGATGACACAACCTTGCTCACTAAAACTGAGGAGGACCTCATGCACTTACTGCAGAGGGTCAAGGACTGCAGCCTTCAATATGGACTGAGACTCAATGTCAAGAAGACAAAAATTCTCACCACTGGACCAATTGGCAGCATCAGGATGGATGGCGAAGAGATTGAGA
>NW_006400114.1:967534-968777 GCF_000299155.1 Elephantulus edwardii
TATATTTTTTTTTTTTTAAATTTCTAGAACTCTTTGTACGTTATTTTCTAGGCTATACTCTGGATGGCAGAGCTAGGATGTTTTAGGTGAGGCCTCACTGTAATATCCCTGGCAGTCTGTCTGTGGTCACCTACTACAGGGTCACTTTGATCTTCACTGGGTGACTCCCCTTTTTCTTTCAGCTCCTTGATTTTCAGTCAACTGTGAACTAAGAGCCCGTATGCTTGGCCATCTCAGCATCACCGTTGGAGTGTGCAGCAACTACTGAATGTCTGTAGCCAATATGCTACATCATTTCACAGTGTGTTTCTTTCACGACACAATTTCTATTTGCTTTTTCTGTCCTATTTAGCCATGAGCTTTTCCTGAAGCATTTAATATTTTTCTAAGATTTTCTTTAGGAAATGAGACATGCCCTTCTCCTCTTTGAAGTTTTTCTTAGTCCTTTCTGATTGTTTCTGACAGCACCATCTATTTCAACCCAGGATGTTGGGCAAGGTGGGAAGTCAGGCATATTATTTGCCCTTTTCTCTCTTTATTCTCTACCATTTTTCAGAGGACTTTTTACAAAGGTATTTTCCATTTGTTCCTCTTCTTCCCCACATTATGATTTCTAGTATAGCTTTACGCTCAGATTGTCTTACTTTTCATATGTAAAATGGAACTTTGTGTATTTAAAGGGCTCTATTTCTTTCTTAAAAGGTGATGGCTACTGTGGAAAGCAGTGTGGCGCTTTCTCAAAAAGTTGCAAATAGAGATACCATTTGACCCAGCAATTCCACTACTGGAATATACCCTAAAGAGACCATAAATGACCTCCAAGCATATATATGCACACTATGTTTATCGCGGCTTTGTTCACTATGACAAGGAGCTGCAAAGAACCTAAGCGCCCATCAATAAACGAATGGATAGAGAAGCTGTGGTATATTTACACAATGGAATACTATACTGCATTGTAAAACAAGGAACTCATGCAATAGTATTCAAAATGGATGACCCTTAAGGACATTATGCTGAATGAAATATCTCAGTCACAAAAGGACAAATATTATATGGTGCCACTGTTGTAGAATGAGGCTGATATTGGGTTGGGAGTAAGACAGAAAAACTGGATAAATTATGTTTACTGCATTGAAGATAATGAGGGAGAGAATAGTTCAAAAGTAATATATTTTAGGGCATTATGATTATCATAAGAGTCCGGAATGAGGGTTGCAGAGTGGAGTATACTTGGGGTGGG
>NW_006400114.1:969073-972105 GCF_000299155.1 Elephantulus edwardii
TTTAAGACTGCACAGATTGGTTTCTATACATCGTGTTACATTGTGTTCTACACAATCCTTCATTTACATTATATTTTATTCATATATGTATATATTTTATTAATTTTCAAGAAAGTTTAAAAAAAAAGGTGATGGCTGTGCTAACAATAATCTAGGGAGTGGTAAACTGAGTAACGAGTTCTCAGTACTTGGCAAGAGTCTGCCTTCCCTGACGGACAATTCATTCTCTTGATTCAAGAGAAGAGTAAGTGTAGGAGGCTGTTGCAATTAGATGTTGTCAAACTGAGTACAACCTGTAGCGACTCTATCAACAACAGATCTGAACCCTTTTCTATCCTGTGCCACTTGCCTATTTCCTGACACATTAAAGCCCTTTGTGGTCATCATCACGTCAACCCACCTGGTCAAGGGTCTGTCTTCCTTTCTTTTGCCAAGCCTCTACCTTTCTGAGCATATGTACCTCTCCAAGGAGTAGGCCCTCATTAACAACATGCTTGAAGTTTGTGAAGTAAAGCCTCATAATCTTTGCCTCCAATGAACAGTCTGTCTGCACCCTTTCAAGGACATAATTGTTCGTTTTTTGGCAGTCCTTGGGATGTTCAGCCCTCTTCTTCAACGTCAGAGCTCAAAAGCAACAATTCTTCTGTAATCCTTATTCATTGTCCAGCTTATTGATACATAACAAATAAATGAAAAGACCATGGCCTGAGTCAGATACACCTTAGCCTTCAAACTGACATAATTACTCCTCTATTATTTGGAGAGGTCTCTAACTGCAAACTTTCCATCTCCTAATTTCCTAACTGCTGGTACCAAGGGTGGATAAAGATGAAGTTGTTGACAGTTTAAGTTTTTTCTCCATCTATCATGATGTTGCCTATTGGTCCAATGGAGAGGGTATTTGTTTTCTTGGCATTGATATATAATCCATATTGAAGGCTGTATTCTTTGACCTTCTGCAATAAGAGCTTTAAGTTCTCCTCACTTTCAGCAAGCAAGGTGCTGTTATCAACATAACACAGTTTATTGATGAGTCTTCCTCTGATTCTGATGCTACATTCCTGTTCAGAGAGTCCAGCTTCTTGAATAATTTGCTCAGTATACAGATTTAATAGATATAGAGAGATAATACAACCCTGACATACTCCTGTCTCAGTTTTAAACCATGTGGTGCTGAATATTGCACAACATGAATAATGCTGATAAGCCAAATTAAAGGGAAAAAATAAAGATTAAGGAGCAGAATAAAATATTTCAAAGGAAATATAGAAAGACAAAGAACATTTCTATTGAAATGTGCAAAGAACTGGAGTCCAAAAATCAAAGGGGCCCAACTTGCTCTGCATTTCTCGAACTCAAGGAACTAAAGAACAAATTCAAGCTGTTATAATATTTAAGGAAACTACAGGTGGAATGTGAAATGATCTAGGATGTATTAAAAGAAGATTGAAGGAGTGTACAGAGTCACTACATGAAAAATAATTGGCTGACACAAGATGAAGTTCAAGAAACAACATATCATCAAGAGGGAATGGTGTTGAAGGTGAAAGTTTAGGCTGCTTTGAAGGACTTGGCAAAAAATTAAGTCCCAGGAATTTATAGAATACCAACTGGCATATTGCAACAAACAGACGCTGCCCTAGACATGCTCGCCAGGTTGTGCCAAGAAACCTGAAGGACAACTACCTGGCCAAATGACTGGCAGAGATCCATATTTATTCTCATTCCAAAAAAAAGGATGACTCAACAGCGTGTGGAAACTATCGTAGAGTAGTGTCACACATAAACAAAATCCTGCTGACGATTATCCAGAAGTGACTGGAACACTACATTGACAGAGAACTGTCAAAGGTAAAAGCTGGATTTAGAAGAGGCCATGGCACTAGAGACATTATCATCAATGTCAGATGGATCTTGGCATAAAACAAAGAGTATCAGAGGGATGTTTATCTGTGTTTCAATGACTATGCAAAAGTATTTGACAATGTGGACCACAACAAATTGTGATTAACCTTGAAGAGAATGGTAATCCCAGAACACTTGATTGTGATTATGTGAAACCTATTCTTGGACCAGGAAGCAGTTCTCAGAACAAAAGAAAACATCACGTAGTTCAAAATCAGGAAGGGAGTGCATCAGGAATGAATCCTGTCTCCATATCTTTTCAAACTATATTCAGAACAGATCATTTGTGAGGCTGGGATTTATGAGGAGGAATGTGGCATCAGATTGGAGAAAGACTCATCAAAAACCTACATTATGATACGACTTTGCTTGCTGAAACAGAGGAAGACCTATTAAGACCAGTATCGTTCAAATTTATGCACCAAAAACCAGAGCCAAAGAGGAGGAAATAGATTATTTATACCAATTGTTGCAGTCAGAAATTGATCGAACATGCAACCAAGATGCATTAATAATAAAGAGTGACTGGAATGTGGATGTTGAGAACCAGTAAGAAGGATCAGGAGTTGGAAAACATGGCCTTCGTGGCAGAAAAGAGACTGAGGATAGAATTATAGAATTCTGAAAAATCAGTTATTTATCATAGCAAATACTTTTTATAAGAAACATAAATGCAGACCCATAGATTTCACCTCATGGCATGCAGAAGAATAAGATAGATTATATCTGTGGAAGGAATTTCTGGAGAAGTTCAATATCAGCAGCAAAAACTAGGCCAAATGCTGACTGTGGATAAAGATGGACACTGTAGAGTTTTAATATGATTACGTTACATCCATTCTAGTAGCTATATTTGAATCCATTTTCACACCTATTGCATCAACCCAGGTCCTCGAGGAGGTTCTTTACTCCTACCACTAATTCTTTAATTATACAAGCATGATATCTGTCCTTTCCCAGGGACTCTTTCCTAATGATGATATTTCTTTGCTTCTAAGGAACATTCTACTCATACTTCTTCTAAGATAGATTTGTATGTATTTTTTTATTTTATTAAATTTTATTAGTTTTAATGAACATTTACAGGGATTTTGGGTTTTCATTCCTTCATTACTGCACCATTTTCT
>NW_006400114.1:990405-997556 GCF_000299155.1 Elephantulus edwardii
ATTCTGGGGCTTCGCCTGACATGCTTTGGACATGTTGTAAGGAGAGACATGTCTTTAGAGAGGGACATCATGCTGGGCAGAGTGGAGGGACAGCGCAGGAGGGGAAGACCCTCTATGAGGTGGATTGATTCAGTGACTGGGGTAATCGGCGTGGGTGTGTCAGAGGCAATGAGATTGGCACGGGATAGAGCATGGTTTAGGGCTGTTGTACATAGGATTGCTATGAGTCGCAAATGACTTGACAGCACATAACAACAACAACAATAACAATAACAATCAATAATCACAGTAGCTGCAGTAAAAAAAAATCAAAAGAGATGTTGTTGTTGTTGTTATGTGGCATCGAGGCGCTTGCGACTCATAGCGGCCCTATGTTCAACAGTCCTAAAGTCTGCTCTGTCCTATGCCAATCACACCATCTCTGATACACCCACCCCGATTTCTCAGTCACTGACTCAATCCACCTCTTAGATGGCCTTCCCCTTCTGCGTTGTCCCTCCACCCTCCCAAGCATGATGTCCCTCTCCAGGAACCGGTCCCTCCTTACAACCTGTCCAAAGTATGTTAGACGGAGCCTCAGAACACTTGCCTCCAAGAAGTCTTCTGGTTTGACCCTTTCCAGGATGAACCTATTTGTTTTCCTAGCAGTCCATGGTACCCTCAATACTCTTCTCCAGCACCACAGCTCAAAGGCATCACACGACATTAGGAAAATCTGTTGTCAGGAATTTTGGGGGCTATTTTCAGTCTGGGTAGAGTAGTGGAGCGGCAGGATTCTGCCAAGATATGTGTTCTGGCTTTGGGTTGAAACTTGGATATGCTTGTTGCTAGAAACTGGGTGTGAGCTGATTAGATTTGGCCTTGTATTTAAAAAGGCATTTGGTTGGCAGTCTGGGGATATTTTCAGTCTGGGAAGAGGAGTGGAGTGCCACATTCTGCTAAGGTGTGTTTTTTGGGTTTTGGTTGGGCTTCCAAATTAAAACAGGGTTGGAAGCAGGAGTGGCATCCACTTCTAAAATGGCTTGCCTCCAGATAGTCTATGAACTTAAAGAAAAGATGAAAGTTTTTCATGTTCAAGACTTTCATTCACAGGGTCCCTATGAGTCATCTATGAAATTGATGACACTTAACACCAAATATACATTTGAAACTTGGGAAATGAAGAAAGAAGACCAAAGAAGAATTGATGCTTTTGAACTCTGGTTTTGGCCAAGAATACTGAATATTCCTAGGACAACCAAAAGAACACACAAGTCTGTCTTGGAGTAAGTGTGCAATCAGGGTACACCTTAGAGGCAAAGATTGTGAAACATTATCTCACATACTTTGAGTATGTTACCAAGAAGGTCCAGTTCCTGTAAAAAGACATCATTTTTTGGAAAGGTACAGAGTTAGTGAAAGAAAGACCTTGAATGCAATAGATCACACAGTAGTAGTAACAATGGGCCTGAGGAAATAATAAAAAAGAAAAAGTGAAGATGCCTAGGTTAGGGTAAGTTTCATATCTATTGTTATAGGGTTGCTAGATGTCATAGTCATTTCAATGTACATAACAAAAGCAATGTGAAAATCCTCTTAATTTTTTACTATACTGAGATCATCTTCTATGTTCCCTTCTATTTATATTTTCCCCTTTTCTTAGCTACTTCTTAGGGAGCTTTAATGGTGTAGTTCATAGGGAGTTGCACTTCTAACTCAAAATTTTACTTTTCTGCTGGTTGAAATCTACCAGCTGATTCAGAGGAGAAAGCTTGGCAATCTTCTTGCATTCAGTTCACAACCAGTGAAAAACTTGCTACAGGGTCAGCTGTGAGTTGGTTCTGACTTGGCAGCACTGAGTGAATGAGTTAAGCGCCTTTTTTCTGAGGTGTAAAATACTCCTTAACTGGACATGTACACTAACTGAAGGGGCATTAGTTAAGAGTGGTATAGAGAATTTTGACATTTTTGAGCTTCATCTTCATTTTACTCAAAGTTAAAATCACATTCAGAATACATTGCTGAATTTCTTACCTTCTTTTTTTTTTATTGTCCTCTTTCCTATTTAATTTCTCCTCTTCTTTTAACTTCTCTTCAGTTTAATTTTCTCTTTCCTCCTTCTAATGCTACTTCTTCTCAATTTCATCAAAATTACCTTTTAAAACCAATTTAGAACATATACATATTTCTAATTAAATAATTTTGCAAATTATGATTAAATTCTGTTAGTTCATTAGTCTTTAAAATTAATGTAGTTGCAATATTATAAGAGAATAAAACAACATTAGAGTAACACTAGTAATGAAAGCAAGCAGAAAACATTGAATTTAAAGCAGACATTAATTTTGAGGTATAATTTTGATGTTTTATCTTGCTTTCATTTTATTTTAGTTCAGCTTAATTTAATTTTAAGATTTTCTATAAATTTTGACTCAATTATGAGATTTTAATTTATTAAATTATGTGATTCACTTTTTCTACTTAATTTCATTTAGAGAAAATGTTCATGAAGAAAATCTAATCAATCATCTTTTTATTGAAGAGATAGAAAAGGAAATTGAGAAAAGTAATTTTTTAAGTAAAGGATTATCATCATTAATTAAATTGAGGAGGATTTTTGAAAGCTGTACTACTAAGCATTTCAAGTCTCCCAGGCTAGAGATTTCAGAGCTATATAATCAAGCTCCAATGGTAAGGAAGGAAGAATTTAAAGCTGCAATGAAGGTACTGGTAAAAAAAACCCTCAAGAGTCAATGGAATACCCATTGATATGTTTCAACAAATAGATGCTGCCTTGGATGTACACACCAGATGATGTAAGGAAATATGGAGGATGGTAGCCTGGCCAACTAGCTAGAAAAACTTCTATATTTGTTTTCATTTCCAAAAAAGGTGATCTTAAAGAATGTGGAAATTATGGAATGATACCATTAATATCATATGTAAGTAAAATACTGTTGAAGATAATCCAAAAATGACTAGAACAGTACAGAGAGAGAATGTCCAGAAGTTCAAGGAGGGTTTAGAAGAAGCTGTGACACCAGGGGTATCATTGCTGATGTCAGATAGATCTTGGCTGAAAGCAAAGAATACTATAAAAATTATAAAAATGTCTATTTGTGTTTTGCAATGTAAAGGGATTTGATTGTGAGGATGATAACAAATTGTGGCGAACATTGGGAAGAATGAGAATCCAAGAACACTAAATTGTACTCATCTAAAACCTATGTCTTAACTAAGAAGCTGTTGTCCCAACAGAGCAAGAGAGCATGGTTTAAAATGAAGAAATTACACATTGAATCCTTTCACTATACCTATTGGATCTGTATGGTGAGGAATACTTGAATCAAGTTGTGCTAGATTCAGACTTTAAATCACTTGCAAAACTGATGAGTGTTGGACAATAAATAAGAATGACAGCAGAAAAATGGATACTTTTGAGCTGTAGTACTTAAGAAGAGTTCTGAATATCCCACAGACTGCCAAATAATGAACAGATATGTCTTGGAGAAGATGAAGCCAGAGTGCTCCTTGGAGGTAAGGAGATGAAGCTTCATCTCACATATTTGGGCATGTTCCTAGGAGGTGCTATTTCCTGGAGAGTGACATGAGGTTGGGAAGGGTGGCCAGTCAGCAAAAGAGAGGAAAATCCTCAATCAGGTGGACTGACAAGGTGAATGCTGCCATGGGCTCTTGTGTGTCAGGAAATGTGAGGACGGTACAGGACAGGGCTAGGTTCAGATCTTTTGTTCATAAGGTCGCTATGAGTTGTACTCAACCTAGATAGAGATTCAAGTATTCCTCAAACTGACATCATTGTTCCTCAGTAATTTAGAGAGGTCCTTCATTACAGATGTTCCCAGTACAATATGTCTCCTGATCTCCTGACTGCTGGTACCAAGTGTACTGATGAAGTCATTGCCACTTTTAATCTTTTCTCTTTCTAGGTCACACCTAACAACAACAACAACATAACCTGGGAGAAAAACATCATACTTAGAAAGGTGAAGGGACTGTAAGAAGAGGAAGATTCTCAACCAGGTGGATTGACACAATGACACAATAGCTATAAAAATGGCCTAAGTGGGTCAGAGATTGTAAAATTGACACAAGATAAGACAAGGTTCCTAGGGTTGGTATGAGTCATATTTGATAGCATCTAACATCTGATAAAAATAATTTGATACAAATCATCCTTCTCAAAACTCAGATAGGTAAAATTTATTTACTTTTTTTGGTAACTATGCATTGCAGAAAGTTGTTCTCTGATTAGCGTTCCCCAACTCTTTTCTGATGTATTGAATTGTTACTCTAATCCAGAAGATTTAGTCCCACAATATGTGTGGTCGTTCATATGTATTTCTCTATCTGACCTATATGGGATAGTTGGAGTGATCCAGTGGGTAAAGAAGTTAGGCTGCGAGCTCAAAGACAGACAGTTGCTCTGTGGAATAAAGATACGTAGTTTTTTTTCTGATCAATTTATAACCTTTGAAAACATACTGGGTTTAGGTATAAGTCATTTTTGGCTTCATGACCACAAGAAGTTTATTCTCTGGTCACGGAAACAAGCAAATTGACCTAGAACGTCTCAACTTCTTATTTGGAAGGCCTTCACTGCAACACTTCTCTGTGCTATTTTCCTACACTCTTGGCACACGAGAATAATTTTGCACCTTCTTGGCCACACTGCATCTCCATAGCAATCTAAGGTGCTATCAGCCCTCTAACACCAGGTTACTATTTCTCATCTGATTTCTTTCTGCATTTATCTAGCTAAGAAAGAAGACACAGATATTTCTATTCCAAAACCTCACACAAATTTTGTTGAATTTTTGAGATAGGCAAAGTAATATTCTACACTTAGTGCAGTTTATAATGGATATTTCTATTTCTTTTCTCTTTCAGTCTGGAGAATCTCAAGTATGTGTATGTAATAAGGGAAGGTAAGAGTTGTAGCCCGATCCTTTGTCTTCCTAAATTTCCCCAAAACTATTTCTTCTTTCTCAAGGTTTTATTTTTTTCTGATGTTACTTGCCATGAAGTTGACTAAGCCTCATGTTGTTGTTGGTGCCTTCAAGTCATGTATGACTCATAATGATCTTATAAATAACATATCCTAATGCTTTCCTGTCCTGCGGTGTTTTCACACTTTCTGACACATTCCAGTGCATTGCAGCAGTTACTATGTCAATTCATCTGGTTGAGGGTCTTTCTTTCACTGTCTCTCCACCTTCAAAGCCTGGTGTGTCTAAGGAATAGCCCATCTCTGAAACATATATGAAGTATATGAGGTAAAACTGTATCACCTCTGCCTCCAAGGAACACCCTGGCTACACCCTCTCTAAGACAAACCTTCCAGTTCCCTTGGGAGCCCATTGGACATTCATTACTTCTCTTCAACACCACAGCTCTAAGGCATCAATTCTTCTGCTATCATCTCTATCTACTGTACAGATCTCAGATGCATAGTAAGTGCCTGAAAAGACCATGGCCAAAATCAGACTCATTTTAGTATTCAAATCAACATCATTGTTTTTATTATTATTATTAGGTATTAGTGAGTCCAGTATGGCCCATAGTGAACCTATGAACAACAAATCTGAACACTGTCCCATCCTGTATCACTGATTCTTCCTGACCCATTAGAATCCGTTGCAGCAGTCATCATATCAATCTTTCTGGTATTAAAGAATATTGGGCCAATTGGCAGCATCAGTATAGATGGTGAAGAAATTGAGATAGTTAACAGTTTTAGTTTACTTGGTTCCACAGTCAACACTCTTGGTAACAGCAGCCAGGAAATCAGAAGATAAATTGCATTGGGAAAGTCAGCTGTGAGGGACCTCTCAAGAGTACTAAAGAGCAATGACATCAGGCTGGAGACTAAGGTGTACCTGATCCAGGTTATGGTCTTTGCAATTATGTGCTATGCATCTGAGAGTTCGACAATGAATAGGGATGATAGAAAGAATTGATGCCTTTGAGCAGTGGTGCTAGAGATGACTATTGAATATACCATGGACTGCAAGGACAACAAACAGGTTTTCCCTGGAAAGGGTGAAGCCAGAATACTTCTTGAGTCAAGGTTTTTGAAGCTTCGTCTGACATCCTTTGGGCATGTTTTAAGGAGGGACTGGTCCTTGGAGAGGGACATCATGTTTTGGAGAGTGAAGGGACAGCGCAGGAGAGGAAGACCCTCGATGAGATGGATCAATTCTGCAAGTGGAGTGGTGGGAATGAGTGGGTTTGAGATGGAAAGGTTGGCACAGGATAGAACGGCGTTTATTGCTCTTGTACATAAGTTCGCTATGAGTCACAAGTGACTCGATGGCATATAACAACAACAACAACAATGCCAATGCATATTATTATTTCCTTCTACAAATAGGATATAGAAGTTCTGTAGTACTAACTAAAAGACTTGGCATCTCCATTTGCAACTGAGTGGAATCTAGTCAAATGTAATGAGTTTGAGTTTGAGATTTTATTTTGCTTTTCATTTTTTAAACTACAGAAGGATGTCTATTGGATATTAAATATTTGATATGCCTTAAATTTAGGCTGTTTTCTACAATCCCATGCCATATTCTGATATGGAAAACAGGAAGGGTTAGGAAAACCCTCAGTGACTTCTCAATAGTTGTTGCATGCAACATTCAAAACATTTCAGAATAGCATTTAATTTCTCTTAAACTCAACAGCAGATTACAAGGTTTGTTTGAACTTTCCTATATCACTCTTAGCTAACACTTTTAATGCCCTCATTTCTTGAAAATGTTGTTCATATTATCAACTATCTATCTTAGGCTAATGTATTCATCTTTATTATTATCCCATTCTTTGAAAGGATATTGAATGTTATTATTCAAAGCCAGAAACATTACTGAGAAACCATCTTGGATGTCCTAGGGAGTGCAGGAAAATGGTATCAGACCAATTTAATAACCTCTAATCTTTAAAGTTTTTTATAATTTTTAAAAATTATTGTTCTTGTTATGTGCCGTCGAGTCGTTTTGCAACTCATAGCGACCCTATGTACAACAGCCCTAAACCCAGCTCTATCCTGTGCCAATCGTATTGCCTCTGACACACCCACCCTGATTACCCCAGTCACTGAATCAATCCACCTCATAGAGGGTCTTCCCCTCCTGCGCTGTCCCTCCACTCTA
>NW_006400114.1:998341-1005544 GCF_000299155.1 Elephantulus edwardii
CTGATGCAACCGATTGGTCCGGTGGTGAGAATTTTTGTCTTCTTGACATTGAGCCTCAGTCCATACTGAAGGCTGCAATCCTTGACCCTCTGCAGTAAGTGCATGAGGTCCTCCTCAGTTTCAGCTAGCAGGGTTGTGTCATCTGCATAACGCAGATTGTTGATAGACCTTCCACCAATCCTAACGCCACACTTCACTTCATCATTAAAATAACTTGTTTACATCTTTAACATCTCACTACGAGATCTAGAGGACACAATACCCTTTCCTGGAAAATTATCCTACTTTGACAGCAGAGTACTGCAAATGGAAAGGAAGAGGCACTAAGTCACACAAAGTCAACCCAGAGCTCAATGAAAAGGACTTTTTTCCTCAGAAACATCTGAAATAGAAACCCTTCACTAAAACTAGTACCTGGAATTGGAACTTAAGACTCTTAAACCCAAGACTGATTGTTCACACACTAAGAGACCAACAGCAGCATGGACATGTGTTCTGTCACAGAAGCACATAAGGCTTGAGACTGAAAGCATCACATCAAGAGCTTGATCAAAGGAGGTGTTGAATGGAGTAAATGAGAGTGGAGGAGAATGCTAGTGGAGTGGGAAAAGGGATGGGTAAACACACACATGCCAAGGGTAAGGGATGAACACTGAATCTGTTGGTTTCTTCTATAACTGGGTAATTTTCTTGTACTCCTTTCTGTAAAATGTTTACAATAACAGGCCTCTGAAAACCCTTGTATAATAAAGCACACTTAGAGTAGTCAAACAGTTATGGCAACTGAGGTGAGATATCAAATATAGAAACACAAAGAAGGAGGAACAGTTGTAAATAGACACCAGTGATTGGAATGTGGGATGTTGAGAAGTAGGAAAATTGGACATTATTAAGAAATGGAATGCATAAATATTGATATACTAGGTATTGGAAAAATGAGATGGATTGGCATAGTACATTTTGAATCAGGTAATCATATGACATACCATGCTGGAGATGAAAAATTGAGGGGGAAATGGGGTTGCTTTTATAGTTAAAAAAGTCATTTCTAGATCCATCTTGAAATACAATATTGTGAGTGACAGGATAATATCCATATACATTCAAGGAAGTATAGTGAATACCAGTATTATTCAAACATGTGCACCGCCAACCAGAGCAAAGAGGAAGAAAGATTTCTAAACTTTTACATTCAGAGATCAATTGAACATGAAATCAAGATACATTCATTGGGACCTCCTCTCCTGACACTGATGTGTGCCAAGACCTGGCACAACACACACTGGGAGCTACACTAGAACTCGAGTGAGGCACTTTGTTAGAGGGTCACTGCTGTTTGGCTGGATTATATGGGGCCCCTTAAGTTCAATCAGAAAAGAGCAAGACAGATGGAGCTCATTCTTGAAGGGAAATCCAAGGCTTCCTGGTTTTGCAATCAGGTCTCTGTGCTCCCCATTGTGTCTCCTCATGTCCAGTCAATCAAGTGCCCTTAGCCCGGAGCACCTTGGGCTAGCCTAGCTGTAGCAATTGTCTAAGAGAGTAGCCTGCCTTCACAAGCTCTACTGAAATGAAGCAGATCTTCCCTTGGGTCAGAAGGCAGAGAGAAACCAAGACAGGGAAGCTGCCACAACCACATCTGGAGTGGTGACTTCAGATCAAGATCCTGCTATCACCTCAGACATGAAAAACTCTAACACAGCAATATCAAGTAAAAAAAAATCAGTCTACTCACCCTCTATACAAGCCTAAAGCAAAATGTCACACCCAAAAAATGGCACAGTATCAATGGATTTCCTCAATCCAGAAAGTCTGATGAAACATTCAGACATAGAATTTAAAAGAACAATGATTGAATATTTTAAATAGATGAAAGACAAACTTGAAGACTTACAGGACAATGCAAGCAAAAACCAGGAGGAGCTTAAATAACAATCCAAATCAATGCACAGAAAACAAATGAGATATTAGAGGCTCTGGAAAAATAAGAAACCACAATCCAAAATATTAAGATCAATGTTTCAGATGCTGTCAACATGATGGAAGGACATATGAATAGGGTTGAAGAGATGGAACACAGAACCAGTGAAATAGAAGATAGATTTGTCACCACTGATATGCTACAACAAAAAGCAGAATCAAAAAGGAAGGAAACAGAAGAAACCTAAGAATACTGTAGGACACCCTCTAGAGAAATAACATGTGCATCATCAGAATCCTAGAATAGAAAGAAGCATCTAAAAACACACACACACAAAAGTTGTTGAAAAATTATTAGAAGAAAGTTTTACAGGCATAATGAAGAATGAGAGAATATATAATCTAGAAGCTGAGAAAATACCATATAATAACAAAACAAAAAGAGGTAATAGACACGCTACTAAAATAGTTGGAAATGTCAATACACCACTCTCACGAAAAGATAGAAATTCCAGAAAGAAACTCAACAAAGACTCTGAAGAATTAAACCACACAATAAACCAACTTGATCTCATAGGTATTTACAGGCTAATGTACCCCAAAAGATCACAATATACTTCTCCAATGTGCATGGACCATTCTCTAGACTAGGTCACATTTTAGGTCACAAAGCAAGCATCAACAAATTAAAAAATATAGAAATAATACAAAGTGTCTTCTGAGACCACAATGCTACAAAATTAGAAATTAGTAACAAGAGGATAAAGAAGAAAAAAACCATGTTCGGAAGCTGAACAACATCTTGTATGAACATGAAAGGGTACCAGAAGAAATAAAAACAGAAATGAAAAAGTTTCTTGAAACAAATGAAAATAAAAACACTACTTACCAAAACCTCTGGGAAACAGCCAAAGCAATAATCAGAGGTCAATTTATAGCAATAATCAAGCACATTAAAAGACAGGAAGAAATGGACATTGACTCTTTAACCCAACATCACAAAAAATGGAAAAAGAACAGCAAGAAAACCTGACACCCTCAAAAAAAACCCCTGAAATTATAAAAATTAGGGCAGAAATAAATGAAATAAAAAAGAGAAAAACAATTAAAACCATCCGCAAAACCTGGAGTCGGTTCTTCGAAAAGTCAATAAAATCTACACACCACTATCAAAACTAACCAAAAAAAAAAAAAAAAAGACACAAATAATCCCAGTAAGAGATGGAACAGGCAATGTCACAACTGAATAATTTAAAAGCGATGTATGATAGGGTATTATGGTTATCCCAAGAGTCCACAATTATGGTTGCATAGTGGAGTGTACTTGGGACAGTGGGAGGGATGCACGGGGATTGTATATCAAAGAAAGATTTTTTTTTTACTTTTCAAAGAGAGGAGCAACTGGAGTGGGGTGACAGGGGAGAGGGCTGGGCAGGGAGAAAAGTGCAACAATGAATGAATGGAAATTAAAAATCTCTGTAAATGTTCATTAAAATAACTAAAATAAAACCTGAAAAAAATTAAATAATGATGCATTAATAATAATGGGTGACTGGATTGCAAAAGTTGGGAACAGGGAAGAAGATGAATAGTCAGAAAACATGGACTTGGTGACAGAATTGAGGCTGAAGATAGAATTGTGTACAATCAACAATTTATTTATTGCAAATATCTTTTATAAGAAACATAAACCCAGACTATGTAAGTTTCATTTGATGGTATGCATAGGAATCAAATCTATTACTTCTGTGGATCTATGGAGAAGCTCAACATCAGGTGTGAATTACTGGGCCAGGTGCTATTTGAAGAACAGACCATCAGCTACTCATATGCAAGTTCAAACTAAAGCTAAGAAGCTTAAGCTAAATGAAACCCACAGGAACCAAAATTTGACCTTGAGTCTATCCCATCTGAATTTCAAAACCATCTCAGCAACAGGTTTGAGGCCTTGAAAACTCATAAATGAATGCCTGGTTAGGTGTAGGGGAATATCTACAATATCATCAGGAAAAATGCAAATAGTCATTACAAAGACAGAGGAGGAAGAAAATACCAAGATGGATGTCCAAAAAAGGCTCTGAATATTGCACTAAAATTCTGAGAAGCCAAAGCAAACAGAAGAAATCAAGAAGTTCAAGAGCTGAATAGAAAATTTTAAAGGGCAGTGCAGGAAGACAAAGCAAAGTATTATAATTAAATGTGTAAAGAGCTGCAGCCAGAAACTCAAAAGGGCTGAACTCACTTATCATTTCTTAAGCTGAAGAATGTGAAGGAAAAATTCAAGCCACAAGTTGCAATACTTAAGGATGTTTTGGACAGAATATTAAATGACCCAGGAAGGATTAAAGGAAGAGGGAAGAGGTTTACAGTCCCTGTAGCAAAAAGAATTGACTGGCACAGAAGAATTTCATGAAACAACATATTATCTGTAGTAGTGAAGGAAGAAGTTCAAGTTGCTCTGAAGGTACTGGAAAAAAGAAGGACCCCAAAATCTACGGCATACCAAATGACCTATTTCAACAAACAGACGCTGCCCTGGACTTACTCACCATGTTGTGCAAAGAAATCTAGAGGACAACCACCTGACTAACTGTGTGGAAGAGACTGATACTTGTTTCCATTCCAAGTAAAGGTGACATCACAGAGTATGAACAATATTGAACAATATCATAAATAACACATGCAAGCAAGATTTTGTTGAAAAGTTTCCCAAAATTTTAAGAACAGTATATCAGCAGAGAACTGCCAGATGTGCAGGCTGAGTTTAGAAGAGTCC
Source organism: Elephantulus edwardii (assembly GCF_000299155.1). Taxonomy (NCBI): domain Eukaryota; kingdom Metazoa; phylum Chordata; class Mammalia; order Macroscelidea; family Macroscelididae; genus Elephantulus; species Elephantulus edwardii. The sequence goes on from NW_006400114.1 coordinate 1,003,035, forward strand.
ATGGTACTAGTGATATTATAGTTAATGTTAGATGGATCTTAGCTGAAAACATATAGTACCAGAAGAATGTCTGTGTTTTTTTGACTATGCAAAGGCCTTTGACTGTGTGGATCACAACAAACTGTGACTAATACTGAGGAGAATGGGAGTCCCAGAACTCTTGATGGTGCTTATGTAAAACCTTCTATTTTCTAAGTCTGCCACATTCAATACAATTTCCATTTAATGGTCTAAGATTAATGTGAAAATATAATTTACCATATGAGATGGAATTATTGTTCTGAACAAATGGTAAGCAATATGAAACCCTAGAATAACAGGAGCAAATATGCGTGTCTTTGCCAAACCAGTATAGATGATCACCTCATATGAGTTCGCCGCTCTTCCTAAACTGAAAAATAGGAACACAGGGAGGAAAGCAACAGTGACTCTTTGGTTTGAAAGGATGTGCTAGAATTTTCATGCATCAATTTCATGATATCTCTAAAACCACAGTTGTTATATTAGCACACTTGACTCAGGGGGAAGAAGAAGAAGAAGGAGGAGGAGGAGGAGAAGAAGAAGAAGAAGAAGAAGAAGAAGAAGAAGAAGAAGAAGAAGAAGAAGAAGAATGAGGAGGAGGAGGAGGAGGAGGAGAAGAAGGGAGACTTAGCTTAAAGGACAAATATAGAGTTCTGCTGGCTTAGTATCAGGAATTGCACTGTTAACTCAAAGGTACAGATTGAGAATCTACTAGTTGAGCTGCAAGAGAAACATGACCAATATTTTCTGGTGTGATTTATAACCTCTGAAAACCAATTTTAACATCAGCTATGGGCAGGTTCTGACTGAAAAGTACATGACAACTATAGCCTTTTTTCATGGACTGAATTGAAGTTAGATTGTTGTTGTTATGCGTGGTCGAGTCGCCTCTCAACTCATAGTGACCTTATGTACAACAGCCCTAAAACCTGCTCTATCCTGTGTCAATCTTATTGTTTCTGACACACCTACCCACATTTTACCAGTAACTGAATCAATCCATCTCATAAAGGGTCTTCTTCTCTCGCACTGTCCCTCCAACCTCCCAAGCATAATGTCCCTCTCCAAGGACTGGTTCCACCTTGCAATATGTCCAAAGTATGTGAGTTTAAGCTTCAGAATCCCTGCCTCCAAGGAGTAACCTGATCTTACCATCTCTAGGATGAACCTTTTTGTTCTCCTAGCTCTCCACGATATATTGAACACTCTTCTCCAGCACCACCACTCAAAGGCATCAATTCTCCTTCTATCATTGCTTGTCACTTTCCAGCTTTCCGATGCATAGCAAGTAATTGCAAAGATCATGGCCTATATCAGGTGCACCATAGTCTCCAGACTGATATCATTGCTCTTCAGATCTTTGGAGAGGTTTCTCACAGCAGAATTTCCCAAAGCAATTCATCTTTTAATTTCCTGGCTACTGGTGCCAAGAGTTTTGACTGTGGAGCCAAGCAAACTAAAGCTGTTAAGAATCTCGATCTCTTTACTATCCATCATGATGCTGCCAATTGATCTAGTTGTGAGAAAGAAACTTTGTTTTCTTGATGTTGAGCTTCAATCCATATTGAAAACTACAGTCCCTGATCTTCTGCAGCAAGCGCTTCAGGTCCTCCTCAGTTTCAGCAAGCAGGGTTGTGTCATCTGCATAACACAGATTATTGATGAGTCTACAACCAATCCTGATGCCACATTTCTCATAATAGAGCCCAGATAGTAAATATAAATTTCTACATACTTAATGGAAAATAAACATACATTTTTTTATTTTTAATTACATTTTAATTAATATTTTTATCATCTTAAACAGTGTTTCATGCATAGTTATCTTTTATACACTCTTTCCATTACATTAAATTTTGTTCATATATATTGTGAGTTCCTGACCCCTTTCTAAGATCTTAGTTATAACTACATTTGTGGAAGCATGTAAGCCAGCTTCTTCATGCCTCATCCCCTAATATCTCACTTTTAGATACCAAATTAGTGATTTACCCATCCCTGCCAAACCACTACTAAACCCGTATATTTCAACTACTATACCGATTGATGTATTTAAACTAAGGTGCTACCCTAGTTGTGCTCACCAAGTTTGTTGTTGTTGTTATGTGCCGTCGAGTCGCTTGCGACTCATGGCGACCCTAGGTACAACAGCCCTAAACCCTGCTCTATCCTGTGCAAATTGCACTGCCTCTGACACACCCATTTTGATTACCCCATTCACTGAATCAATCCACCTCATAGAGGGTCTTCCCCTCCCGAGCCATCCCTTCACCTTCCCAAGCATGATGTCCCTCTCCAAGGGCTTCTCCCTCCTTACAACATGTCCAAAGTATGTCAGACGAAGCCCCAGAATCCTTGCCTCTAAGGAACAGCCTGGTTTAACCCTCTCCAGGATGAATCTGTTTGCTTTCTTGGCAGTCCATGGTACATTCAATACTCTTCTCCAGCACCACAGCTCAAAGGCATCAATTCTCCTTCTGTTCTCCCTA
>NW_006400114.1:1006719-1027773 GCF_000299155.1 Elephantulus edwardii
TCAATATCAAGAAGAGAAAGATTCTCACCACTGGGCCAATTGGCAGCATCAGGATGGATGGTGAAGAGATTGAGATTGTTAACAGCTTTAGTTTGCTTGGTTCCGCAGTCATCACTCTGGACACCAGTAGCCAGGAAATTCAAAGACGTATTGTGGTGGGAAAGTCAGCTGTTAGGGACCTCTCCAAAGTACTGAAGAGTAATGGTGTCACTCTGGAGACTAAGATGAGCATTATACAGGTCATGGTCTTTGCAAGCACTTACTATGCATCAGAAACCAAGACAATGACTAGAGAGAATAAAAGGAGAATTGATGCCTTTGAGCTATGGTGCTGGAGAAGAGTATTGAATATATCCTGGACTGCTAAGAACAAGAACAGGTTCATACTAGAGAGGGTTAAACCAGGTTGCTCCTTAGATTAGGATTCTGAGGCTTGTGTGACATACTTTGGACATGTTGCAAGGAGGGAACAATCCTTGGAGAAGGATGACATGCTTGGGAGATGGAGGGACAGCACAGGAGAGTAAGAAGTGGATTGATTCAGTGACTGGGGTAATGGGGTAGGTGTGTCAGAGACAGTGATAATGGCACAGGAAAAAGCAGGGTTTAGGGCCGCTGTACATAGGGTTGCTTAGTTGTGGTGACTCGGTGGCATACAACAACAACAACATTCACTCTTTATTGTTTGCCACTTCTGCATTCCAGTCATCTATTATCACTAACACATCTTCATTGCATGTTTGATTATTTTGGACTACAAGATTTAGTAAAAATTCTCAATTTCTTCCTCTTTGGCTCCAAATGTAGAAGAATATATTTGGATAATAGTCATGTTAATGGATCTTTCTTGTATGCATATAGATATTTTCTTATTACTCACAACAGTATATTTCAAGATAGAACTTTTTTTAGTATGAATGAAACACCCTTCTTTTTGTTTTTCCTTCCCAGCATAGTATATCATATCATATTCAAAGTAGCCAAACCTGGTCCATCTCATCTCATTAATGCCTACCATGTTGATATTCATCAGTTTCATTTTATATTTAGCAATTTCCAGTTTTCCAACATACTATGTATACTGAATGTTTCAGTTATTAAACAATGTTTTTTGTTCTTTTTCGTCGTTTCAACTGACTTCCAGTCTGGGCTATCCCACTATACTATTATAACTATCCACATTCCATTAGTGTTCATAGGAAATTCAAAGGCTCGTATTTAAGAAGTAAATGGCCAATCCTACTTCCTAGTGTGTCTTAATCAGGAGGCTCCACAAATACATCCTTACTATGGGTATCTCTTTTGGCATTTGACACACCAGTGGCACAGCTTTTAGTATCACAACAACCCCAAGTTATCTCAGTACAACAAACTGACAGACAAGTGCTGCACCACTTAGAAAAATGTCCTCCCCCAATGCAATTAACATTTGCTGAAGGACACACATCTGACTTTTAAAAGTAAAGACCTGCCCACCAGATTCTGATTGATTTAAACAATAGGCTTCCAGCCAACAGATGACTGTTAATTCAGTACAAACAGCCAATCAGCTCACAAGTGGTTGTTAATGAAATTAAAAAAAAAGAATAGTAGTGGGAAAATATGGGCTTGGTGAGAGAAATGAGGCTGAAAATAAAATGACTGAATTTTGTATTTGCAGAGATTTATTCATTGCAAATATCTTTTTTAAAAGACAGAACTTTACACATGTATCTCACCTGGTGGGCTGCATAGGAATCAGAATGACTACATTTGTGGAAGAATTATTGGAGAAACTCAGTATCATCAGTCTAAACTGGGCCAGGAGGTAGACTGTGGGTCAGACTATGTATTACTTATGTGCAAGGTCAAATTGAGGCAGAAAATTAAAATAAGCCCACAAGAACCAAGATATGATCTTGAATCTGTTCCATCTGAATTTTAAGGCCATCTGAGGAACAGATTTAAAGCACTGAACACCAATGAGCAAAGGCTACATGAGTAGTGAGATGATATCAAGGATATTACCCAAGAAGAAAGTAAAAGGTCATTACAAAAACAGAAGAGAAGGAATAGAACTTGAAATAGATGTCAGAAGGTCTCTAAAAATTGCATTGGAGTGTCAAGAAGCTAAGAACAAAAGGAAAACATGCCAAAGTAAAAAGAGCTGAAAAGAAATTCAAATGGCAAATCATGAAGCCAAACCAAAGTACTATAAAAGAAAAAGAGCTGAAAAGAAAATGTTAAAGGGCAGGTCAGGAGGACAAAATAAAGTATTGTAATGCAAAGTGCAGAGAGCTGTAATTGGAGAATAAAAAGGGAATACCTTGTTCTGCATTTCTCAAGCTGAGAGAACTAAAAAACCAATTTAAGCCTCGAGTTGCAATGTTGAAAGATGCCATGGGCAATATGTTGAATCATCAAGAGTCTATCACAATTGGTGGAATTGTAAAGTTGTGCAACCATTCTGGAAGGTAGTTTGGTGCTTCCTCAAAAAGCTGAACACAGAATTTCCATATGACTCAGCTATTCCACTACTTGGAATATACCCTGAGAATATGAGAATTGAAGCATAAAGTGAGATTTGTACAGCAATGTTCATAGCAGCATTATTCACCATCACAAGAACATAGAAACAACCCAAATGTCCAACCACAAATGAAGGGATTGAGAAATCATTCACACAATGGAATACTACACAGCAAGCAGGGGCAATAAGTGTAAGTTATTACCTAACTTGGGAGGGACTGGAGAGCATTATGCTGAGTGAACTAAGTCCCACAAAGAGAAATATCGTATAAAACCATTATTGTAGAATGAGTATAAGGATCCACGAGGGGTAGAAGAGGCTAGAAGCAGAGGGATGGGGATGTGCAGGGAGAGGTGGGGAGGGGGGGGATTTACAATTGGGATGTACAATTTGATTGGTGGGGGGATGAGGGAAATTAAAGAATTTGTTCAAATTTATATTCAAGTTTTTCAAATAAACTAGTGGGATTTTTTTTTAAAAGGGAAACTATCAAAAGATGATGGAGGAATGGAAGAATCACTGTACTGGAAATAACTGATTAACACTGAAAAATTTCAGGAAGTACTATATGAGCAGGAGCCAATGTAATGAAGGAGGAAGTGGAAGCTCCACTGAAGACACAATGGCAAAAAATTATGTCCCGGGGGATATCAATGGGATACTAACTGACTTGTTTGAATTAATAGATGCAGCATTAAATACTCTCATCAATCTATGCCAGGAAATTTGGATTACAGCTGTCTGGCCAGTGGATTGGAAGAAGTCCATATTTGTTCCCATTTCCAAGAAAGGTGATCCAACTGAATGTGAAAAATACTCAACAATATCATTAATATCACATGCAAGTAAAATACTGCTGAATATCATTCAAAACCTGCTAAAAATTACATATATAGAGAACTGCCAGAAGTTCAAGCACGATTTAGAAGAGGCCGTTACCCTGGTGATATCATTACTGGTGCTGGATGGATCCTGGCTGAAAGTAAAGGATACCAAAAGAATGTCTACTGTGTGGATCATAACATGATAACATTGAGAAAATGGGAGTCCCGAAGCACTTAACTGTGCTCATGTGGAACCTATGCCTAGACCAGGAGGGTGTTGTGTGAACAGAGCAGGAGAACACCGCATGCTTTAAAACTGAGAAGGTAGTACATCAGAGTTGTATTCTCTCTCCATACCTTTTTAATCTGTATGCTGAGCAAATTATTCAAGAAACTGGACTCTATGAAGAGGAGTGAGGCATCAGGATTGGAGGAACAATCAGGAATATTCTGTGTTTGGTAGATGACACAGTCTTGCCTTGCTTGATGAAAATGAGGAAGACGTGAGGCACATGTTGGAAAAGCCTTCAAAATGGATTGCATCTCAATCTCAAGAAAACAAAGATTCTTACCACTGGACCGAAAAGAAACATCATGATGAATGAAGAAGAGATTGAAACTGTCAACAGCTTCATCTTACTTGGGTCCACAATTAACACCCTTTGTAACATCACTGAGGAAATAAGGAGACCTTGCACTGGAAAACTCTACAGTTAGGGATTTCTCCAAACTATTAAAGAATAATGATGTCAGTTTGAGGACTAAGGTGCATCTGATTCAGGCCATAGTTTTTACAACCACTAACTATACATTTGAATGTTGGGCAATGAATAAGAATGACAGAACAAGAATTGATGCCTTTGATTTCTAGTTTGGAAAAGAGCACTGATATGGATAGCAACAACAACAACAACAACAAAAAACACCAAAAACAACCCCTAACATATATGTCTTGGAAAGAGTGGAGCCAGAGTGCTCTTTGGAGGCAAGAATGATGAGTCTTTGCCTCATATACTTTGGGCATGGTGCTAAGAGGGGATATTCATTGGAGTGCGGCTTGATTTTAGGAAGGGTGGAGGGTCAACGAAGTAGAGGAAGACCCTCAACTGGGTGGATTGATACGGTAACTGCCTTAATAGGCTTTTGTGTGTCAGGAAGTGTGAGGATAGCACACGACAGGAACTTTTGTTCATAGGATTGCTAGGAGTCATTCATACTCTACTCAATGACACCTAGTAACAACAACAAACAAATCAGTACTCTGAGGGAACAAGTATTTCCCTTTTGTTGATGAATCCTCTGTTGAAATTGGAAACTTTGAGCATCTGCATCCACAAGCAAATTCCAGTTCAGTGCAAGCCATCAAGTTTCAGCAGCTGATCCTAGATTCCCCCAGAGAGCATATCTTTATCTAGTTGGGTTCTAGTCAGCTCATCCCCAGCCATCTGTAGCTAGGTTCAAATGGGCATCAGCTGCAAACTCAGGGTCCACACTTCCCCCTGCTTTCCAGGTTATAGGTCTAACTCCCACATAGAGTCAAGTCAATAAGCCAAGGGTCCTTGTGACTCTTCAAGCCAACAACCCTTCCCTGCAAAACCACATATTTGCACAGGCTAGGTGGACAGCAATGAAGGAATGTGCACAAGTTCAGTCTGTTTCTCCATTGTTGTATTCCTCCCACTTCATCTCTTGTAGATCCAGGAGATTACTATGAGTGAGCATACTCCAACCTCATGTCTTGGAAGTGAGCTTTAATGGGAATTAACTCTACCCTGCTCAGAAACCAACAGTCTAGAGAACACCTTCTTTTTTGGAGAGTGTAGAAATATATATATTTTTTAAATTTCATTTCCCCCCCTTCATTCTTCTTATGAAAGGAGCTCTTATAGCATAGTATAAAACTTGCTAACATTGGATAATTTCCTTAAGTCAAGATTTAGGGCCTTGGAACATAATGGAGGATCACTATGAACTGTAAAAAACAATGGGTTTTGTTTAAATATTTCCTTATAAGCAGCCCATAATTTTTCAGAATAAGCAAAAAACCTATTGCAACTAATAGCAAGAGAGCTATAAGTCAGGAAGGAAGAGGAGAAAAAGAAAGATTGAAAAAGGAACTAGAAAGAAGTTTGATGAACGATTTTACATGGTGGAGAGTGTAATAAATCGTGTGAAACAAAATGTGTATCATCAGTTGCATGGAATTTTTTTTTTGAACTGTAAATTTTTATCCCTCTGTACAGAGGGTCAAAGACTGCAGCCTCCAATATGGATTGAGGCTCAATGTCAAGAAGACAAAGATTCTCACCACTGGGGCAATTGGCAGCATCAGAATGGATGGTGAAGAGATTGAGATTGTTAACAGCTTTAGTTTGCTTGGCTCCACAGTCAACACTCTCAGCACCAGTAGCCAGGAAACTAAAAGACGTATTGCTATGGGAAAGTCTGTTAGGGACCTCTCAAAGTACTGGAAAGCAATGGTGTCTCTCTGGAGAATAAGGGTACATCTCATACAGGCCATGATCTTTGCAATCACTTGTTATGCATCAGAGAGTTGGACAATGACCAGGGAGGATAGAAGGAGAATTGATGCCTTTGAGCTGTGGTGCTGGAGAAGAGTATTGAGGGTACCATGGACTGCTAGGAAAACAAACAGATTTGTCCTGGAAAGGGTTAAACCGGGTGGCTCCTTGGAGGCAAGGATTCTGAGGCTCGGTCTAACATACTTTGGACATGTTGTCAGGAGAGACCGGTCCTTAGAGAGGGACATCATGCTTGGTAATATGGAGGGAAGGCGCAGGAGGGGAAAACCCTCTATGAAGTGGATTGATTCAGTGACTGGGGTAATCGGGGGTGTGTCGGAGACAGTGCGATTGGGACACGACAGAGCAGAGTTTAGGGTTGTTATACAAAGAAAGGGTCGCTATGAGTCGCAAGCAACTCGGCGGCACATAACAACAACAACAAATTTTTATCCAAATCTGTCTTTCTTGTTTCACACATATACATAAATCCTTTACTAAAATTAAAAAAAAAATATTCTTAGAAAATATTTTGAGAAAACACTCCAGGAAATGTAATTAATTTGCTTTTTATAGCTTAGGGTAGTTTATTTTTTAAAAATGCAATTAACCAAAAGGCTATATTATAAAAAGCTGTCCTAGTAAATGTAATTAGGGTAAATTGCTGAGAAAAACTTTCTATTAATTGAGAAGATTCTCAAAGTATTGCCATTTTGCTCTTCCAGCTCTTTGATAGAAGATTTGATATAAGCAAGTGCCTCCCTGTTCTTCTTCCTGGCATTAGAGCAGTAGATAGAATTTCAGGATTCTGTACTCATTAGCCAGGCCATCCAGGCAATAAACTACACTTAGAAGAATTTAGCTCCAAGTCGTCATGATGTGCCCACAACAGGAAAGAGTGGGTTACTGAGTCCTCAAGTAATTTTTCTGAAGAATTTATAGGAGATGAAAAGACCCCTTATACATACATCTTTTTAATCACTGGTGACCTCAATATGCCAACCCAAATTTTTGAAAGGAAACTTAAGCACAAAAGCTATTCCTCGTATTTGAATGTATTTTCCCCCCTCTCTCTATCACCCCCGATTTTGCTATCAGTCACGGTTGCTAGTATCCCTGCTGTTTTCATCTTAGCTGCCAACTCTGTCAGTTACTAAAATATTGTTTATGCAGGAGCAATTTGTGTGGGTTTTTTAGGGTGTTTTTTTTTTTAGAGAGATGAAAAGCAGATTGCAAAAGCAGGCTATTGATAACTTGTTGAAATACATTCTGGTTTGAATATTCAATATAATTTTTAAATTATTATTCACTATTTTATGTTGAGTGGTAAAGTGCTTTTCAAAGAATTGATTTTTTTAAAAAAACAAAACCAAACCTTTCATCCTTGGAATAATTGCCAATGTTCCTTTATTTGTGTATATTGTATATTTCATCATGTATCTTTAATGTTTTAGACACATGGAAGATAAATTGTGATGATGCTTCAGTTTGATATCAGGGTCCCCCCCAATATAATACCTACAGGCTGTGAATAAATTATTATATGTGCAGGTATATTTTTAATATATTTACACATCTTATTTGAAATATTTTATAATTTGTTTCTAAAAATGCTTGAAAAGATCTTTGTAAAAATTCAGTTAAGGTAAATTGAATTTTGTTTTATTCAGTGGTCTCTTTCTTAGAAAAAGCAAACAACAACAAGAAGCCTTGCTATTTTAGAATATATTGAACTTAACTTTCTTCGAAATGAAAATAATGTCTAAAATTGGGCTTTCTGGATATGTTGTCATGATACCTCTATTATTAATAGAACTGTACTTTCTGTCTTTAGTTTGTCATTTTCTGTTTTACTTCTAAGGATCCAGTGTTGGGGTTTTTTTTTAAATTCTCTTCTTTCCTTCTCTTTCCAAATTTTAATAATTCTATTTTTTTACTTTAAAAAAAATCACTCTTCTACATTCTCATTTCTATTTTTATTCCATATAATGTTCGGGAAAGTTCTAAATAGCTTTCATCTTTTTATATTGAATAGCTCGGGAAACAAGCACTTTTTGGCTGCTTTTATATACTTAGGAAATCTGATGTAATGAAATACTTTAACTCAGTTAGCATAATCGAAATGTGTCATTGACTTTCTAGCTCTTTCTCTTTATAATTCTCCATTGCTCTTCTCCGTTATATAGTTTATGAAAAGAATAATATAAAATATTATTCTGTATTTTCTTTGGAAAGGAAGAAAACAGTGATCAGTTTCTTCTATTTCATGACAGCTGTTATTGTTTTTGCTTCTAGGCATAGTGACCATTGTTCTGTCTGACCTCGATTAACTTGGTGAATAATTCCATTGAAAAGTTATGGCTTTTATTTCTTTGCTGAAAACACAATTAGCCTATATGCTGTTTGGAAACAAACCTCCATTTTTCATTGAGATTATAAAAACTGACAAAATGCCAGATCTCTCTCTTTAATGAATAAGAAATAAGTAAATTTCTTTTTGCCTCCCAAAGTTATTTTATTTTTTTTTAAAAAGTAGTAAGAAAAGACTTGGAAATTTTGGGGCTTCTTAATTTTTTCTAAGCATGTCATTATAATCATGATAGTAGCTTTGAAGAACTATGTAATAGTAGGGCCTAATTGATTATAATTCTGATTAATACTATCTACTAAAGAGCCAAATAAAACAAACCCACCACCATAGAGTCAATTTCTGCTCATAGCAAGCCTGCAGAACAGAATAGATATCCCTTTTACAGTTTCTAAGGCTCTGGATCTTTATAGGAGCAGACTGCCTCGTTGTTATTTCATGGAGAGGCTGGCAGATTCAAATTGCCAACCTTTCAGCTGTTTTTGTTGTTGGGTTACACAGAGTCAGCTGTGACCCCCGGTGACTCTGTGAACAACGGACTGACACTTATGCTATTCTCACAATCTTTGCTATGCCCATCATTGCACTCACTGTGTAAATCCATCTGATGGAATATTTTCTTCTCCTTCACTGACAAAGCAGAAAAGTCTTTTTTAAAAATATTGCTCCTCCTGATAACATGTACTTTCCAATGATTAATCCTCTGTATCACCAATATCTTTTAAATATAGTTACAGTGTTTTATATATACCAAAAATTTGTGTACTAATAAACAAATACATTGTAATGTTAACCATTTGTCATTTTGCTCTTTGTTTTAGTTGACTAATTGTAAAACATTTTCCTGCAGGAATGTTATGCAGATTATCTTATTGCAGATATAACTGAATGTCTGGGATTAATCATAAATTTAAAATGATCAACAGTTTTTTAAAAAATCTAAATGTCCTCTTACTTTTTTTCTCATGTGAAATCAAAATATTACTTTAAATTGTCGTTTTGGGGTATTTATGGAAATCATTTGCTATCTATGGCCGATGTAGTCTCTATAGAGAGTTAACCCAAAGACCATGCATCCTTGGCAGTTCAAATCTACCACCCACTTACTCCAGTGATGAAAGATAGGCAGTCTCCTTCCTTGTGATTTACAGCCTCAAAACCCAATGAAGAATAAGCTATGAAGGACTTCAGACAGGATAAATTACCTTACCTGATAATCGAACAGTGAGGTTCCTCAGTCAAGATAATTCTTGCTACCTGCTGGAGAACCAGAGAGGTCTTCAGGTAAGGTGACTTGCTTGCCCCTCCCTTGGCACAGGGAGCTCCCCAGCAAAGGCGAGTCTTCCAATACATCCAGGACCAGAAAGGACTTCAGACAAAGTGAGTTGCCCTACCTCATTCTGGATCAGTGAACTCCTCAGCCAAGAACAGTCTTCCCTCCCACCCTGGGATCAGAGTGGACTCCAGGTAAGGTGAATTTCCCAACCTGATCCTGATGTATTTAGCTTCCCAGGAAAGGTGAGCCTTTCTGCCCAGCTTGGAACCAGAAAGCACTCAGGCAGGGCAAGTTGTTATTCCCTCCCCTGGATCAGTGAGCTCCCCAGTTGAGGTTGTTTGACCTTGAACCTGTAACAAATCCAGGCAAGAAAAATTCTATCACAGTAATTACGGAAGAAGCAGACTACTTGAAACCCCACACAAAACAAAATCAAGATATCATCCCCAGAAATGATCAAAACACAGAATCACTTAATCTCCTGGACCATAAATAGTTGGCTGGAGCTTCTTGGCATAAAAATCAAAACAACAATGATCAAGTATTTTCATTGGGTGAAAGAATATGTCAAAGAACTTCAGGAAGCTAAGCAAAACTGAAGAGAAACTTTAAAAAAGCAATGCAAGATAAAGTAGACTAAACAAATGAAACACAAGAATTTGTGAATAAAAATCAAGAATATTAAGACCAAATCTCAGAAGCTGTCAACATATTGGAAGATCAGATAGGCAGAATCGAAGCAATGGAGCATAAAATCAATGAACAGTAGCTAGAGTTCTTAGCACTAAGCTGCTCCAGCAAAAGGCAGAATCAAAACAGAAGGAAAATGATAGGACAGTTTCATATTTGTTGTTCACAGGGCCATTTTGAGTCATCATCAACTTGATCACACTTAATAACAACCGAAATCTTAAAACAATATGACTAGCTTTATAAGTGCTTCCAGTAAGCTCAAAGGGAGAAGAGTTCCGTCAATCATAATAACAGTACAAAGACAATTCCACTGAGATTAGACATGCTCCTGAGCCCCCTTCCTCATCCTAAGATGTCCCATTTTCTTCTATCAATTCTAGTACCAAGTGTCCTTCCCAAGACTCTCACTACTTTTCTTATGAATTCAAGAATTTATTATGTTTGCCAAACATAACTCACAGACAGTACTTTGGAGTACAGGGTTTACCAGGGAAATTGTTGTTGATGATTGCCTTTGAGTCAAACACAACTCATAGCGACCCAATGAACAAAAAGCCTGCAGCGCCTCTACAACTATTGACATTTATTAAAGTTCATAGAGTTTCTGGAGACATGTTGTTTAGGAAGTGGATGCCACTCTGGCATCTAAACCTGTCATGGTATGTTATTGTTTTTATGTACCATAGAGTGGCCTGTGATGTATAGTGGCCCTATGTACAGTAGCTCTGAACCCTTTCCTGTCTTGAGCCAGTCTTACTAACTCCAACACACCAGCCCCTCTCACCCCAGTTACTGTTTCAATCCATCTCATTTGAGGTTTCTTTCTCACACTGTCTTTCAGGTTCAAATTCAGATCATAAACATTCAGGATATACTCTTTCAATGAAGACGATCTCTTCCCAAATGTGCTCTCTAACAGATCTATCTCTTCCTCTTACACTTATAGCCTTGGCCACTTTTCTTCCAGAGCAAATGCTACAAGGCTCTCTTATATTTGTCTATTATACAGCATTCACTCTTTAACATTAGTCCTAAAGTAGTAGTTGTATATTACTTGTAGATTGGCAGACCTAGCTCAATTCAGTCTCACACTGGTCCCTGGGTCTCTGTCACCTCTGTTGCCATAACTCCCACTGCTGTCACCATCACTACTGCTTCTTCCACCACTGCTGCCATCTGGAATGTGATTTCTTCATCTCTGATTCCCACGAGAACCTCAAGTCTAATGCATTCATTGCATTTTCTTGCTCTTCTCTCTTGATGGTAATAGATTTCATGTTTTTAGTCTCCTAAAAAAGCCTCATGCAATACCAAAACAGACCAATTCCTTGTTATTGTTCTGTACATCTTATCTGCATGGTTCCACGTGAAAGTTACAATCTGTTTATTTACAATTTTAGCAAGCAATCTCATATCTTTGTTAAAATTGTAAATAAATATCATCTTTTCAAGTGGAACCATGCACATAAGATGTGTAGAACAATAACAAGGAGCCATGAAAATAAGATGTGTAGAATAATAATAAGGGTTTGGTCAGTTTTAGCAAGCTACCCAATCTCATCAGTGTGCTTCCAAAGCAAGGCCTCTCTGGCAGTTGGAATCCACCAGTATCTTTGCAGGAGAAAGATGGAAAATCTTTTCCCCTGTGATTTACAGCCTCAAAAAAAAACCACCCCAAACAAACAAACAAACAAACAACCCACACAAAAGCAACTGGAGGATAACTACTTGATGAAAATAAATAAGAGTAAGTAAGTAATACTCACCAAATATCTAACATTTGTGTTGCTCTGGGTACCCAGCGGTCCTGGCAACCCAAAAGCCAGTGGTTTAAATCCATCAGCTTCTACATAATGTTGTTGTTGTTGTTATGTGCCGTCGAGTCGTTTGCGACTCATAGCAACCCAATGTACAACAGCCCTAAACCCTGTTCTATCCTGTGCCAACCTCATTGCCTCTGGCACACCCATCCCGATAACCCCAATCACTGAATCAATCCACCTCATAGAGGGTCGTTCCCTCCTGCGCTGTCCCTCCACTCTACCCAGCAAGATGTCCCTCTCCAAAGACCTGTCTCTCCTTACAACATGTCCAAAGTATGTCAGGCAAAGCCCCAGAATCCTTGCCTCCAAGGAGCAGCCTGGTTTAACCCTCTCTAGGATGAATCTATTTGTTTTCTTGGCAGTCCATGGTACATTCAATACACTTCTCCAGCACCACAGCTCAAAGGCGTCAATTCTCCTTCTATCCTCCCTAGTCATTGTCCAACTCTGTGATGCATAACAAGTGATTGCAAAAACCATGGCCTGTATCGCGCACACCTTAGTCTCCAGAGAGACACCGTTGCTCTTGAGTACTTTAGAGAGGTCCCTAATCGCAGACTTTCCCATTGCAATACGTTTTTTAATTTCCTGGCTACTGGTGCCGAGAGTGTTGACAGTGGAGCCGAGCAAACTGAAGCTGTGAACAATCTCAATCTCTTCACCATCCATCCTGATGCTACCTATTGGTCCAGTGGTGAGAATTTTTGTCTTCTGGACATTGAGCCTCAGTCCATATTGAAGGCTGCAGTCCTCGAACCTCTGCAGTAAGTGCATGAGGTCCTTCTCAGTTTCAGCAAGCAGGGTTGTGTCATCTGCATAACGCAGATTGTTGATATATCTTCCACCAATCCTAACACCACGCTTCTGCTTCTCCTCATAGAGCCCTGCCTCTCAGATAATCTGCTCTGCATACAGGTTGAAAAGGTATGGAGACAGGACACATCCCTGGCGTACACCCTTCCCGATTTTGAACCATGCAGTGTTGCCCTGCTCTGTTCTGACTACTGCCTCTTGGTCCAAGTATAGGTTTCACATTAGCACGATTAAATGTTCTGGGATTCCCATTCTTCTCAGAGTCAGCCACAGTTTGTTATGATCCACGCAGTCAAATGCCTTTGCATAATCAGTGAAACACAGATAGACATTTTTCTGGTCTTCTCTGCTTTCAGCTAATATCCATCTGACATTGGCACTGACATCCCTCATGCCCCTTCTAAGCCCAGCCTGGACTTCTGGCAGTTCTCTGCTAATGTACTGTTCCAGTTGCTTGCATGTGAAATCAATGATATTGCTCTGTAGTTTCCACACTCAGTTGGGTCGCCTTTCTTTGGGATGAGAACAAATATAGACCTCTTCCAGTCAGTTGGCCAAGTGGTTGTTCTCCAGTTTTCTTGGCACAACTTGATGAGCACACCCAGGGCAGCATCTGTCAGCTGAAATATGTCAATTGGTATACCATCTATTCCGGGGGCCTTATTTTTTGCTATTTCCTTCAAAGCAGCTTGAACTTCTGCCTCCATCACCATAGGCTCTGGCTCAAATGCTATTTCATTAAATTCTTCTGTATCTGCCAATTCCTTTCGATACAATGGCTCAGTATATTCCTTCTATCTTCTTTTGATACACCTGAATCATTTAATATTCTGCCTAAAGCATCCTTGATTGTAACAACTTGAGGTTTGAATTTGTTCTTCAGTTCCTTGAGCTTAAGAAATGCTGAACAAGTTCGACCTTTTGATTTTCAGACTCTAGCTCCTCGCACATTTCATTGTAGTATTTTGCTTTATCATGCCGTGCTGCCTTTTGGAATCTTCTGTTCAGCTCTTTAGTGTCTTGGATTCTTCCTTGTGCTTTGGCTTCTCTACGTTCCAGTGCAATCTTCGAAGTTTCTTCTGACATCCATTTTGGTCTTTTCTTCCTCTTCTGTCTTTGTAATGACCGCCTGCACTCTTCCAGGATGATACATTTAACATCCTCCCACAAGATGAAAAACCTTCTCCCATATGATTTATAGCCTCTGAAAAATCCACTGGAAGGTCTGCCTATGTGTTTGTCCCAACTCAACAACAGTGAGTTTGAGAGATGTGTATGTATGTTTGTTCCTTGTTGTTCTCCATACTTTTTCAATCTATATACAGAGCAAATAATTCAGGAGGCAGGACTTTATGAAGAAAAATGTGGCATCAGGAGATGACACAACTTTACTTGTCAAAACTGAAAAAGACATGAAAATTTAGTTGCAGAAGTGCAAGAACTGCAGTCTTCAATATGGATTGCATGTCAACATCAAGAAAACAAAGATTCCTTAAACAAGTTCTATTGGCAACAACAATAGATGTTAGATGGATAGGTAGATGATAGATGATAGACTATAGATGATGAAAAGTTTGAGGTTTTTTTATCAATTTCATCTTGCTCAGATCCACAATCAACACTCCTGACACAAGCAGCCAAGAAATCAAAAGACACATTGCTTTAGGAGAGTCTTTTCTTAGGGACCTCGCCAAAGTGCTAAAGAGCAATGATGTCAGTTTAGAGAATAATATGTGCCTATACAAGGCCACGATCTTCTCAATAGCTCATTATGCATCTGATAGCTGGACAATGACTAAGAATTATTGAAGAATAATCTATGTCCTTGAATTGTGGAGCTGAAAGAGAGTTTTGAACATACCATGAACTACTAAGAGAACAAACAGGTCTGTCTTGAAAAGGGTGAAACTAGGCCTTGGAGGCTCGGAATTTGAATCTCCATCTCATACTTTGATCATGTTGCCAAGAGAGATTTGTCCTTGGAGAAGGACATCATGCTTGGAAGGGTAGAGAGCCAGCACAAAAGAGGAATACTTCAAATGAGACAGAGTGACAGGGTAACTGTGGCAATTGGGGCAGGAGTGTCAGAGACAGTGAGGTTGGCTTAGGATAGGGCAAGGTTCAGAGGTATTGTTTGCAGAGTTACAATGAGTCATAGTACACACAATAGCACATAACAATGACAACATTGTTTATTTTACTCATCCGTGCAGGGAGTTGTAGTGGTCTAGTATGTCAGTAAGTCAATAGGCCCTTGGGCCTGGTGTTAATTGTGTTTGGGATGAACATTCTTGTAAGTGGTATAGCATTGCTCAGCCAATTTGCTATACTGAGGTAACTTGGTGTTGTTGTGATGCTGAGTGCTGTGCCACTGGTGTGTCAAAGGCCATAATGATTACCCATTGTGGACACTGTCTTGTGGAGCTCCCAGATTGATTCATATTGGGAAACAGGAGTGGCATTCATTCCTAAACCACATGCCTCTGGGAAACTCTATGAATATAGAGAACTGACAACGGTTATAGAAAGGTTCAGGTCTTTTGTTAATAGAGTGGCTATGAGTCGTGCTCGATTTGATGGACACTTAACAACAACTATGTTGGAAGTTGATGCACTCTAATCCAAAGGCTATGTCTCTATGGCAGATATGAATTAATCAGCATTTAAGTATAAGGAAGTTGAGAATTCTATTCTAGCAAAGATTTATGGTCAGAAACCTGCTGGAAGGTCAGTAATGAGTTGATTCTGTCTTAGCAAAGAGACTCAGCTTTGTGAGAAGCCATATTGAATAGATATTAGTCAATAATTCATCCTTTTTTACCTTGAGAATATATTTTGGCTCTTGTGGAGTTATTATATTATATACCCAATTTATAGTATTTTCAGTTACTTCACATACTTGTAAAAGTTGAACAACGAATAGGATGACTGGGGAAAAAATTGATGCCTTTGCACCATGGTATTGGTGAAGAGTATTGAATATATCACATATTCCCAGAATAATACATCTCTCTTGGAAGAAATGTAGCAGGCAAAGGATCTTTAGAGAAAAGAATAATGTGATTTTGTTTAACTCACCTTGGACATACTACCAGAGCATATCAGTCCTTAAGAAAGGATATAACGTTTGGAAAAATGGAGAGTCAGTAAAGGAGAGAAAAGCCCTCAGTGGGGTAAACTAATACAGTGGCTGGAATGAGAGATTTAAGCAGAGCAGAGATTATGCAGGCAGCACAGGACAAGGCAGTTTCAATCTATTGTACATAGTGTCGCTTATGAGCTTTTGATGTTTTGTTCAACGATCTCCATTAGTGGACCTAATCCAACCTTCCTACCATTTTTCTACTCTCCTACTGACTAATTTACAGTTCTCTCAATGCTTGCTTCTGAGCCATTGAATAGGTCTTATTCCAGCTCAAACTCCAGCATGAACTTTCACCTTGCTTTTCTGCTTTGGAACTCAGTTATGAAAATCAACACTTCAGGTAAGACTCTTCCAATATTCAACCCTAAAAGATCTGATTTAGCAGTTTTTATATCCTCATATATATCTACATATGGATTCAAGTTCAACATCAAGAAAACAAAGGTTCTCACCACTGGGCCGATTGGCAGCATCACCATAGTGAAGAGACTGAGATTGTTAATAGCTTCAGTGTACTTGGCTCTACAATCAACACTTTTGATACTAACAGCCAGGAAATCAAAAGACAAATTGCATTGGAAAATCTGCTGTCAGGGACCTCTCCAGAGTACTGATGAGCAATGATGTCAGTCTGGAGACTAAGGTGCACCTGATCCAGGCCATGGTCTTTGCAATTACTTGCTATGCATCAGAAAGCTTGGCAATGACTAGGGATGATAGAAGGAGAATTGATGCTTTTGAGCTGTGGTGCTGGAGAAAAGTACTGAATATACTACTATGGAATCCTAGGAGAACAAGCAGTTTTGTCCTAGAAAGGGAGAAACAAGGTTGTTCCTTGGAGGCATGGATTCTGAAGCCCTGTCTGATGTACTCTGGGCATGTTGCAAGGAAGGACCAGTTCATAGAGAGGGACATCATGCTTGGAAAGGTAGAGGGACAGTGTAAGAAAGGAAGATTCTTGATGAAATTGATTGACTCAGTGACTAGAGAGTAATAGGGTAGGTGTATCTGAGACAGTAAGGTTGGCTCGGGATAGAGCATATTTCAGAGCTGTTGTACTCATAGGGTTGCTATGAGTTACGAGAAATTCGACGGCACGTAACAACAACATACCTTTGTAAGTGTACACTATGCTACCATATCACTCATTTGTTGCTTACCTTGCTACTAGACTGACTAAAAGTTTATCATGGATGGATACCATCCAAAATGACTTTGAGATTTTAGAGAATCTAGGTTATTCCATCAGATACATGGGGAACATTCTATTTTTGAGAATGCTCAGAAGCATGCAGGAGCTGACATTAATTTTACCTCTACTAGATGGAACTGACATGGGTTACTAATCGTTTCTGGATTCACTGTTTCTGAGGCTGATAAAAAGAAATATAGAGATAATTCTACGAATACTTATTTTCTTTATGATATATAGAAGACATTGTATCTATGTCCTATATGGCTGTGTAAAACTTTTATCCTTTACATAATAAAGAAATTAATAGATAGATAGATGAATAAATGCATTAAAGATCTGTAAAATTTTACATTGACTTAACCACTCACATTCTATCAGAAACTTTCACAGTTCTGATTTGAAGATTTAAATGAATATTTCTTCCTACATATTTATTCTATAATTTTATTCATTATTCTATAATTATTAGTTATTTCATGTGAGCAAGAACTGTGCTTGGCAATGTGATTAAGGTTAAATATAATTAAGGTGCCTACTGTCAGAAAACTCATAATTGTAGAAGAAAGTAGTTTCCCTTATTTACTTTTCAGATAGTTGGAATGTAATTAAAACATATTTGATAGTAATAGTTCTAAGAAATACATACATAGTATTTTATTTTGAAAGACTTAGCATAGGTCTTGGTTGAATAAATAAAATAGAAATTTAAAATATTCAATTTAAAAGAAAAATTAAGAAATAGTAATCACATTTATTGCATGATAGCAAAAGCTATATCTTATTGATCAAGGGAAATAAACCTTGAAATAAAGAAACTTTTATAAAAAATAAGGAAGTTAAACTCCTTTCTCACTAGAGTTTTGTTAATAGCTTCATATTTCACATGGTACTAGAGGATATTACTGCGGTGACATTCAATAAATCTAAGATAGCAATACAAATAATTAATAATAATCTATTTGCAGAAATCTTGATAAAATACAAGGAAAATGCAATCCGATTATAGCATAATAGAAAGCAAAATGGCACAGTATGAAGCACTGACAAATGAACAGGAATAATAAATGACCTGATTTCCAATGTTTTATTTTTCTCTGACTGAATCTTTTTCCACTTCTTCAACCACATGCCTCTGAAAATTCTATGAACTTGGAGAAACAACAGTAGTTATAGAAAGATTTCAGGTCTTTGGTTCATGGGGTCGCTATGAGTCAATGGCAATCAAGGACAACAACTGCACTTTAGGGTAGGGAGCCTGGAATGGGCTAGCAGGTAGGGGTGGCACTACCCAAAGGCATTGTCTCTCTAGTAGTTTAAATCCACCAGTGACTTTAAAAGAGAAAGATGGGCAATCTCCTTCCGTGCAATCTACAAACTCCAACAAAGCTCTGGGGAGTTGGTCAAAAATTTATTCTGGCTCAACAGCAATGAACTTGAGTGTTTAAAATTATACTTAGCTTTTGGAAAAATATTTCTGACATTTTATTTTCTCCAATAAAATAACTTAGGTTTTTGTTTACTAAATTCCAGAATAGGGCTACTTTGTGACTCATTCTGCTCATGTAAAAATGGCAGCATCAGACTTCCTACTTCCACTTCACAAAGGGAAGAAGGGAGAGTCGTCAGCACTAACAGAGCAATTCCTATGGCATTGAGGGCAGACACACCACCTCTCTCCAAGCATTTTACCAATTCCTACAACAACAATCCTCCTACATCCTCTGCTGCTTTATTGGATTATATAATTTTTTTAAAATTTACTTTTTTTATTATTATTCATGTTAATGAACATTCCAGGTTTGTGTCATCTGCATAACAGAGATTGTTGATGAATCGTCCACCAATCCTGACACCACACTTCTCCTCATAGAGCCCAGCCTCCCGGATAATCTGTTCTGCATACAGGTTGAAAAGGTATGGAGACAGAAAACACCCCTGGAGTACGCCCTTCCCAATTTTGAACCATGCAGTGTTCCCTTGCTCTGTTCTGACAACTGCCTCTTGGTCCAAGTATAGTTTTAACATAAGCCTGATCAAGTGTTCTGGGGTTCCCATTCTTCTCAGAGTCAGCCACAGTTTGTTATGATCCACACAGTCAAAAGCCTTTGCATAGTCAATGAAATACAGATATACATTCCTCTGGTATTCCCTGCTTTCAGCTAAGATCCATCTAACGTTAGCTATAATATCCCTAGTACCACGACCCCTTTTGAACCCAGCCTGGACTTCTGGCAGCTCTCTGCTGATGTGCTGTTCCAGTCGTTTTTGGATAATCTTCAGTAGAATCTTGCTTGAATGTGAAATCAACGATATTGTTCTATAGTTTTCACACTCTGTTGGGTCACCCTTCTTTGGGATGGGAACAAATATAGAACTCTTCTAGTCAGTTGGCCAAGTGGCTATTCTCCAGATTTCTTGGCACAACTTGGGTCAAGGACTGCAGCCTCCACTATGGATTGAGGCTCAATGTCAAGAAGACAAAAATTCTCACCACTGGACCAATTGAAGGCATCAGGATGGATGGTGAAAAGATTGAGATTGTTAACAGCTTTAGTTTGTTTGGCTCCACAGTCAACACTCTTGGCACCAGTAGTCAGGAAATTAAAAGACGTATTGCTATGGGAAAGTCTTCTGTTAGGGACCTCTCCAAAGTACTGAAGAGCAATGGTGTCTCACTGGAGACTAAGGTGTGCCTGATACAGACCATGTTCTTTGCTATCACTTGCTATGCATCAGAGAATTGTACAATGAGGATAGAAGGAGAATTGATGCCTTTGAGTGGTGCTGGAGAAAAGTATTGAGGGTACCATGGACTGCTAGGAAAACAAACAGATTCATCCTGGAAAGAGTTAAACTGGGTGGCTCCCTGGAGGCAAGGATTCTGAGGCTCCTTCTAACATACTTTGGACATGTTGTAAGGAGAGACAGGTCCTTGGAGAAGGACATCATGCTTGGTAGGGTGGAAGGACAGCGTAGGATGGTAAGACCCTCTATGAGGTGGATTGATTCAGTGACTGGGGTAATTGGGATGGGCGTGTCGGAGACAGTGCAATTGGTACAGGACAGAACAGAGTGTGGGGCTGTTGTACATAGGGTCGCTATGAGTTGCAAGCGACTCAACGGCACATAACAACAACAATAATGAACATTTATAGATATTTTAGATTTCCATTCATTCATTGTTGCCCTTTTCTCCTGCTCTGCCTCCCCCCTCCCCGCAAAGTTTGCTCTTCTCTTTGAAAAATAAAAGAAAAATTTCTTCATTGGTATACAATTTTCCCGCACCTCCCCACCCCCACCCCAAGTATACTCCACTCTGCAACCTTCATTCCGGACTCTTATGATAATCATAATACCCTATAATATATTGCTTTCTAAACTGTTCTCTCCCTCATGCGCTTCAATGCAGTATACATAATTTATCCAGTTTTTCTCATTCTTACCCCAACCCCGATGTCAGTCCCATTCTACAGCAGTACCACTATGCAATGTTTGTCCCTTTGTGACTGAGATATTTCACTCAGCATAATGTCCTAGAGGGTCACCCATTTTTAATAATATTGCAAGAGTTCCCTGTTTTTTAATGCAGCTTAGTATTCCATTGTGCGAATATACCATAGCTTCTCTATCCATTCATTTGTTGATGGGCACTTAGGTTGCTTCCAACTCCTTGCTATTGTGAACAAACCCGTGATAAGCATGGGTGTGCATATATCTGCTTGGATGTTGGTTATGGTCTCTTTAGGGTATATTCTCAGTAGTGGAATTGCTGGGTCAAACAGTATCTCTAGAATATATATTCAGGAAGCTCAGCGAACACCATATAGATTCGACCCCAAAAGAAAAACATCAAGGCATATCATAGTTAAATTTGCCAGAACTAAGG
>NW_006400114.1:1032873-1041236 GCF_000299155.1 Elephantulus edwardii
ATAGTTGTCTTGATTTGCATCTCTCTTAGAGCTAGGGATTTTGAACATTTCTTCATGTGCTTGTTGGCCATCTGAATGTCTTCTTTGGTGAAGTGTCTGGTCATATCCTGTGCCCATTTTTCAATTGAATTGTTTACCTTTATTTTGTTGTGGTACTCATGTATTTTATCAATTCTAGGTATAAGTCCCTTATCTGACATGTCATTTCCAAATACTTTTCCCCAGTCTGTGGCTTCCCTTTGTACCCTGTTGGAGAAGTTTTTGGATGTGCATAAGAATTTGATTCTTAGAAGGTCCCATTCATCTATTTATCTTCTCCTGGTTGTAGATTTTTCTGGATACTTGGAAGACTGTTTATATTGTTGATTAGTACTACTAAAGTTCTTCCAAGCTTTTCTTTAATGAAGTTTATAGTCCTTGGTTTTTGTCCTAGGTCCATGATCTACCTAGAGTTGGTTTTACTGTATGGAGTGAGGAGTGAATCTTGCTTGACTCTTCTGCAGATAGTTTTCCATTTTTGCCAACACTGTTTGTTAAGAAGGCTGCTGTCATTTCCCCACTTCACTGATTTCATCTCCTTGTCAAAAATCAGTTGACCATAGTTGGATGGGATGATTTCTGGGTTCTTAATTCTATTCCATTGATCTATGTGTCTGTCATTGTACCAGTACCATGCTGTCTTAACCACCACAGCAGTGTATAGGATTTTAAAAAATATGGAACACTTCACAAATTTGCATGTCATCCTTGCACAGGAGCCATGCTAATCTTCTCTGTACTGTTCCAATTTTAGTATATGTGCTGCTGAGGAGAGAATGGATTCTATTATTTTTTGCAATGTCCACACAGAATTCATAGACAATGTCAACCACTTCCTAAATAACATGCCTCCAGAAACTCTGTGAACTTTGATAAATGTCTATAGTTATAGAGGGGCTTCAAGCCTTTTGTTCATTGGATCATTCTACTCGAAGGCAATCAACAGCAATAATTCATAAGGATGAGGCTTATTAGAGAAGTTCTAGTTTATAATTCTCTATTAAGAATGATTCAGTATACACTTCCTCAGTTAAAACAACTTCTTGCCCATGCCATTGACTTCTGGCTCCTCAGACTTCTTGGGTTTCTTTGATCTGATGGGGAAAGTGTTACAAAACATTCACTCCTCCAGCATCAGAGAGATGCCCAGAAATGCTCTACTCCACCAGTCAGCTTTGACCTGAATACACTCAGCTTTCTATCTCTGTGGGTTGGCAAAACTCAAAAAAGCCCCTTGACCACTTAGGTTTCTCTGTTCTGCTTGAGGAAGTGTTCCAAATCAGAAACTCCACTAACAAATGCCTGGAGGCACTGCACTCCACCAGTAAGGACTGGCCTGAAGGAACTCAGCTCTCTAGCCCTGTGGATTGGAAAACTCAGTTCTACTGACAAAGGTTCAAAATCACCCCCTCTGCCAGCCCTCCCCTCCACACAAACAAAGGTAAACTGGACAATAGGCAGTATCATGATGAATGGAGAGGAGATTAAAGCTGTCAACAGTTTCATCTTGCTTGGATACACAATTAATATCCTTTGTACAAGTAGTCAGGAAATAAGGAGACACATGGCACTGGGAAAATCTGCAATTATGGACTTTTCAAAAAAATGATGTCAGTTTGAAGGCTAAGGTACATCTGATCCAGGCCATAGTCTTTCCAATTACTAGCTATACATTTGAGATCTGGACAATGAATAAGGATTATAGAAAAAGAATTGAGGCCTTTAAGCTGTGGTGTTGTAGAAGAACACTGAACATCCCATGCAAGGCCTAGAGAATGAACAAATATAAACAGATATGTTTTGGAGAAGATGCAGCCAGGGTGTTCTTTGGACATGTTACTAAGAGTTGCTATTCCTTGGAGAGGGACATGATGTTGGGAAGGATGGAGGGAAAGAAAGATGCTCAACCAGGGGAACTGACAAAGTGACTGCTGCAATGGGCTCTTGTGTGTAAGGAAGTGTGAGGATTGTGCAGGACAGAATAGGGTTCAGGTCTTTTGTTCATAGGATCACTATGAGTCACACTCGACTCAATGGCACCTAACAACAACAACCAGGCTTCCTGTCTGAAGGGTCTCAGGTATTTTACTTTGTGTGCTACTAAGACCACAACATTGTCATCTGTAGGACTCCTCTTTCTGTTGCTCCCAAGTCTCTGTCGCATTTCCTACCAGTTTTTACTATCTTGTACCTTCTTCAGTGTTAACAGCTCTCGGTTTCAGAGCAAGGACTCTGGGTTTGATCGATGTGCTTCACTCCTAACTCTTCTTTCTTGATAATAGTAAAGTCCCTCCTGGCCACCTCTGGGATGACTAATTTTAAAGCACAAAGTAGTTATTTTTCTTACTAAGGTTTCATATCTTTTATTTGCATAGTTACACTCAATCATTGTGTGGAAGTATAAAGATTAGGGTTGCAAAGTCCAAATTAAGTAGTTCACTTACTGCAGTGCACTATGGAAAGTTTAAAAACATTTGTTTGTTATAATTTTAAGAAAGAATCTTTCAAAATCTGTCTCTAACTGATATTCCTTTATGCTACTTTCTTTTCAGATACTTGAGCTATAGAAGAGAAACACATTTGAATTTATTCTGATAATTGTATGTATGATCCTGATTGATGTTTGAAATCTTAGCCCCTGCTCAATTCTCTTGTTTCTTGGCAGTATTTTTAGGGCTTTTCTTGATTCTCTGCATCTTATGAAACACAGACCTATTAAACTACAGGAAAGATGAGGGAGGAAGAGGTGGTGTTGGGAACAAATGAGGGCTTGGAGTGGGAAGAGATTTGAACTGGAGTCATGGGCACAATTAAGGGTTCCAAGTGCTTTCCCAGTCTCTGTTCAACAAGCACTCAAGAAGGACATTGTGCTCATTTGGTAAAAAGTGCAGATTGATGCCTTTGTGTGAATGCTGTGCTTTGTAGTCAGCCCTGATTGTCAGTTAAAGGTATCTGTGTTTCTGAAGAGCCTGTTTGATTTGAAGCCAGAGGAAGCACGAGAATCGATGGCAGTCGCCATCTCTTCTGTGTAGGCGTAGAAAAAAATGTTGGTTCCCAGGATTCTGGAGTCTGAGTTAGTCTGAAGGGTTTGCCTGCAAAAGATTTCCTGAATGAATTTAAATGGCCTCTGTCAAAGGAATTGGACCCAGTGGATCTGTTAACAGAAACTGCACAGTTGCATAGTGATTTGGTTAGATTGATATATAAAGGGAAATGAAAAGGATCATAGGCACTTCTAAGAACAAGATATTATTATACAGTGCCTTTGTTTTCACAGTAGTGTCACCTGACATCAGGTTTCTTATTATGGCTGAAGCTAAGCAGCCTCCAGAGAGGCTATGTAGAATAATGGCTACTGCAAGTAGTTTCTCTTCTTTGAAAGAGCAGATTTTTATAGAGGAATATGTGGGATGATATCCAGTAAACTTGTATCTCTAATTTCCCTGAGAGTCAGGGAGTGGTGGGAAATGTGGTGGTAGCAATGGGGAAGAAACTACAATTTTTGTTTATATACTTCTTACTGTTTGTCTACCAAAAGTGATAATTAAACATAATGGCATTATTTATTAGAGGTATTTTATGACCTCAACACACAAAAAAGTAACTACCAGATAATACTGAAATGTGTGGATATAAACTTGCAAAGAAAAGAAAAACTAGCATCTTCTCTCAGTGAATATAATAGCCATCCCCTGAATGCTAGCCTTCCAGGGAGACCTTAGTGCTTTATAGTCATGTCTTTTTGTTTACTATTTTCATTTCTGAGAGAAGGAAAGAGATAGATATCTTTGGCTCCATTTCAGGAGGATGGAAATTTAAAAATAAAGAATTGCATACATCATTTAGTTGCATAGATAATATAACATCTGAATAATGCCTTCCAACAGATGGATAGATTTTTACCTCAAAACATGTTTATACTGTATTGTTAAATGAAAATGAAAAAAAAAATAGGCAGCAGAGTGGCTGCAGAGTGGTGGCGCGGGCAGTCTAATTTGCTAAAGATGGGTGACTTGGCAGCTTAACACCTGTGAAAGGACCACCAACCCCGCACCCCTGGAGACATCCCAGCCCCGCTCCCCGCCACTGTTGGTGCCCCAGCTCCGCCCACCAGTGATGTCACAGGGACAATAGAGAGTCTTTCACACACTGCATAGAGATCAACCAACATGACAAACGTGCACAGTAGGATTTTGAAACAGAACAATTATTGTAGCAATTCGTTTCAGAGGTACAGGAACACAAAGCCGTGCTGCAACTAGGCCATAACCTGAAGTCACCAACCGAGCTGCTGTTGGACAGATCTGGCAGGAGAAAAGTTGGTGGATACTGGGTGAGTTCTATTAAGCCCCAATAGAACCCACTGGTTCTGTTGGAATTTGATTTTTCTGTGCCCCCACTGACCATCCACGATTGGGAAGGCCAGTAGGATTCTGATTGGATTTTCCTGGGCACCACCATTCCGCATCATTGGAATCCCGGAACAGGGAGAAGCAAATAAAGGCACAGAAAAAGTTGTGGAAGAATTACTACAGGAACATTTACCAGGCATAATGAATAATGAGAGAATATAAATATTCAAGAAGCAGAGTGAACACTATAGAACAGACCCCAAAAAGTAAAACACCAAGGCATATCATAGTTAAATTTGCCAGAACCAAAATTAAGGAGAGAATTCTGAAAGGATCAAGGGAGAAACAAAGAGGAACCTATAAGGGAGAGCAGATAAGAATAAATGCAGATTTCTCAGCAGAAACTATGAAAGCAAGAAGAGAGTGGAAGGACATATATCAAACATTCAAAGAACACAATTGTCAATCAAGAATACTGTACCCGGCAAAAATATACATCCAATATGAAGGAGAGATCAAGATATTCCCAGAAAAACAGAACGTAAGAGAGTTTATAAAAACAATACTAGCATTGCAGAAAACACTGAGAGATTTTCTCCTTACAGAGGTACCATAGAAACAGCATGGACCAAAGTAACTACCAACAATACCAAAAAGAACTCAACAAAATGATTGCAATAAAACCCTGCCTTTTAATGATCACACTGAATGTGAATGGTTTGAAGGCATGGTTGAAGAGAAAAAGAGTAGCAGATTAGATAAAAAAAATCAAAATCCATCAATATATTGTCTACAAGAGACACATCTGAAAAATGAAGATAAAGAAAGACTAAAAATAAAAGGGTGGGGGAAAATATACCAAGCAAATGGCAACCAGAGAAAAGCAGGAGTAGCTCTATTAATCTCTGATAAAATAAATGTCAATGTAAAAACCATCACAAAGGACAAGTGAGACACTACATAATGCTGAAAGGGTCAATAGAACAAGAAGACATAACAATAATAAATATATATGCACCAAATGAAAGACCTGCAAAATACATAAAACAAATATTAACAAAACTGAAAAAGGACAGAGACAATACTACTATAGTACTTGGAGACTTCAATACACCCCTCTCAAGAAAAGACAGAACTATCAGAAAGAAACTCAACAAAGACACTGAAAAATTAAACCACACAATAAACCAACTTGACCTCATAGATATTTATAGGCTAATGTACCCCTCAAAAACACAGTATACCTTCTTTTCCAATGTGCATGGAACATTCTCCAGAATAGATCACATTTTAGGTCAGAAGGCAAGCATCAATAAGTTGAAAAATATAGAAATAGTACAGAGCACCTTTTCAGACCATATACTACAAAATTAGAAATTAATAACAAGAAGATAAAGGAGAAAATAAACATACATTTGGAAGCTGAACTTGAACATTTGACTCTCTAAACCAATATATCCAGCAAATTGTAAAAGAACAGCAAGAAAACCCAACACACATGAAAAAAAACCCTGAAATTATAAAAATTAGAGTAGAAATAAAAGAAATAGAAAACAAAAAAAATTGAAACTATCAATAAAACTATGAGTTGATTCTTTGAAAAGGTCAATAAAATCTACAAACCATTAGCAAAACTCACAAAAGAGAAAAAGACACAAATAATCTGAATAAGAGATGAATCAGGCAACATCACAACAGAGTTAACTAAAATAAAAAGGCTAACATTAGAGTATTTTGAAAAGCTGTACTCCAACAAATATGAAAACCTAGAGGAAATGGACAAATACTCAGAAATGCACCACCTACTTAAACTGACACAAACAAAAATTGAACATCTGAATAGACCCATTACAAAAGAAGAAATGGAAAAGGTGATAAAGAAACTTACAACCCCAAAACCCCTGGACCAGATGGTTTTACAAGTGAATTTTATCAAACATTCAGAGAAGAACTGTCACTAATTCTACATAAATTATTTCAGAAAGTAGAAAAAGATGGAATTCTCTCAGACTCATTCTATGAAGCAAACATATCTTTGAAACCAAAGCCAGGAAAAGACACTCCAAAAATGGAAAACTCTAGGTCAGTATCTCTCATGAACATAGATGCAAAAATCTGAATAAAATACTGGCCAATAGAATTCAACAATACAGCAAAGAAATATTTCACCATGACCAAGTGAGATTCATACTGGGTATGCAAGAATGGTTCAACATAAGAAAAAAAAAAACCAACAAAAAAACAAAAACATAAGAAAAATCATTAATGTAATTCATCACATTAACAAAGCAGAGAACAAGAACCACATGCTCCTATCAATGGATGCAGAAAAGGCCTTTGAGAAAATCCAACACCATTTCCTGATTAAAACACTCAACAAAATAGGATTAGAGTGGAATTTCTTCAACATAGTAAAAAAGTATTTACGCAAACCCAAGAGCCAATATTGTTCTCAATGGAGAGAGAGTAAAGGCATTCCCTTTAAGATCAGGAACTAGGTAAGGATGCACATTGTCACCTCTCTTATTCAATATTGTATTGGAAGTCTTAGTGATAGCAATAAGACAAGAGAAGAAAATAAGAGGTATCCAAATTGGCAAGGAGGAGGTAAAATTATCTCTATGCAGATGATATGATAGTATACTTAGAAAACCCTAAAGACTCAGCAAGAAAACTTGATCAATACTTGACATACTTGACCAATTCAGCAAAGTAGCAGGATCCAAGAGCAACATACAAAAATCAATTGGATTTCTCTACAGTGACAAAGAGAATACAGAGCAGGAGCTAAGAAAAACAAGACCCTTCACAACAGCTAATCACAAGATTAAATACTTGGAGTAAGTCTAACCAGGAGCACAGAGGATTTGTTCAAAGAAAGTTACAAAACATTACTGCAAGAAACAAAATGAGACCTGGAGAAGTGGAAGAATTATCCCCTGCTCATGGATAGGAAGACTCACTATTGTGAAAATGGCAATACTACCAAAGGCAATTTGCACGTTCAATGCAATCCCAATACTAATACGAATCCCATTTTTCAATGAGATAGAAAAGGCAATCTCTAGTTTCAACTGGAATGGAAAGAAGCCCCACATAAACAAAGCTCTCCTTAAAAATAGAAAAAAGATAGGAGGCATATGACTCTCTAATTTCAAATCATCCCATCTAACTATGATCAACTGATTTTTGACAAGGAGATGAAATCAGGTAAGTGGGGAAACAAATGATGTTGGCAAATCTGGAACAGTAACTGCAGAAAACTCAAGCAATATCCATTCCTCACTCCATTTACAAAAACCAACTCTAGGTAGATCATGGACCTAGGACAAAACCCAAGGACTATAAATGTCATTAAAGAAAAGCTTGGAAGAACTGTAGAAGTCCTAATCCACAATATAAACAGTCTTCCAAGCATCCTGAAAAATCTACAACCAGGAGTTGTTGTTGTTGTTGATGTTATGTGCCGTCAAGTAGTTTGCGACCCCTTCTAAACCCAGCCTGGACTTCTGGCAGTTCTCTGCTGATGTGCTGTTCCAGCCGTTTTTGTATAATCTTCTGTAGAATATTGCTTGGGTGTGAAATCAATGGTATTGTTCTGTAGTTTCCACACTCAGTTGGGTCTCCCTTCCTTGGGATGGGAATAAATATAGATCTCTTCCAGTCAGTTGGCCAAGTGGTTGTTCTCCAGATTTCTTGGCACAACTTGGTGAGCACATCCATGGCAGCATCTGTGAGCTGAAATACATCAATTGCTGTACCATCTCTTCCTGGGGCTTTATTTTTTGCTATTTCCTTCAAAGCAGCTTGAACTTCTTCCTTCATCACCATAGGCTCTTGCTCAAATGTTATTTCATTAAATTCTTCTGTATCTGCCAATTCCTTTCGATGCAATGACTCAGTATATTCCTTCCATCTTCTTTTAATACCTCCTGGTCATTTAATATTCTGCCTAAAGCATCCTTGATGATA
>NW_006400114.1:1043386-1045117 GCF_000299155.1 Elephantulus edwardii
GAAAGCATCCTTGATTATAGCAACTCGAGGTTTGAATTTGTTCTTCAGTTCCTTGAGCTTAAGATATGCTGAGCGAGTTCGGCCCTTTTGATCTTCCAACTCCAACTCCTTGCACATTTTATTGTAATATTTTGCTTTGTCATCCCGTGCTGCCTTCTGAAATCTTCTATCCAACTCTTTAGTATCTTGAATTCTTCCCTGTGCTTTGGCTTCTCTGCGTTCCAGTGCAATTTTTAGAGTCTCTTCTGACATCCATTTTGGTCAACTGAAAAATGGGCACAAGAGTAAAGAAGACATTCGGATGGCCAACAAGTACATGAAGACATGTTCAAAATCCCTAGCTCTAAGAGAGAGGCAAACAAAACATCTATGACATATAATCTCAGCTTACTGTGTAAGAACAGTAAAATTTAACAGAAGAGCTAGCAATAATTGCTGGGGAGGTTGTGGAGAACTTGCAACTTTTATTCACTATTCGCGGAAGTATAAAATGGTGCAATCACTGTGGAAGGAGGTGTGGCATTTTCTCAAAAAGTTGCAAATAGAGAAACCATTTGACCCAGCAATTCTACTACTGGGAATATACTCCAAAGAGACCATAACTGACACCCATGCAGATATATGCACACCCATGTTTATCACGACTTTGTTCACAAGAGCAAGGAGTTGGAAACAACCGAAGTGTCCATCAACAAACGAATGGGTAGAGAATCTGTGGTATATTAACACAATAGAATACTAAACTGCATTGAAAAACAAGGAAATCATGAAATGTTATCCAAATTGGGTGACCCTGGAAGACATTATTCTGAGTGAAATATCTCAGTCACAAAACAACAAATACTGCATAGTGCCAGTGTTGTAAAACAGGATTGACATTGGGGGAAGACTGAGAGAGATGGGTTAAATAAGGCTGCAGAGGGTCAAGGACTGAAGCCTTCAGTATGGACTGAGGCTCAATGTTAAGAAAACAAAGATTCTCACCACTGGACCAATTGGTAGCATCAGGATGGATGGTGAAGAGATTGAGATTGTTCACAGCTTCAGTTTGCTCTGCTCTGCAGTCAACACTCTTGGCACCAGCAGCCAGGTAATTAAAAAATGTATTGCGATGGAAAAGTCTGCTGTTAGTAACCTCTCTAAAGTACTCAAGAGCAACGGTGTCTCTCTGGAGACTAAGGCGAGCCTGATACAGGCCATGGTCTTTGCAATCACTTGTTAAGCATCAGAGATTTGGATAGTGACTAAGGAGGACAGAAGAAGAATTGATGCCTTTGAGCTGAGGTGCTGGAGAAGAGTGTTGAATATACGATGGACTGCCAAGAAAACAAACAGATTCATCCTGGAGAGGATTAAATCAAGCAACTCCTTGGAAGCAAGGATTCTGGGGCTTCGTCTGACATACTTTGGACATGTTGCAAGAAGGGACAGGTCCTTGGAGAAGGACATCATGCTTGGGAGGGTAGAGAGACAGCGCAATAGGGGAAGACCCCCTATGAGATGGATTGTTTCAGTGACTGGGGTAATCGGAATGGGTGCGTCAGAGGCAGTGCAATTGGCACAGGACAGAGCAGGGTTTAGGGCTGTTGTACATATGTTCTCTATGAGTTGCAAACGGCTCGATGGCACATAACAACAACAACACATTGAAAGAGATGAGGGAGAAAACTGTCTAAAAGGGATATGCGATTAGGTATTGTTGTCATGACAGGAGTTCAGAATGAAGGCTGC
>NW_006400114.1:1045392-1050984 GCF_000299155.1 Elephantulus edwardii
ACATATATTCTCATTGTTATATATTACAAACATATATACCAACTGAAGTACTCAAGTTACCAATACTTTCAAAGCTCACATTACATCATTTTTCAAATATAAGCAAGCAAACAAATGGATGGGAATATGGCTCTATCCCATCTTCCTTTTTTCTAGGTAACTACTATCTGTCATTTGCCTAACTCATTCTCTTGATTAAAAAAAATTACTTTGTATATGTTCCATAAACAAATATTGATGGCTGTTATTGTTATGAATAGTTTAGTTGTATGTGTTGGGACCATTTCACAGCTAACCCATAGTACAGCAGGTTTTTGAAGAGCCTCACATTTTAATGCAGGAAATTGTTTATGTGTCCCCCTCAAAGGACTTGGTGACTTTGAACCACTTACCTTTGTTTTAGCAGTACAATTCACCAGACCACCAGACCTGGATAAACAAAATATTGAGCACAAATCTATTATTTAAATGAAGGCTCCCATTTGAAAGAAACTAACAGTCTCTGATCATTGGCTTTAGGCATCTTGGCAGTTTTCAATAGCTCTTTGTGGGAAAAGCCAACCTACAAGGTTCTGTTTAAATCCCAGGAAAATGGAGTTCACTCTCCAAACATAACAAATCCCAGTGCTAGCCTTGAGTATGCAATATAGCTGTTGTCAGGGAATACAGTACTTTCTGTTTTCTTCTTTTCTTGGATCCACAATCAACATCCTTGGCATACACAGACAGGACATGAAAAGATGTATTACATTGAGGAAAGCTGCTATCAGAGACCTTTCCACAGTTCTGAAGGACAATGATGCCAGCTTGAAAATTATGTGCCCTGATCCAAACCATCATCTTTTTAAAATTACCTGTTAGGTAGCTAAAAGTTGGACAATGATGAGGATAATGGTAAGGATGATGCAAGAATTGATGCCACTAAGTTGTTGTGTTGGAGGAGAGTGAGGAACATTCTGTGGACTGGCAAAAGAACACAAAATATGTCTCAAAATATGTGCATTTAGGGTGTTCTTTGGAGGTAAGGATAATGAAATTTCATCTCACATGCTTTGGACATGTTGTTAGAAAGGGCTAATCCTTGGAAAAGGACATCATGATTGGAAAGATCAAGGGCCAGTGAAGGAGGACGTGGAGAAAAAGGACCTCTTATACATTGTTGGTGGCATTGTAAAATGGTGCAACCATTCCGGAAGGCAGTTTGGCACGTCCTAAAAAAAGCTGAACATAGAAGTTCCATATGACCCAGTTATTCTACTACTTGGAATATATCCTGAGAATATGAGAACTGAGGCATGAACTGAGATTTGTACACCAATGTTCATAGCAGCATTATTCACCATTGCAAGAACATGGAAACAGCCCACATGTCCAACCACGAAGGAATGGATTGAGAAATTATGGTACATCAAGGAGCAGAAGACTCTTAATGAGATGAATTGAAACAGCAACTGTAATGATGAAATCGAGTGTGTCTGAGATGGTTAGGATGGCACAGGATAGGGCTGGGTTCAGATCCATGGTTCATAGGGTTCCTAATAGGCATAGTTGACACTACAGTGCTTAAAAACAACAAGATGGTTTACTTGCTGGTGGTTATCAGCTTTAGGTAAAGCAGAGCAATTGCATCCTGAAATGGTCAATTTACCTGCTCAAAGTAAAACCATTCTAGAAGATAGTACAAGTTTTATCAGCATGTAATAAAGACAAAGGAGATTTACAGATAAGAATCTGGGCCAGCCTTATCCAGGCAGTCCACCTTCTGCTACATGGGACCAGGTGTTAAGAGACTCTGGATGTCACTCTACTCTAGCCTTGACTGGTACTTCTCTGTTTGTGCACAACTGCTACCCTGTGATCTCTCTCCCTTGTCCTGATAATTTCTTTCACCTCCTTTACTTCTTTCTTGGGTTTCATCTCTTCTTTCTCAATGTGTGTTGCTTTTTATTTGCTTGCTTTTTCTTTCTCACTTTGTTTGCACACACCCTCCAGCAGCTTTTTGAGAAGAGACATGAGGGATATGCACTTTTTAAGAATTTTCAATTGTAGAATGCTTTTCTTACCTCCCTACTTGTTTAATAATTCAGCTGATATACAATTTTATATTGGAAATCATTATCCTTCATATTTTTAAGGCATTTCTCCTCTATCATATTGCTTTCAGAATTTCTACTGGGAAAATAAAAATCATTCTAATTCCTAATTCCATTTACAGAATGAATTCTTACCCACTTTCCCTTACTTTAACAAGAATTTAGAATTTTCTTTTTGTTAGTGATGTTCTGAAAAACAAAGACATACCTCATTATGTTTTTTTGATCTATTGTGTTAGATACCCTGTGGGCCGTTTTAATCTGGTAACTAAGGGCTTTCTTTCAGTTTCAGGATAATTTCTTGCATGCTTGTATGGGTAATATATTTCCCTCTATTCCTCCATTCTCTTTATGAGAAATCTTTTATTTGAACGTGGCATCTCAGGAATTATTCTTCCTAATTCTCTTATCTCTTATAGCTATTTTTCATGTCTGGTCTTTTGCTCTACTTTCTAGGACATTTTCTTCTTGATCTACAAATGCTTCTAATGAGGTTTTCATTTTTGCAATAAATTTTCATTTTTTTCATGAGATTTTTGTACTGCTGTTACTTTTTATAGTTTGTGCTGCAATATCATCTTTAATTTCTTTGGTATGTTGATGTAAATGATTATTTAAGATTTTCTTTTGCTACAGTGCCTGTTTCTTCAATTTTGCTTGTATACCTTCTGCAGTAGAGTTTTTTCTTTCGTGTCTGATCATTCTTGACGGTCTGCTTATGGTTAAGAGTAAGCCTCCAAACTACTGCATGCAAGTTGTGGGCCCATGTGTGGGACTTCTTTTCAGTATAGTAAAATTAAGTGATCATTTGCAGGAAAACTTACAAAAATAACTCTAGGTTTTTAATCATGGAGTAATCAGATTCTCTAGAGAATAATTTAGTGTCCTGTGTAGAAGACAACAATCTTGTTGCAAACTTGCGTCCAGAAACAGAAATGACTGAAAACACTCAGGCTAATATTACAGAAAAGTAACCATGCTTTCAAAATCCTTCCAGTCACAGAGCAATTCACGTATTTCAGCTGAGATATGTTGAAAGGAAGTTTACTAGAATTATGATTGAAAGGATCTACTTATTAATCTAACTATTTCACATTTTGCCTTCAATCCTTTTTTGCTATACCTCCCCACACCAATTCTTACAAAATTCCAGAGTTAGTAAATGCTGATCTTGGTGTAGTCTGTAGGGAGCCATGCTGCTAATCCAAGGGTTCGAATCCACCAACTATATTCAGCAAGAGAAAACAGACAATCTCTACACAAGTGACTTACAGTCTTTGAAAACCTGCTGGAGAATCGGCCATGAGTTTGCTCTGGCTCAGTGGCAATGACTGAGTGAGTGGACTAGATTTGTGAGCCTGTTAAGTCTCAGGTGTCAACCAGGTATCTCTCAACTTTCTCCTCTAATACTTCAAGATTCAATTTTCTCTTGCTTATGAAGCCTGTCAACATACCATCTCCCTTTCTATGTTTTATTGCTGTTCTTGCCTTTTCACCTTATCATTATAGATTGCTTCTCTCCTTTTATCCTTACCTTAACGAGGTCCTGGGAAGAAATAGATTTGATCAGTAAATCTGCACCCTCATGAATTGGAATAAATTATTCAGAACAGTGTTTTGAATCATTTGTGTTGTATGTATTTTACAATAAATGTATTATATGGATAGCAATAAAAATCTAAAATAATATTCATTTTATAGAAGATTAGATAATGTGGATAATTTCAGTCAGTAAAAAGGAACCAAATTTTAGTCTCTTTCTAAAAGTGGTATTTAATTTAAACCCACTAAGTACTAGTCTTAATTTAATGTTGTTGTTTATATATACCATTGAGTCAGAAGAGCATTATATCAAGCAAGTATTCAGAGGCAGGAAATCTCATGGGAGAAGATTAACCATATTTTTCTCTTGTTGGATTTGAACCACATGTCTTTGGATTTACAATGCAAATTCTTACCATTAAGCCACTAATTTAATTAAATAATAAGTATATTGTAATAATCGTGGAGGGTCTGAATGGTAACCTGATTTAAGCAATAGTCCTTTCAATTACGTGCTATGCATTTCAATGTTGGACAATGAATAAGGATGACAGAAGAAAATTCAGTGGCTTTGAGTTGTGGTATTGGAGAGGAGTTCTTAATATCTCATGGATTACATAGGGCTCAAACAAGCATGTTGTGGAGAAAGTGCAAAGAGAGTACTCATTGGAGACCGGAATGGTGGAGGCTTCCTTTTATATACTTTGGACATGTGGTTAGGAGGGGCTTGTTTTGGAAAAAGACATAATTCTTGGAAAGGTGGAGAGAGAGTCAGCGAAAGAGGGGATGACCCTCGACAAAAGGGATTGACATAGTAACTGTAAGAGTAGGTTCAAATATATCAGAGATGATGAGGCTGGCACAAGGCACGCAAGATTCAGGTCTGTTGTTAGTAGGGTTGCTATAAGTGCTTCTTGACTTGAAAGCACTTAACAAAAATAACATATGTGCATGAAGTAGCTCTGCTGGCCTAGTAAGTAAAGAGTTGGGCTACTGATTCCAAGGTAGACAGTTTGAATCCACCAACTGCTTTGTTACAGAAAAATGGATAATCTCCTCTTATAGGATTTTTAACTTTTGAAAATGGGCTGAAGAGTAAACTATGATCAGAGTTAGCTACAGGTCAGGAGTTCAGATTCTGACTCTAAGACAATGAATTGAGATATTGTACATGTTTGCATGAGGGAGCAACGGTAGTGTGATCTTCAAAGAATTGCACTGGTAATCCAAAGACTACAGTTCTTTGGCAGCAATCCCCTAGTGACTCTGGGACTGAAATGGTCAATCTCTTGCTTTATGTACAACTTCAGAAAGGTGCTAGAAGGTCAGCTGAGTCAGCTTCTATTCAGGGGCAAAGACTAATTGTGTGTACGATCTTTGTACCCATATGATGCTGAAACAGGGTAGATAGCTATATACGGATCTATATTTGCATATGCATGCATAGATATGATGATTTACACATTCTGATGTCTTTCTTTGATACTTAATAATTTACTGTAGTATATTTTTATAAAAGTATTCTTATACCATAAAATTTTAGTGCTAAGTAGCAATAATCTTAGGGATGTTTCTTAATTTGCCTAATCAATCCTCAACTGAAGTTGTTTCTAATATTTTCTTATTACACATACATAATATATGCTTCTTTGAACACTTCTTTAATGATACTATTAGAATAAATTTTAATAAATGATGTAGTTTGATCAAAGACTATGCAGAACTTAAATATTTTTATACAATCTGTCAAATTTCCTTTTAAAAGCATATGCAAATTTTCATGCTTAACAATCACCCATTCAAACCCTGTCATCATTGATTTTATACTCTTTTACAAACTAAGAATCCTAAAACAGAAAAGGTATTTCTTTGAATAGATAGATTTGCATTTTTTTGTTTTATTTGCTACTGAGATAATAGCTACAGATAAAGAATAATTTACTTTCACCAATTTTAG
>NW_006400114.1:1051480-1074307 GCF_000299155.1 Elephantulus edwardii
CAGAGAAGCCAAAACAGAAGGAAGAATTCATGATACTAAGGAGCTGAATAGAAGATTTAAAAAGGCAATGTGGGAAGGCAAAGTAAAATATTACAATGAAATGTGCAAGGAGCTAGAGTCAGAAAATCAAAAGGGCTGAACTCGTCCAGCATTTCTTAAGCTCAAGGAACTGAAGAACAAATTCAAACCTCGAGTTGCTATAATCAAGGTTAATTTAGGCAGAATATTAAATGATCGAGGAAGTATTAAAAGAAGATGGAAAGAATATACTGAGTCACTGTATCGAAAGGAATTGACAGACACAGAAGAATTTTATGAAATAGCATATGAGCAAGAGCCTATGGTGCTGAAGGAAGAAGTTCACACTGCTTTGAAGGAAATAGCAAAAAATAAGGCCCCAGGAATAAATGGCACACCAATTGACATATTTCAGCTAATAGATGCTGCCTTGGACGTGCTCACCAAAATTCAAATACACTGTTTTTAAGAACAAATTCTTTCCATTTCCCTCACCCCGCCACCATAAAATTGTATAATTCCATAATTTTTAATGCACATAATATTATTGGAGTTTAATTTGTTAATGTTTATAAATTCAATATCAAAAGAGTGAAAATTCATGTGAAGAACATGAAATATTTTCTAAAGTTTTAAAAGTTATTTAATTTACTTCATATATTCTAAAGAATAATAAAGTAGAATTTTCAAATTATTTTTTTTATGTCTCCTGTACCTTTCTACCACTGTATATTTATTCCTTATCAACTATTGTTGTTGTTATGTGCTGTCAAGTTGCCTGTGACTCACAGTGACCCTACATACAGCAGCTCTGAGGCCTGCCCTGTCCTGAATCAGTCTCCCTGACTCCTACACATCAACCCTCATCACCCCAGTTAATGTTCCTCTTATGTTTATGTGTAACTATCATTATGGTATCATTTATTTATAAATTTCTAGAGTTCACTCTTTAGTCAGAGTTCAGGAATTGTATTAATCTAATTTCTTTCTTTCTGTGTTATTTTAAAATTTTTTCCAATTGAGTTAAAATACGCATGCAGAGCAGTGCTTTTATCATAAATGGATAGCTTAATAAATTTTCACAAATAAACAAACACAATAATATATTAATTCTTTTAAATTATAAATAGAACTTTTACATCATAGAAGTTATCAGCTTAGCTGGTTCTTGTTTAAAATTATTTCCTAACATTATTTTACTTTTGTTTTTTTTTACTTTCTCTTCTTTTTATTTAAGCATTTCTGTGTCCAAATTCAGTGAGCTCTGGAGACTCAGTCCTTAGCGAATTGCTGTGCTAGACTGAAATGGGGCCTCTATGGTAATTTGAGTTGAATTATGTCTAAATTATTTTCTTCATTCAATACTTTTTAGAATGTGATAATGAAAACAAGATATAGACATAGGTGTAGATATAAATATAGATGTTGCTGTTGTTGCTGTTGTTAGGTGCCGTCAAGTCATAGGTGACTTATAGCGGCCCTATGAACAAAAGCCCTGAGCACTGTTCGTACATAGAGTTTCTGGAGGCAAGTCATTTCGGAAATGGATGCCATTCCTGCTTCCAGGCTTGTTTTATTCGGGAAGCTCCAGCCACCACTGTCCACCATGGGTGCCCATTACCACGACTGGCACATCACTGTCACAGTCTTCAGCATCACAGCAACCATGAGTTACCTCTGTACAGCAATGCACAGACCAGTGCTATACCACCTAGAAGAATGACAGGAAGACAATTTGAACCCAGCCTGAGGGCCGCAGGTTAAAATCACCCACCTTAGATATATACACAAACACATATCTACATACATTTACATATCATCTTGCTTGTAGATTATTGTAGATTTCTGAGACCTACATTGGTCACATTTGTAAACTAGTATTTTCTGGTTGTTGCAAATAACTTTTTCTCTGTCATTAGATATTACATAAATTACTGTGAGACTAAAAAGAAAATCTTTCAAAGACTCATGAAGTTTTATTGTTGGAGAAGTATGATTAAGATAAAATTTGAAGTATATACACAGTATGTGTATACACATGCATATGAAGCATATCTATGGGAAATTCAAGGAGATTTGGATAAGTATGAAACTTAGAATTGTAATATACACCAACTGAAGTTAAAGGAGAAGAGAACTCATTTCACACTTAAAAAAATATAAAGGACATGTTGAAATCCAGATGAAGATTTCCTGCTGGGTCATTCAAAAAGGCTGAGGAGGTCTGTAGGATGAGGTGTAGTGGAGACACAGTGCATCTTCCCCCCCACCTGCCCCATTTTATACTGGTTTACTTACAAAGTTTGTTTACTTACAAAGTTCATATAAATTGTTTTTTTTCCCCAGATCTTTCTCATTTCCTTTAATCACTCCTCCCTCTACCAATCAAATTGAGAGACTCTATGATTATCCTCCTGCCCATCCTCAATCCTTCTTCTTCTACTCTCACTGCCTTGGATCCTCATACACATTTAACAAATAGTTGTCTTTCTATATGTACAATAATATTGTACAATATTGTCCTTAATGGGACTGAGTTAGTTCACTTAGCATAATGTGCTCCAGTCCCTCCCAAGTCAGGTAGTGATTTTCAAAATCATTGCTCTGGTATGGTATAGCATCGTGTGAATATACCATAAGTTCTCAATCCATTT
This sequence comes from Elephantulus edwardii, assembly GCF_000299155.1. Lineage (NCBI taxonomy): Eukaryota > Metazoa > Chordata > Mammalia > Macroscelidea > Macroscelididae > Elephantulus > Elephantulus edwardii. The sequence continues at coordinate 1,054,153 of NW_006400114.1, forward strand.
GCTTGTGGTGGGAAATTTGGGCTATCCAATTTTAAATGCTTAATAGAAGTATGCTCCCTCTTCCCCTTACAAATGCTCTTTTGAAATGTCTCAGAAATGAATGGTTACCAAATGCAAATTAATGTAGTTGACTGACTTCAATCAGTGTCAAACCTGTATACAGGGCAAGCAGGTAAATTAATGATGACCTGGGAATCACTTGTGTAATCTTTACCTTTCTTGACCAAGTGCAATCTCAAAGCCCCGGGGTTTGGCGTGCATAAGGCACTACTACTTGATAGATTTTATTTGTTTATTCTCTATAATCTTTTTTCCACTTCTTACTCCATATTATGGGAAATTTGCATAGATGTAAAGTAAATATTGTTGTTGTTGTTATGTGCCATCGAGTCGTTTGCGACTCATAGCGACCCTATGTACAACAGCCCTAAACCCTGCTCTATCCTGTGCCAATCGCATTGCCTCTGACACACCCATTCCGATTACCCCAGTCACTGAATCAATCCACCTCATAGAGGGTCTTCCCCTCCTGCGCTGTCCCTCTACTCTACCCAGCATGATGTCCCTCTCCAAAGACCTGTCACTCCTTGGAACATGTCCAAAGTATGTCAGACGAAGCCCCAGAATCTTTGCCTCCAAGGAGTTGCCTGGTTTAACCCTCTCTGGGATGAATCTGTTTGTTTTCTTGGCAGTCCATGGTACATTCAATACTCTTCTCCAGCACCACAGCTCAAAGGCATCAATTCTCCTTCTGTCCTCGCTAGTCATTGTCCAGCTCTCTGATGCATAACAAGTGATTGCAAAGACCATGGCCTGTATCAGGCGCACCTTTGTCTCCAAAGAGACACCGTTGCTCTTGAGTACTTTAGAGAGGTCCCTAACAGCAAATAGTATAATGAATTTTATATATTTGTTGTCCAATGTTTTATTCAGCCTGTTTTGCTTTATGCATATATGCATTAACTACACCTTTCTCTACATACATTATTTTGGAGCAAAACCGAGATACCATAATTATTTCATTTTGAAATAGTCTATCTCTAATAGAGAAAGACTTTTGCCAAAAATAAAATCATGATATCATTATGGAGAGGCAAGGAAGACCGTGGATGAAATGGATTGACACAGTGACTGTGGCAATGGGAGCAGAGGTTTCAGAAATAGTGAGATTGGATCAAGATAGGTGAAGGTTCATAGCTATTGTTGAAAGGGTCGATAAGAGTTATAGTCAACTGGGGCTACACATAACAACAAAAACGAGCAAATTTCTCTGCTTTGGTTTTTGGGTTTTTTATGTTTCCTCCCCCCTTCCCATCTTGTATTGTATTCACTGGGAAAAATTTTAACAGAGGACTATCTGGGTCACATTACATTTTTTTCCCCTACAGTTCTCAACATACGTGATCACAAAGAAACATGATATTTTTTATGCATAACCTGAAATCAAGTTTGTGACCTTTTCTTTCTTCAAGATCTACTTAGTTTATTTTGTGCTATATCAGCCTATTTCTTATTGACAACTTTGCCTTTATACCAAATGGCTTTACTTGATGTAACAGATATCTAGATGGATAATAATTTTCTGTTACGAAGATAGTGCCTTCATTGCAGTAAGGCATTGCTTTGTGATTAGTGACATTAAATTGACTACAACTCATAATGACCCTATGTTAGAAACCTTCCCCTATCCTATACTATTTTCATGATCTCCTCCATGTTCAAGCCCATTCTTGCAGTTAGGTGTTTTCCTCTGTTCACTTTCTATTTTCTGCATGATGCCTTTTCCCAATCACTGTTGTTGATATTGTTGTTGTTGTGTACTGTCAAGTGGATCAATTCCATAACTGATCCTCTGGTCAGTTTTCAAAGGCAGTTAATTTCACGAGAAGAGACTGCCCATCCTTCTCCCAACTTTAGCTTGTTGTTTGTTGTTAGGTGCAGTACAGTCAAGTATGACTCATAGCTACTCTATGAACAAAAGATCTGAACCACGTTTTTGCCTTTGCCATCCTCAGAGTTCCCTACACACAAGAGCCCATTGCAGCAGTCACTGTGTCAATCCACTTATTGAGGGTGTTCCTCTTCTTTACCAACCCTCCACCCTTTCTAGTGTCATAGCCCATCCTAGAAACATGCCCCAAATATGTGAGGTGAAGCCTCATTATTCTTGCCTCCAAAGAGAAGTCCAGCATCTCCAAGACTATCAGTTTATTCTTTTGGCTATCCATGCAATCTCCTAGAGTAGTATTCCCTAAAACATATTCAAAGTGAGTGTGACAAAGTTTCGTCATCCTTACCTTCAAGGGTTTTTTTTGGTGAACTTTTTCAAGGCAGATTTGTGCTTGTATTTGTTCTTAATTATTTGTATCTACATGATGATACCAGATAACCAGAATATGATGCAATTAAAATATTTGTGTTCTTTTGAGAGGAAAATAATAAAGATAGTTATATTAGAGAGTTACATCCTCAAAGGGACAGAACTCCCTCCTTGAAGGAAACAGAAGATTTCACATGCTAGTTAGGTGAGGCTCTATTTATGGCCATCAGGGGTGAAGTTTGAGCCAATGAGATAATGCCATGGAGAATTCAAAATCAGTGGGTGGTTTTCTTTCTGGTCCCTGTTTTTTAATGTCATTAATGCACACCAACTGTCCACTGCTGCTGATATCACTCATGTGCCCAGGGAACCAACTTTATGCACATCAATATTGGCTTCCTGGTTCTTCTGATAGCAGAGTTTTCCAAGCATAAATTTTGACCCTTTTCTTGGTTCCAATTCTAATATACACCTCTGAAGAGAGTCAAACATGCTAGCGAAAGCCTTTCATAAAGCCATTCTCCCAATTCAGTGGAGGCTAGGCATTGTTCGTGTTCTTCCCCTGAGTTCTAAAAGGGAGTGCAGTGGAAGTCACCAACCCTTTCTGGCCAAAAGGTCAAAAGTCTAAAATGGCTTAAGCTCTGTAACAGTCTCATTTGCACCACCTTTTTCACATACCAGGAGCCTCATGCCAGTGACTCTAGATGTGGTCAGTAAAGATGTTTAGTTTTAACTAATAAAAACCACTTACTTAATGTTTCCAAGCCTCATTTCTCATAGTCAAAACATGATTATCTACCAAAAAGAGACCCAACCTTGTCTTTCTACCAGAAAAATACGTTAATCAACTAAACAGACTAAAATTAAATTGTGTAATGACTAGAAGAGAAAGCCTTCTCTTTCAAAACAATCCAAATGAGAAAAAACACACTTACCCTTCACTTTAGTCTACTTCTTTTAGCATTCTTTATATTACTCTTTAATAGTAAACTCTATACACTGGAAGTGTCCTACCTTATTGCAACCTTTTCAGTAAATAGCCATACATAAGTTCTTTAATTTTAAAATCACTAACAAAGCAAACCTCGCAAATCAGTCAGCTTTCAATTAGTTTTGCACTATTCTTTATTTACGTTGTGTTTAATATAGCTCTCTATTCTTAAATATCTTAGTCATAAATCCAAAACTGAGCCTAATAGTTGTTGCTCTTCATTTATCTAGTCATAATTTACCTCTAATACTTTTTGAACCCTGCTTGTTTAATCCAGTGAAGTTTGTGAGTGTTCGGCATTAGCCAGATTGTTCTACAAAAGCATCATCTTATTCAACCTTGTCTCATAACTTCATGCCTGTTAAGCCACTTGGCATTGTAGCCAAAGCATTTAGGGACTCACAGAAGTAGGGTAATAGAGAAATTCAAAGCTCTGGGGCAGGACAATATTCAGTTCCAGCATGAAGCAACTAGAGTGGTCATTGCTCCAAACCCTAAGAGATTTTAGGGGCAAATAAAGAAAAATATATATTTTGGTCAATATTTTGAAATTCCTTCTGACATAATATTAATAGTTTCTGAAAATTGCACTGACAAAGTTGTCCCCGGTGCTTGAAATAAGCATCTTGGTGTTCCAATTTGATTCTCTGAACTCAAAGATTTTCCAGAAATACCTCCAAACACATACCTCTACCATTATCCATGTTATAGTATCATTATTGCTTTGAAAATAAAAGAAAATGGAAAGTTGATTTCTGCTTTGCTAAAGCAAAAAAAAAAGACCACGGTTAAAGAGTAATTAATTAAAACTAATATAACTTTATCTTGATCTTGCTGTTTAGCCATATTAATGTTCTATAGAACAGACTTATCTTCAATAAAATTTTAGCTTTATTTAAAACCTGTAAATAATATTTTAGATTTATTTAAAACCTGTAAAACCTTTTAAGGAACTAAAAAACATGAGTAAAATTTGAAATGAACCTTAAGCTTTATTTCCATAATTTTAGGGACAAGAGGACATTCAAAATCACATTAGAGTCTTTTCTTTCCTAAAATAAGAAAAGGCTATCATTCTATTTCTGCCAGTTGTAGTTGAGTGTATTATACTGCCTAATACATTTTTGCAGTCTCAAATTTGAAGGTCATTGGAATTTTGGAATTACATGGGATATTATTGTGGCATACTTTAAGACAAGGTTGGGCAGAATCTCTGACCTCCTTAGTCTACAAGAAGGACAGTGATTACTCTTCTCAATCTCAATTTCTTTATACATTGCCGGTTGTATCAGTCGGAAGAGGTGAGGTTAAGCTGTAGTTGGTATTGTTAGTTTTATCAACTATCTACAATTTATAGTAGCCTGATGAACAGCACTTCTGAATCTTGTAGTGCTTTATGCTATTGCCATCATCTCTGACACAATCAAGCCCATTGTTGGAATATCTGGGACCCTTCTTTTTTGTTGACCCTACACCAAGCATAGTGTCCTTCTCCAAAATAGCCTACAATAATAAAACTCATATATAATACACTCAGAATCTAAACTATTCTCTGAGAAAACTCTCCTCTGTGTATTGGAGGAATTATAGTATGGCTTCTATTAATATTACAATTCTCTATACTTCATGTTCAGTATATGGGTGAGTATACAAAACAGGATACAGTCACCACTTCCTCCTTTTACCTTACATCACTTTTTGGATATTATAGCAATGCCACATGAACACATACTTTTATAAAAACTTACATAGCAGGAAAGAGATCATATGGAACTACGTGGCAGTTTCTTAATGCTTTTACATATAAGAGGCATGAATTATTTTCAAGTACATTTCATTAACCAATGCAAACCTCTTGGTTCAAAGAGGGGAGGAATCCCTAAAGTATATTAATGGTTAACTAATTGACTGTTATTCAAAGGTCAGAAGCTCAAATCTACACTGAGATATGTCAGAATAAAGGCCTTATACCCACTACTAAAAAAATCAGTCATTGAAAAACCTATGGATATTTCATTTAGCATAATATCCTCAAGGTTTTCTTATATTGTGCAATGTTTTTCAGTGCTGCATAGTATTTCATTGTGTGGCTGCACCATAGTTTTTATATCTATTCATTTGTTGATGGACACTTAGTTTGCATTTCTTTGCTATTGTGAATAATTCAGCAATAAACATGGGTGTGCATACATCTGTTTGAGTTGTGACTCTGGTTTCTTCAGCATATATTTCCAGTAGTAAAATTGCTGGGTTAAATGGTATTTCTATTTCCAACTTTCCGAGAAAGTGCCAGAGCTCCTTCCAAAGTGGTTGTGCTGTTTTATATTCCCACCAATGGTGAATGAGAGTTCTTATCTCTCCGCAAGCTTGGCAGGATTTATTGTTTGCTGCCCTGTTAAATTTTGCTTTTATTGTTGGAGTGAGATGATATCTCATAATTGTTTTAATTTGCATCTCTCTAGTATCTAGGGATTTTGAACTTTTCTTCATACGCTTGTCATTTGAAGATTTTGTTTTTTAATTTTATTTTATTATTTTTGTGTGAGTGTACCGTCAAATCAGATCTGATTGGTACAGGAGGAGACTGCTCCTTCTTCCCCGGCAGAGCATCTGGTGGATTTGAACTGTGTGCCTCTGGGATTGTAATTGCAGCTCCTTGCCACTAGGCCACTAGTCTTAAAAGGACAAACACTGCATAACATCACTATTATAAAATAGAGCAGTCATGGATGGTTTGGGTGAGAATGGGGAAAGAGTGGATAGATAAAAAGTACTGCATTAGAACAGATGAAGGGGAAAACTGTCCAAAAATAATATTGATTAGAGAGAATAATTTAAAAGCGATGTATGATAGGGTATTATGGTTATCATAAGAGTCCACAATTAAGGTTGCATAGTGGAATGTACTTGGGGTGGTGGGAGGGGTGCGGGGGGATTGTGTACTAGGGAGGGAGTGTTTCTTTTACTTTTCAAACTGGGGGGAGGGGCGGCGGGAGGGTTGGGCGGAGAGAGAAGTGCAGCAATGAATGAATGGAAATCCAAAATCTCTGTAAATGTTCCTTAAACTTATTTTTAAAAATATTAAAATAAAATTAAAAACAAGAAAAAAATAAGAATGAGAACAATCTGAAATAAGGGGTGCATTGCAGGGTGGGGTGGGAAAGGAAAGGGAGGGTGAGAAAATGTGCAACAATGAATAAAAATGGAGAAAAGAAAAAAGAAAACCCAAGAGAGCACAGTTCCACTTTGACATACGTGAGATTACTGTAAGTCAGAAGCCATGCGTGGCATCTGGATTGATTTAAGTTCAAACGACAGGAGATGTAATCTTTTCACTTATCTAATCTAGACATAAAGGAATAGTGGAGGTCCTAGTAGACTGTGATGTAGTTGTTAGGTGACATAGAGCCAACACCAATTCACAGTAATAGAACAGATGGAAGGCGGAGGATGTCTTTATCCTGTGGCATCCTTACTTCTCATTGATAAAAGTTTCCTCCAGTTGTATTACTAAAGGTGGACTCTAACTACTTTGATGAGTCAACTTTTTGCCAATCATATTTTGAATGACTTCCATCCTAAGGGGCTTATCATCTGGCATTATACCAGAAAATGTTCCACTGCTATTATTATCTTTGAGAACCCATCATTTCAGACTTGTATGACTAGCTCTATCGTAGTCTGGAAGATCTCATGAAATCTGTCCACTATGCATGACCCTGTTGGTGTTTAACATATCAGTTGCATAACTTCCATCATCACAGCTACACACTGTCTATGACAGAACACCAAACTGACAGGTAAGTGGAGGTAGGAGACTGCCGTGCTGTTGATCACACTAACTAGAGATTGACTTAATTCTTTAAATATTCCTAAAATTCTACAGTTTTGTTACAGCTGCCTGCTAGGATGAGTTGACCATGACTCATACCAATTTTATGAACAATAGCTTTTAACCTTGCCTTATCATGTGCCAATGTCATGGTCTATGTCAAGCTCAAGGCCATTGTGGTAGCTACTTTGTCAATCCTGCTTGTGAAGGGTCCTTCTCTCTTTCACTGAGCGATTTATTAGAAGATGAATGATGACATCATTTCCCCCTTTCATTTCTTTTTCCTTAGCCTCTTTATCAGAGACAATTTTTCCCAAACATTATACATTTCCATGACTTTGTCTTAATTTTGATTTTAACAAAAGTTTACAGAAAAATTAGATTTTCATGAATTCATTATTGCATATTTTCATCCTTCTATCTTCCTTCTCCTTTCCCCAGTCCACTTTGTAATGCATTTCTTGTTCCATATTTTTGTTATACAAGTAATGTCTAATCATGCAGTCCTTTCAGACATACAGTCCTTCCCCTCATTTGCTCCAATGAAGAGTTTGTTATCTACCCACTCTTTTCCTATTCTCCTCTCACACCCCCACAATTTTGTAACAGTGGAGTTATGCAGTGTTTGACCTTTTGTGATTGAGATATTTCACTAAGCATAATGTCTTCCAGGCTCACCCACATTGGATAATATTTACAAGATCATTGTTTTTCAATCTTTCCTGATTTTTAAAATGCAAACAGGATCTTGTGAAAGTGCAGACTCTGGATCAGTATATCTAAGAAAGGGACTCAAAATTCTGCAGTTCTAAAACATCTCATGTTGATGTGGCTTATGAACAACCTTTGTATACTAAGAGCTTGCTCTGTCACCCAATGTATAGAGCAATAAGTAACAGGGTTTTAGTTGGAATCAAACATAAATTCAAATCATTCTGTTTTTCCTTGCCTACATCTGAATTAAGGGAGGTGTCTCATGTTGCTAAATGTCAAACATGTGGCAAGGCTGTCAGTGCAACTAAAAAGCATACTTCAAAGAGATAATTGGCTTTGTGTCCATTCATATTAAAATAGTACTACAAGGAAGAAAGGAAATCTAATTTAACACTCAAGTCATCCCACTAAAAGCCAATAACTAATTAGGGTGAGGCCCACACACAGCAGGGACACTGAAGGGAAGAGATCATCCTGGAAACATCTTTAACCGGTTTGCTGTAAGAAGCACCTTCCAGAGATCAAATGCAATTTGAGTTAAGGACTGATAAGCTTTATTCCCAACAAGCAGTTCAGAGATAGGCAGTCAGAACATTTATCATCATACTTCAATTTTGCCTAATTATTAATAGAACACCTACTTCCTCTACCTCATCCTTTTCTAATTACCACTTTTGAATGTTATAAGCCATTCATTTGCATTCAGAGTTCCAGAGAAGTTCTCATTTGGTCTAAAGATATACATTGACTTCAGAGGGCCATATGAGAGTCTCTGTTGGCTGTGGGCTAGGGTTAAAATGAGGCTGAATTGAGCAAAAATTATTCTACAAACTATTCTTATTTTACCCAGAGTCTGTTTTTTGAATGGTTTCGCCCCCTCCCCCATTTTCTTTTTTCTTTGCTCATTTGTAATAGCAGCCCATTGTGGTGAAAAGAATGTATTGCTATAAATTAATAGCCTTGTCTCATACTTCTTATTCTGGAGGTATATTTCAAGAAAACTGTCAGAAGGAATAGAAAAGCTATATATTCTTCTTTACAAGAACCATCATAAGAATATACCAATTACTTTAAATTACCACAAAAATGACTTAAAAATCAACCCCAGACCTGCTGTCCTTGGTTTTTATGTAATTAGTTCAAAGGGCAGAAGATAGAGCAGTAAGTGTTTTTGCATTACATAGCAGTCACATATTTCAGGATCAAGGGTCTTTTAGTTTACAACTCCATTCCTTCAAACTAGTCCATTTAAGGAGACAATAATTCTAATTTACTGTCCTTATTCTGCTGACACTTAATTTCTGGGAGTTGGGCATATTTTACTTCCCTTTTTATCATTAAAATATTTAAAATTCTAACTGAAATCTTAGGAAATGCTTGATTTTTATGTGATAAACTGAAACTCATTAAAATTATTCCACATGATTCATCAATGCCTGAATTATACTTTAGTAAAGGCACTCCTCTTCTGGAATTGTTAATGAGGACACATGTAACATGACCCTACCAAAAGAAAGCATCCGAGACGCTGGGCTGTATGAGGACGAATGTGGCATCAGGATTGGTGGAAGAATCATCAACAACCAGCATTATGCGGATAACACAACCCTCTTGCTGAAATTGAGGAGGATCTGAAGAGCTTGCTGCAGAAGGTCAAGGACTGCAGCCTTCAATATGGATTTAAGCTCAACATCAAGAAAACAAAGATTCTCACCACTGGGCCAATTGGCAGCATCAGTATGGATGGTGAAGAGATTGAGATAGTTAACAGTTTACTTGATTTCACAATCAACACTCTTCGTAACAGAAGCCAGGAAATCAGGAGATAAATTGCATTGGGAAAGTCAGCTGTGAGGGACCTCTCAAAAGTACTGAAGGGCAACGACGTCAGGCTGGAGACTAAGGTGTGTCTGATCCAGGCTATAGTCTTTGCACTTATGTGCTATGCATCGGAGAGTTGTATAGTGAATAGGGATGATAGAAAGATAATTGAGACCTTTAAGCTGTGGTGCTGGAGAAGAGTGTTGAATATGCCATGGACTGCTAGGAGAACAAACAGGTTTATCCTGGAGAGAGTGAAGCCAGAATTCTCCTTGGAGTCAAGGATTCTGAAGCTTTGTTTGACATACTTTGGGCATGTTGTAAGAACGGACTTGTCCTTGAAGCAAGATATCATGTTTGGGAGAGTGGAGGGTTGGGACAGGAGAGGAAGACCGTCAATGAGATGGATTGATTCTGTGAGTGGAGTGGTGGGAAGGAGTGTGTTTGAGACGGCGAGGTTGGCACAGGATAGAACAGCATTTAGGGCTCTTTTGGATAGGGTTGCTATGAGTTGCAAGTGACTTGATGGCACATAACAACAACAACAACAACAAGGGCCAGAGCAAATATTTTGTATTGTGAGGTAATATTGAGTTAAGTTCATAGAGTTTTCCAAAAAAAATGAATAGGTGCCAATGGTAATGAAGGAGGAAGTAGAAGCTGCATTGAAGGCATTAGCAAAAAAATAAGGCCCAAGAAATCGGTGACATACCAATTGACTTGTTTTAATTAACATATGCAGTCTATGGCAAGAAATTTGGAAAACGGTTGTCTGGCTAACTGATTGTATGAGGTCCATATTTGTTCCCATTCCCTAGAAAGGTAATCCAAATGAAAGTGGAAATTATCTAAAAATATCACTGATATCACATGCAATCAAAATACTGCTTATGATCATTCAAAAACAGCTGGAACAGTACATACATAAGAAACTGCCAGAAGTTCAAGCAGAATTTAGAAGAGGCCATGGCACTAGGGGTATAATTGCTGATGTCAGATGGATCTTGGATGAAAGTAAGGAATACCACAAGAATGTCTACTTGTGCTTTCTTGACTATGCAAAGGTCTTTGATGTGTAGATAATGACAAGTTGTGTCTGGCCCTGAGAAGAATGGGAATCCCAGAGCACTTGACTGTGCTCAAGAGGAGCCTATACCTGGATCAAGAGGCTGTTGTACGAATGGAGGAGGGGAGCACTGCATGATTTGGAATTGAGAAGCGAGTACGTCATAGTTGCATTCTCACTCCATACCTCTTAAATCTATATGCTGAACAATTTATCCTAGAAGCTAGTCTCTATGAAGAGGAGTGTGGCATCAGGAATGGAGGGAGACTCAGCAATAACCTGTGGTATGCAGAGGACAGAATCTTGCTTGCTGAAAGTGAGGATAACTTGAAACACTTGTTGCAGAAAATCAAGGACTGTAGCCTTCAGTATGGATTGCATCTCAATATCAAGAAAACAAAGATTATTACCTCTAGACCAATAGGATGGAGAGATTGAAACTATCAACAGTTTCATCTTGCTTGGATCCATAATTAACACCCTAGGTGCAAGCCGTCAGGAAATAAGGAGACACATTGCACTGGGAAAAATCTGCAGTAGAGGACTTCTCCGAATTATAAGGAGTAGTGCTGTCGATTTGAGGACTAAGGTTCATTTGATTCAGGCCATTGTCTTTCTGATTACTAGTTACATATCCGAAATCTGGACTATAAATAAGGATGACAGAAAAAGAATTGATGCCTTTGAGCTGTGGTGTTGGAAAAGAACAGTGAATATCCTACGGACGGCCAAGAGAATGAACAGATATATTTTAGGGATGATGCAGCTCAAATGCTTTTTTGGAGGTAAGAATAATAAGGCTTTGCCTCACATACTTTGGACATGTTTCTAGGAGGTACTATTCCTTGGAGAAGGACATGATGTTGGGAAGGGTAGAGGGTCGACTCAGGAGAAGAAGACCCTTGACTAGGTGGATGGACATGGTGACAGCTTCAATGTGCTCTTGTGTCTCAAGAAGTGGAAGGATGGCACAGGATATAACTGGGTTCATATCATTTGTTCGTAGGGTTGTTATAAGTCATACTTGACGGCACCTAACAACAACAACACATCAAGGCAACTGTGCCTTATAATGACTATGAACGACAGTTCTGAACTTTGTTCTAACTCTGTGCCATCATCACAATCTCTGTCAGGCTCAAGTCTATTGTAGTAGTCACTGTCTTAATCCATCTTGCTGACAGTCTTACTCTCTTTTATGGCTCTTTTTTTATTTTTCCAACATGGTGCCTTTTCCTAAAGACTTGTCCTTCCTGACAACAAGCTTAGGGTATATGAAATAAAACTTCATCAATCTTCCTTCTAAGGAACACCCTAGTTGTAATTCTTCCGAGATAGAATTGTTTGTTATTTTGGCAGTGTGTGAGATGCTCAGTACTCTTCTTAAACATCACAATTCAAAAGCATTAATTGTTCTTCAGTTTCCTGTAATCACTGTCTCTCAGTTGCATAGGAAGCAATTAAAAATGCTTTTGTTTTCATTAGCTCCACTTTAGTCTTTGACACTTTAAAGAGGTCTGTGACGACAAATTGCCCCAAACACAGCACAACTTTTGAATTTTTGACTGTAACTACCATAGATGTTGATTGTAGATACAAGTAAAACAAAATTGTTAACATTTTTCTCCATCTCTCACAATGTTGTCTATTGATTCAATGGATAAAAGTTTTGTTTTCTTGATGTTTAGATATAACTCATATTGAAAGCTGCAATCTTTGCTTTTCTTCAGTAAATGTTTCATGTCTTCTTCACTTTCAACAAGCAACTTTGTGACATCTATATAAACAGGTTATTGATGAGCTGTTCTCTAATCCTGACACCACAGCTTTATCATAGAGTTCAGCTTTTTAAATTATTTGCATAGTATACAGATGGATGGATATGGAGGATATTCAAGCTTGATTCGGAAGAGCTGTTGAAGGAGGGGTATCATTGCTGTTTTCAGGTGAATCTTGACTGAAAATAAAGAATACCAGAAATAGATATAATTTTTTTACTGTCTATGGAAAGATATTTGACTTTATGGTTCATAACAATTTATGGATAACATTGAGGAGAATGGCAATTCCAGAACCCTAATTGTGCTCTTAGAAATTTATACATAGAACAAGAAGCAGTTGTCTGAACAGAAGACATGGGCGCTGAATGGTAGAAAATTAGGAAAGGTCTACTTCAGGGCTGTGTACTTTCTCCATGCCTATTCATACCGAGCAAGGGTTACAGAGCCCTGGAAAAGTCAGCTATCAAAGTAATTTTGACCTCAAAGCCATAGGCATTGAGGTAATTGTGGGACTGATATCTGCTCTATGGATACTCTTTAAATGAAGCTGTGGGGTGAATGTGGGTCAAAGGGCTTTGATAAACACATTTGGGAGGTATTATAAAAGGAAAATAGAAAGATTCAGGAAACTAAGGTAATCAATGGAATTGTGAATGACCGAAACCAAGAATACTGTTGACTATATACCAATCAATTTAGGATCGTCAATCAAAAAATTTAAAGATATTATTTTTATTATTCTCTAATTGCAAATAAAGATACACAAACTTCTATTAAAATGAAAACTCTATTTATAAGAACATCTTATTCTATCTAGTCACCCATCCATTTAATCTATCCAGAGGAAAAAGAAAAGTGGAAAATTGCTGTGTCTGTGTTTGTTAATATGAGGGCAATCTTTTTTTGATGCTTTTTATATTGTTCCCACAAAGAGCAGTCATGTGAATGATATTTTAGTAGCTTTAGTAAAAATAAGGAATTTCATCTTAAGTCCTTTAAATGAAAAAATATTCTTTAGTGGGAGGCAAGGTGGCATGGTTCAAAGAACACTGAACTAAAGCTCAGGAAAGTTAAATTTCATTTTAGAAAGAATATAATAACCTTTAAGACCACTTCCATCCTAATATTTTGATTCTATGGTACATAACAACAATAATAGATTATTCAAACAGATGCATAACTATTTTCAAAGTCTTATTTTTTAAAAAATGCATTTTCATTAATTTACACAAAAAATATGCATTATGTTTCATACTTTCCTTTAATGACAGTGTATTTAATAAAATCTTTCCCATACATTGTGTTTATAAAATTAATCACCATTGAACTATGCCCACCAATACCAGGTGTTGTCAGATTCCCTCTGGAACTTTCCAATCTCCTTTACTTCCTCCCTCTCTTCCCTTGCCTCCCCCTCTGCTTACACCCCTCTTCTCCCTTAAGCCTCCACGTACCTCTTACTAGTTATCCTATTGTTACAATAATGGTATTGTGCAGTGTTTGTCTTTGTGAGATTGAGTTAATTCACTCAGCATAGTGCTCTCTCCTCTATCCCAGGTTATGTAATATTTTTTAAAATCACTGCTTCTGCATGTTGTATTGTATTCCATTGGGTGAATCTACAACAATTTCTTAAATCATTCTGTTATGGTTGGATATTTGGGCTATTTCCATGTTCTTCTGATGGTAAACAATGCTGCTATTAACATTGGTGTGGGAATCTTTGTGTCAACCTCAAAAAAGGGTTTCATAACAAAATTTTACAGAATAATACAGAGTATTTACAAGGCCAAAACTGATAACTCAATTACAAAATGGGCAAAAGGCATTTCATAGAGAAAGACATTTAAATGACCAATGCACAACTTAAGAGTTAAATGAGATGCAAGTCAAAAAGATAATGAGATATCATCAGAGGCAAGTTGTTGCTGTTGTTATGTGCCATCAAGTCGACTGAGGCCTCTATCGACCCTATTTATGTACAGCAGCTCTGAATCCCTCCCTGTCATTAGCCAGTCTCACTAATTCTGAAACACCAACCCCCAATACCCTAGTCACTATATCAGTGCATCCCATCCATGGTCTTTCTCTCATCCACACTCCCTCCACCCTTCCAAGCATGGTGTCCTTCTGCAAGGGCTAGTCTCGCCTGGTCATGTGCACAAAGTATGTGAGATAGGGCTTCAAAATTCTAGCTTCCGAGGAGAGACTTGATTTCACCCTCTCCAAGAAAGAACTATTCATTTTCTTGACAGTCCATGGTATGTTCAAGATTCTTCTCCAGCACCACAATTCTAAGGCATTGATTCTTCTAGCAGTGGCAAAGTTTAAAAGGACAGCAAGCAATTGATGGTAGAGAAGATGTAAAGAAATCAGAACTCTAATTACTGTTGATGGGATTGTAAAATGGTACAACCACTCTACACTGTCGTGTAGCATTTGAATGAATGGAATCCCAAAATCTCTGTAGATGTTCATTGAAATGAAAAATAAACAACCTAAATTAAAAATAAAAGATTCCTAAAAAAACCTTGGAAATAAAAACTCCATATGATCCACCTATTCCACCAAGGAAATTAGAACTCAAAGTTCCATTTTAAGATTTACTTTGTGACCTCTAAAAGATGGGCTAAACCTCTAATCATTGCACCTATGAATGTGACCTCATTTGGAAATATCTTTTAAGGACATTACCAATTACATAAACATGAGGCTACACTCCTACTATGAGTCTTAGGCCTATTTATTAGTGTCATTAAAAAAAGAGAAAAAAAAAACAGAGAGCTGAAGAGGCAGGAAAGATGCCATATGATGTTACAGAATGTCAGAAGCTAACAGAAGATATGAGAGAAAGTGAGGTAATTTTTCTCTCAGAGTCCTCCAAATGGATCAATATGGTCGAGTTTTTGATTTGAATCCCTGGTCTCCAGAACTTTGAAGCAAATCTGCCCACTTTATGGTACTTTATTGTGGCAGACCAAGAAAATAAACTCCATTATTTTTATTTCAAGTAACCCTGGTGGCTCCGTGGTTAAGTGTCAGGCTACTAATCAAAGGTCAGCCACTGAAACTCACCAGCCACTTCACAGGAAAAATTACCTGCTGTTTAGCACCAATGAAAATTGCTATTTTCGTATACTGGAGACTAAGGTGCATTTGATACAGGCCATGGTCTTCGCAATCACTCGTTATGCATCAGAGAATTGGACAATGACCAAAGAGGATAGAAGGAGAATTGATGCCTTTGAGCTGTGGTGCTGGAGAAGAGTATTGAGAATACCATGGACTGCTAGGAAAACAAACTGATCTGTCCTGGAAAGGGTTTAACCTGGTGGCTCCTTGGAGTCAAGGATTCTGAGGCTCCGTCTAACATACTTTGAACATGTTGTGAGGAGAGACCGGTCCTTGGAGAAGGACATCATGCTTAAGAGGGTGAAGGGACGGCACAGGAGGGGACTAGGCCCTCTAAGAGATGGATTAATTCAGTGACTGGGACAATCGGGATGGGAGTGTCGGAGACAGTGCGATTGGCACAGGACACAGCAGAGTTTAGGGCTGTTGTACATAGGGTCACTATGATTCGCAAGTGACTTGATGGCACATAACAACAAAAACAACAACACTGTCAAGTTGGAACTGACTTACAGCAGTGTGCTTTCAGAGGAGGAGACTGTCTGTATTTCCATCTTTCTCCTGTGGAGCAGCAGATAGTGAATTCAAACAACAGGACTTTGAATTGACAGCACAGTTCCTTACCAGTAGGCCTACAGAGATCCCTCCAATAAAGATTACAGCCCAGTAAACATTACAGAACTATTCCATTGTATCCCATAAAGCCCCTATTGAGTGACACATAACAAGAAGTATAACTTTAATTTCCTTTTTATTTTATTTTCCATATACTATATTAAGAGGAGAAAAATCTTTTAGATGATCCCTCCTTCTAGGCATACTGAATCTAGAGATAATTTTTCCTACTTCAAAGCATCTCCCTTAGTGGAAAAAGCCTCCTTTCTTTGATTAATTTATGTAATGATCATTTGACATTAACTTTGAAAATTTTGTAGCGAACATTTAATCAGTTCAAATTTCTAACAAAGGATAACCCACCTTTTTTAACTTGGATGTGACTTCATGGCAGCGTAAGATCATTTGTAAGTATATGCAATACAGTAGAATGGATTTGTTTGCTCCAGTGACCTGCAAAGGAAATTACCCTGCACTAAACTGAGTATGACCTGAATACATATGAAATATTTTGATGATGGGTCTTTATGAATGATTGATTAATTGTAATTGTTCTTATTGCTGTTATTTGTCATCTAGTTGCATGTAACTTGTGGAGACCCTTTATACAAATACTCTGAAACCTGCTTTGTCCTAAGCCAGTTTCACTGACTCTGACACACCTACCTCCATTGCTCTCATTACTGTATCAATCAAATTCATCTAAATTATTCTTCTTCTTCTGTGCTGTCCCTCTACCTTTTCAAGCATGATGTCTCTCTCCAAGGACTGGTCCCTCCTGGCCATGTGCACAAAGTATGTGAGAAACAGTCTCCAAGAAGAACCTTGGGTTTCACCCTCTCCCGGATAGACATATTTGTTTTCTTGGCGGTCCATGGGATGTTGAAGTGAAGACTCCTCCATCACCACAACTCGAAGACATCAATTCTTCTGTCATCCCTAGTTTCTGTCCAGCTTTGGAATGCATAGCAAGTAATTGCAAGGACCATGACCTGGATCAGACACACCTTAGTCTCTATACTGACATAGTTGCTTCTAAGTACTCTGAAGAGGTCCTTGACAGCAGATCTATTTTTTTTATGCAATTCTTTTTTTAATTTTCTAGCTGTTGTTGCAAAGAGTGTTGATTGTGGGCCTGAGCAAACTGTAATTTTTAACAATCTCAGTCTCTTCTCCATTTATTATGGTGCTGCCAATTGGCCTAGTGGTGGGAATCTTCTGAACATTGAGCTTCAATCAAACTGAAGACTATAGTCCTTGGTTTTCTGCAGCAAGCACGTCAGGTCCTCCCCAGTTTCAACAAGCAAGGTTGTGTCATCTGCATAATGTAGGTTGCTGATAAATCTTCCTCCAATCCTGATGCCACACTCCTCCTCATAAAGCCCAACTTCCCAAATGGTCATTTCTGCTTGTAGATTGAAAAGATATGGAGACTGGACCACATCCCTGACACACTCCTTTCTTGATTTTGAACCATTCAGTGTTTCCTTGCTCTGTTCTGAGGGCTTCTTCCTGGTTCAAGTATAGGTTTCACATAAGCACAATCAATTGTTCTGGAGTTTCCATTCTTCTCAAGCTCAGTCACAATTTGTGATCTGTGCACTTAAATGCCTTTACAGAGTCAATTAAACATAGATAGACATTCCTCTGGTACTCTTCGCTTTCTGCCAAGATCTGTCTAACATTGATGATAACGTCTCTAGTCCCACTCTTCTAAACAGTGCTTGTATTTCTAGTCATTGTCTATCAATGTACTTTTCCAGTGCTTATTAGAATAATTTTGGCTATACTTCTTTAAAGATATATTTGTTCATTCTTCTGACATCCATGGCACAGCCATTATTGTTTGTAAATATTATAATGAATGAATTAATATTGTCCAGATTTTACATATATATGACATGATTAAAAATACTGTATATTGAGTCAGATGCAACTTAACCCTCAAGTTAGCATTTTTACTTTTTAACATCTTGAAGAATTACTTTGCAGCAAATGTTTCTCATGCATTGTTTCACTTGATTCTTTTTTACCAATTCCATGGACATTGACCATAGATGCAAGTGAAAATTAAATCCTCGATGATCTCAATGCTTTCTCCATTTTTCTTGAAGTTGCTTAATTGGTCCAGTTGTAAAGAATTTTGTTTCCTTTCTATCGATACAAAATCCATACTGACTGTGGTCTGATCTGCATCATTTTAGTACTTCAAATTATGTTGGCTTTCAGCAAGCAAATTGTTGTAAACTGTATATTTTAAACTATCAATGAGTAATTTTCAAATGCTCTTGTTGAATAGTTTTTCATATAGATCTGCGTCTTGGTCTTTTTTTTTTTTTGGTCAAGATGCAGATTGAATAAGTAGGAAGAAAGAAAAGTCTTTACTAACATATTTCCCAATTTTAAAACCATACAGCTTCTTTTTATTCTGTTTAAAAGACTTCCTCATACAAGTTTTGCATCAACAAAATTAAGTATTTTCAAATTTTTATTATTTATGTTATCCATAATGTTTCATAATTCACAGTCAAATGCCTTCACACTGTCAATACCAAAAGTATATATCATTCCAGGATTTTTTTTTCAGCAGCGATCTCTATGCAAAGATACTCTTTTTATTTAGCTTTCTAATTTGTCCTGGAGAGGGTTAAACCGGGTGGCTCCTTGGAGGCAAGGATTCAGAGGCTCTGTCTAACTTACTTTGGACATGTTGTGAGGAGAGACCTGTCCTCGGAGAGGGACATCACGCTTGGGAGGGTGGAGGGAAGGCGCAGGAGAGGAAGGCCCTCTATGAGGTGGATTGATTCAGTGACTGGGATAATTGGGATGGGAGTGTCAGAGACAGTGCGATAGGCACAGGACAGAGTGGAGTTTAGGGCTGTTGTGCATAGGGTCGCTATGAGTCGCAGGCGACTCGACGGCACATAACAACAACAACAACAATTTAATCTGTTGGAAGGAGGAGTGGCATCCACTTCCATAATAGCTTTCCTCTGGAAACTCTATGAACCTGTAGAGAGGATGAAGGCACCCAAGCATGGAGGACTCTCCTTCATAGGGTCGCTATGAGTCACCTGTGACTCAACGACACTTTACAACAACAACAACAATTTAATCTGACTTCTGGTCCTATCACTATTAAAACACATTTTTTATTTTTATAAACTCACTAATAATTTGAACATTTCTAAACCCAATGGATTGTTTTGTGTCCATGTGGCTTTTTCTTATGTGAGTTTTAAAATTAAAACTGTATTTGACAATTGTAGGTCACTGCCTTCGTTTATTACTTTTTAAGTGTCATGGTGTTTTTTAAAAAAATAAATTTTGTATTTGTGTAATTATTTATATATATACAAATTATTGTGGATTAATGATGCCATTTTGAGGACTAAGGTGTGTCTGATTCAGTTTATAGTCTTTTCTATCACTTGTTATGCTTCCAAGAACTGGAAAGTAAATAAGGGAAAAATAAAAAAGAAGAATTGATACCTTTGAGCTGTGGTGTTGGAGAAGAGTGCTGAAAATCCCATGGACTGACAAAAGAACAAACAAACATGTCTTGGAAAGGGTGCAGTCACAGTGTTCTTTGGAGGCAAAAATGATAAGGCTTTACCGCACATACTATGGGTATGTTGAGAAGGAGCTAGGGTGGAGGGTTGGGGAAGAAGAAGAAGATCCTTAACCAGGTGAATTGACACTGTGACTGTCTCAATGGGCTCTTTTGTGTCAGGAAGTGTGAGGATGGCACAGGATAGAATGGGGTTCAGATCTGTGGTTCATAGAGTTACTATGGAGTCATATTCACCATTAGGGTACTTGACAACAACAACAACAGCATGTGCTTCACAAATTCCTTCATTAACATTGTA
The DNA here is from genome assembly GCF_000299155.1 of Elephantulus edwardii. Taxonomy (NCBI): domain Eukaryota; kingdom Metazoa; phylum Chordata; class Mammalia; order Macroscelidea; family Macroscelididae; genus Elephantulus; species Elephantulus edwardii. The sequence goes on from NW_006400114.1 coordinate 1,074,297, forward strand.
TTTCATACCAT
>NW_006400114.1:1074669-1124768 GCF_000299155.1 Elephantulus edwardii
CTCAGTCACAAAGGGACAAATGCTATATGGTGCCACTGTTGTAGAATGAGGCTGGCATTGGGGTGGGGGTAAGACTGAGAAAAACTGGATGACATTGTGTTTTATAAAACTAATCACCGTTGATCTATGGAGCATCACAAGAAGATGAATGGGAAGGAGTATAGAGAATAATTGGAACAAAATGAAATGGCCAGCACTGAATTGTTACCTGCAGAAAGCTGAAACAGGATGCACATCTCACACCCTATACAAAAATCAACTCAAGGTAAACTGGAGACCTAGGGGTAATGCCCCAAACCATAAAGATCATAAGAAACAAACGAGACCAAGCTTAAAGGACCTAGGCTATGGTATAAAGAGGCTGACAAATACATACAGAAATACACAACGATGAGAGGGAAAAAAACGGATGAATCAGACTTTCTAAAGATTAAATCCCTGTGTGCATCAAAAAATTTTTCCAGTATGGTGAAAAGAAAACTTACTAACTGGTATTTCAAACTAGCATGTCAGACAAGGGTCTCATAATAAAAGTTTACAGAATGCTTCAGGGCCTATAGAAGGAAAAAATTGATAAGCCAATTACAAAATGGGTAAAAGACATGGAAAAACTTTTCACAGAGGAAGACATTCAGATGGTCAACAGACATATGAAGAAATGCTCAAAATCACTCGTAACAAGAGAGATACAAATCAAAACCACAATGAGGTACCTTCTCACCCCAGTAGCACTGGTAATGTTTAATAAGACAGTAAGCAATATAAGTTGGTGAGAATGTAGATAGATTGCAATTCTCGTACACTACTGGTATTTTAATATGGTATAAACATTTCCTTAGGAAGGTAAACATAGGAATTCCATATAACCCAGTTATTCCACTGCTAGGACTATACCTCAAGGGTATACTGAGACACAAATGGAGATTTGTACAATAATGTCCATAGAAGCATTATTCAGAATCACAAGAATGGTGGACACAGTGCACATGTCTAGCCATGTAGAATGGATTGAGAAATTGTGGTACATTTACATGATGGAATGCTACACAGTACTCAGGAGCAATGATTTTGAAAAATACTACTTAACTTGGGAGAGACTGGAGAGCATTATGCTTTGTTAACAAACTCAGTATTTTAAGGACAAATATTGCATAAGATATTATTGTAAAAATAGAAAGATAATTAGTAAAATGTGTATGGGGGTACCAGGAGTGAAGGGATGGAAATGGAAGAGTGAAACTGGGTAGGGCACATATCACAGTCACTCATATTGATAGGTGGAAATTTGGGGTAAAGGAAATGGGAAAGATCTGGTGGGGACCTGAAAAGACAGAGTAATGGTGTTCAGAATCCAATGGTGACTGATTTCATGAAACACAATGTATGTAAACAGTTGTATGAAATGCAACATAAATTTTAAAAAACCAACTGTGAAACACAACGTATACATGTTTTGTACATAAACTAATATACATTTTTTGTTAATGGCCAGCACTGAAATACTTTATGAAATACCATATGATCAAAAGCCAACTACAAGAAAGGAAGAAGTTCAAGCTGTTGATGAAGACACTGGCAAAAAAATAAGACCCTAGGAATCTACAGGATACCAATTAACATGTTTCAAATGACAAATGCAGCCCTGCACATGTTTAAAATATGACAGGAAATTTTGAGGACAACTGCCAAATATATTCATATCTGTTTCCCTTCCCAAAATGGATGATTTAATAGAATATGGAGATTATCGAACAGTATCATTAATTTCACATGCAAGTAAAATACTACTTAAGATTATTCAGAACAGCTAGAATAATACATGGACAGTAACTACCAGAAGTCCAAGCTGGATTTAGAAGAGATCACAGCACAAGGAAAGTCATTATTGATGTCAGATGGATCCTTTCTGAAAGCAAATAGTACAAGAAGTATGTCTAATTACACAAAGGCATAGAACTATGTGTACCACAAGAAATTATGCCCAATACTGAGAAGAATGGGAATCCCAGAACACCTCCTTGTGCTTATGTGAAACCTAGACCTAAACCAAGAGGCTAATGTGTGAACAAAGCAAGGAAATACTACATGGCTTAAAATTAAGAAAGGTATGTGTTAGAGTTTGTGCTTTCTCCACACCTACTGAATCTGTATGCTAAGGATATTAAATTTGAGAAGCTGGACTCTATGAAGAAGAATGTGGTATCAGATTGGAGGAAGATTCAATAACTTTCATTATGCAAATGACACAATCTTGCTTACTCAGAGTGAGATACTTTCTGCAAAAGATCAAACACTGCAACCTTCAATATAGGTTGTATCTTAATATCAAGAAAACAGAAATTATCACCATTGGACAGATCAACACGTTCAACATGATAGATGGAGAAACAGTCAATGACTTCATTTTACTTGAATCCATAATCAATATCCTTGGTACTAGTAGTCAGTAGATTAGAATATATATTGCACTGGAAGAGTTTGCAGTCAGGGACCTCTCCAAATTACTGAGGAGCAATGATGTTATTTTGAGGACTAAGGTGCACTTAGTGAACAGATCATGATCACTAAAAGATCACATCATGATCTTTTCAATCACTTGCTATGCTCCTGAGAGCTGGACAATGAAAAAGGATAACAGATGAAGAAATGATGACAATGTTTAACTGGGGTGTTGAAGGAGAATGCTAGGTATACCATGGATTGTCAAAAGAATATACAACTATATCTTGGAGAAGATTCAGCCAGAGTATTCCTTGGAGGCAAAGATGGTGCAGTTTCATCTCTCATACTTTGGTTATATTTCTAAGAAAGGCCATTCTTTAGAGAAATACATTAGGCTTCGAAAGGTGCAAAGGAGAGGAAGATAATCGACCAGGTGGATTGACTGAAGCAATGGGCTTGAATATGTCAGAGACTATATGTATGGTTGGCATGTGATAAAACAGGATTCAGATCTGTTGTTTACAGAGTACGCCCTGCTATGGGTTCTATTCAACTTTTTGTCACCTAACAACAACATATATATAAATGATTCACAGATTTATGCTTTTATCTTTTCTTTGCTCCAATTTACCCACTGTCTCTGTGATTTGACATCTTAATGATATCTTAAAAAATTAGCAAGACTAAATTTGAACTCATTCGCTTATCCTGCAAATCACAAAAATTATGCTTCCTCTCTCATTTCTGTCATGCTTTTATGTACTTATTTAATAATTATTTCACAATCTTAAAGTGCTTTATATCATTTATGTAATACTGTGTTGATGATAACAAATTAAGGCAAACATTGAAAAGAATGGGAATTTCAGGACACTTAATTGTGCTCAAGAGAAATCTATTCCTAGACAAAGAGGCTGTTGTGAGAACAGGGCACAGGAACATTGCATGCTTTAGAATTTTAAAAAAAGTGTGCATCAGAGTTGTATCCTTTCTCCATACTTATTCAAACGGTACACAGAGCAGATTATTGAGAGCCTGCATTATATGAAGAAGAATATGACATCAGGATTGGAGGAAGACTCATCAATATCCTTCATTATGCATATAATGCAATCTTGTTTGCTGAAAGTAAGGAGAACTTGAAGTACTTGCTGCAGAAAATCAAAGAATATGACCTTCAAATTGGATTGCATTTTAAAGTCAAGGAAACAAAAAATTTTCACCTCTGGGCCAGTAGGAAACATGATAGTTGGAGAAAAGATTTAAACTGTCAACGATTTTGTCTTACTTAAATCCACAATCAATATCCCTGGAATCAGTAGTTTAAAAAATAGAAGACATATTGCACAGAAAAGTCTGAAATCAGAATACCTCTAAATTATTGGGGAGCAATGATGCCAGTTTGCGGTCTAAGGTGCACCTGATCCATATATGGTCTTTTCAATCGCTTGCTATGATTCTGAGAGCTGGGTGAGGAAGAATGACAGAAGAACAATTGATGCCTTTGACTTTAAGTGTTGCAAAAGAGTGCTAAAGATGACATGGATTGCCCGAAGAATAAACAGATATTTCTTAGAGAAGGTGCAGCCAGAATGCCCTTTGGAGGCAAAAGTAAACTTTGTCTCACATACTTTGGGCATTTTGGGGAGACAGATGTCATGCTTGGAAAGGAAGAGGGTCAGCAAATGAGAGGAAGACTCTTATCCAGATGGTTTAATACAGTGACTACCACATTGGATGTGAGAATGTTAGAGATTTTGAGCTTGGCAAAGGACGGGACAGGATTCCATTCTCCTCTATTATGACCTCTCAGTTATTGTCTTGCAAAAATTTTGTTATCAATTAAATGATATTATATTATCACTTTTAGAAGAATATTCTTTTAAAGACACAGCAATAATTTTTCTTTTTGCTGTACTGAACGACTTGGAGTTGCTGTGGTGTTGAACAGTATCCATAGTCATGTCAAATACCATAAGGTTTACCCATTATGTACAGTGTTTGGATGAGCTTCCAGATTGATTCATGTTGGGAAGCAGGAGCAGCATCTACTTCCTAAACGAGACAACTCAGGAAACTCTACAAACTCTCTCATAAATGTACAGAAATGATGTTAATTATAGAAAGAGTTTAGGTCTTTTGTGCAAAGCTTACTCTGAGTCATATTCTACTTGATGACACTTAACCACTGCTAAATGAGACTAGTGCTGATCTGGAGGAGCACCTCACTCTTTTTCAATGTGCTCCATGAGGTAATTCTGGATTTGTTATGATGCTAAACGTGTGCCATTGGGATATTAAATACCATAATGGTTTTCCATTGTGGACAGTGTTTGGTGGAACTCCCAGTTGTAAAACAGGTTAAAAGCAGGAATGACATCCACTTCCTAAACCACATTCCTCTGGAAAATCTATGAACTTAGAGAAACAGTGAGAGTTATTGAAAGGCATTAGCTGTTTTGTTCATAGAGTCACTATGAGTCTACAGCGACTCAATGGCAATCAACATCAACAGCATATCTCATAGTTTATGCAATAATTTTTCCAAACTGATATCCTGTTGGTCCACCTTTACAGCTTCACTCCATTATTGCTTTAGTTCTTTCAGTGCTCTTGGGCTTAAAAACAAAAATAATAATGTGAATGAGTGAACCACGACTGACCTTATTTCTGTAAATCTCTCCAGCAACATGTATTATTTTGCATGTACGTACTTTTCTCCAAGGCTCTGATTACTTTGCTACATTTGGTGTGCTTTTATTTGCTTGTTTTGAAATTTTTTGAGGGAACTTCTTTCTTTTTTTATCATATCCATTTATTTATAAAATTTAAATACATTGTTTTCCAGAACATATTTTCCAATTTCCCTCACCCTCCCTCCCTGCATCAAACTGTACAACTCCATGATGAATACCCCCTTCTGGGTGGAGGAAGAAGCTACACTTATTTTTAACATATTCGCTTCTACTCATTGTGTAATTAATTTCACTTCACCATCCACACATCTTTCACTCAGAAACATCACCTAGTTTCCTCTAGTAGCTCCAATTCCATTTTTATGCATATAATATGCTACATGTAGTCCAATACTTGGCATATATTAAGCTCAATACTATTGAGTCAATTCCAGTTGAGTGTCCCATTTTAGATATTCATTAATATTTACAAATTACCAAATAAAACTTTCTTACCTTACTTTTAATGGGTATGAGCTGATCAGGCACTTTGTTCTTTGCGCGGAAAATTAGAATTTGTGTTGTCTGGGTTTTACTGGCAAATTTCTTAGGTTTCACTGATACTATTTGTTTCTGTCCTGAAACAACCTTTTACTCAATTTCTCTCAGGCACACTCATCTCTGATTATTTAAGATTCAGCAGGGAACTTTAGATTATTTACCCTAAACCAACTATAATCATAGGAAGATATGTAAATTAACATCAATTACCTGCATTTATCAAAATTTTCATTTAAACTCATAGTTGAGTTGTACATAGTTGCATAAATTATTTTAAAAACTGATTTTCATAGGAGAAAACCTTGTAATTATGCTAGGGTGAAAAGATGACTGACAGAGTGAAAGATTAAACTATTTCTGCTGCTTTAAGTAATTTAGCAAAGTGCTCCTACAGTTTAGTTATGGTCTTGTGACTCTACCAAAGTTATATGCTAAATGTTGACATATTTGAATTTGCATTTTGTCTTTTCCCTTTTCCTGCTTGTTTCCTGCAGTGTCAGTGAGATAGAGTGAGGAGAACAAAGATAACCAACTGTGGAAAGTCAATAAAGTAAAAGTATATTCAAATATTAATAAAAATGTAGCTAAATATGCAGCTAATGTTTTTTGGGTAATGTATTGGGAAGTCCTAAACATACCATGGACTGACAAGAAAACAAATAGGTCTGTCCTGGAGATGGTGAAACCAAGTATCTCCATGGAGGTTAGGGTTTTGAAGTTCCACCTCACATACTTTGGGCACGTGGCCAGGAGAGACCAACTCTTGGAGGAGGACATCATGCTCGGAGGTGAAGGGACAGTGCAGGAGAGAAAGACTCAAGATGAGATGCATAGATAGAGTAACTGGGGCAATGGGAGGTAGGTGTGTCAGAGTCAGTGAGACTGGCTCAGCAGAAGGCAGGTTTCAGAGCCGTTGTAAGTAGGATTGCTGTAAGTCACTGGTGATTCCATAATACCTAATAACAGCAACATTGGGAAGTAAAAAAAATAAATTAAACTAACAAAAACAAAACAAAAACACAAGAAAACCAGCATTGCAAGGGTTATGGAGAAGCTGAATTTTACCTTCACCAATTCCACTACATCAACAATACAAAATTTATTGCTATGAGATAAGGCATCCTCTCCATAAGTTATCAGTTTTAACACTAATTGTCCCTCTTACAGTTCTTACTATTTCATTACTGGATCTGTTATTATCTCTCGTCAGATTAAGAAGGGAGTTCTGGTGGCCTAGTTCTAAGAAACTGCACTACAATTCCCAAGGCACTCTGTTTATAAACACCATCTACTCCTCAGGGGAAAGATTAGCAATCTTCTCCCTAAAGAGATTTACTGCCTCTGACAACTCACTGGAGTGTCAGCTATGAGTTGGTTCAGACTCAACAGCACTCAATAATAATTGATTAAGAAGCTGAGGCAAAGGATTGTTAAACAATTTTCCACAGATTAAAGTCCCACAACTGAGAACTGGTATTTGGAAAATAATGGCCTCATTCTAGAAAAGTTCTATGTCTTGTCTAAAAATCCATCCTTTTAACCTGAGTTTCCCCCATAGGGAATGAATTCTACATCTCAGACTTAACCGCTGTAAACAAAAATTCATTTCTTCTCTCTCTCTGTGAGAAGCTCTCTGACTTCACTTGTACCTAAGGTTGGAACTGGTGACAGACACTTACTTCAAGATAGGATTTACTGTTTTACTTTAATTTCCTTCCAGGATACCATGCCAGAGTGCTTTTGAAATTTTGTTATTCTCTGCACCAATGATTTGTCCTTTGAAATAGAGAAATAACATTTGTCATTCTGACATTTGGAGATCTAGACTGTGCCATTTATCCCCTCTTAGCCTTGTTTTAGGTAGTAAATCAGGCAGAGTTTTGGTGGTGCCTTACTTGGAGAACAGTGTGTCCATAATAAGTCTTTCAGTATGTGCATGTTCTGAATTTGAGATATTTTTTCCTTTGAACATTATTATATCATGCAGAAATATTTTTTCTTTTCTCTCTACTAATTTTCTACCTTTTCTTTTCTTATTAGGAATATCAGAAGTTCAGTTTGACATTTAGATTTTGACATTTGTTGTATATACTGGGGAATTTAGCAATCCTGACACAGTATCAAGAGGGTCTATACTGAAAGGTGAATTGAGAAGGAGTATTACAAGTCTCACATTATTTTATCCAATTTTTAGAATGATTATATTAAATTACCATTTGACTTATCTTTGCTATATTAACTATAGGGTTATTTGTTTTACATACATGTGTGAGTGTGTTCATTTCAAACATTTGAAAACCTTTTACGACACTTAAATTTTAAAAGATTTTTGGATCTCAAAGCAAAACCATACAAGTATGATTAACAGACTGTCATGATATTTTATTTTAATGTTCTCTTCCAGGTATTGTGAAAGTCCCATTTTTTAAATTATGTAGAGAAAATGTTGAGAAATACAAATTTGTTTTCTCAACTTTGTTTAATTTTCTTGTTCTTTCTTTTTCTTTGAGTATTCTGGGAGTAAGTAATGCTTGACATAAGTAGGTTGTGGATATAAGTCAATACTTTCAAGTTTTAAGAAAACATAAAGAATAGAGAGAAGTAAGCTAATATGATGAAGTCCTACATTAGAATTGCCAGATAAAATATAGGACAATTAATTTTAATTTCAAGCAAATAGAGAATCTTTTAAATATATTTGTATGTACCATATATTGCATGATGCAAATTCTTACAAAAACATCTTTGGTGTTTTACCTTAGTATACTCTATTTCTTTTTGCTGGTTGTAGGAAACTATAGGGAAGTTTCCTTCTGTTGTACCTACAGTCACTGAGGATCTCAGTTGATTTGCTACAATAACATCCTAGTTCTGAATAGTCATTCCATTACTTCTTGTTTGACAATGATTTTACTCTCTCATTTTTTAAGCATAAGACATTTCTAAAAATCAAATCAGATATAGAAATAAGATTAAAATCATTACAAAAATTAACAGATCAGCAAACAAAAATAATTAAAAGGGCCTTGGAAAAATCATCGCTAATAAAATTCTGTCTACATGAGACAAAAAGAAGAAAGCGTAAAATTATACCTTACAAAAATCTGTCCTGTAGGTAAACTAATAATAAGAGGAACTTACTACACCTTGTCTCATAACCATAGGTGCTTCTCCTTCCTAACCATTCCACAACTCTCAGACTATGTTAAGCCTCTTCAAGACTGGTGACAATGTAGAATAGTAACTCAAAGGTACTGTACTGATGCTGTGTATTTTATTCCCAGTACATATATTGTATTTTATCGTGTTCTGTTGCTTCCTCTCGTTCTGTCTTTAGTATGCTCTTGCTTTGTATAAGCGTTTTTGGGTGTTGCAATAGTCAAGTGCTCAGCTACTAACCTAATGTTGACAGTTTGAACCCACCCAGAGACGCTGCATAAGAAAGACCTTGTTATCGGCTTCTGAATGGCCACAATGTTGAAAATCCTATGTAGCACCAGTGGTTTTACTCTGCAAAACATGGGATCTCCACGAGTTCAAATTGGCTTGATTGAATTCATTTTGGTTTGCTTTGTACAGATACTATCTCAGGTACCAAAAGCGCCTTTGATACACCATTGCTTATTTGTAAAAAGTCCAAAGTGGATGTCAGAAGAGACTCTGAATATTGCACTAGAGCACTGAAAATCTAAAGCAAAGGGAAGAAATCATGACGTTAAGGAGCTGAATAGAAGATTTCCAAGGGCTGCTCAAGAAGACAAGGCAAAATATTATTATGAAATATGCAAGGAGCTGGAGTTGGAAAATCAGTAGAGCTGAACTTTCTCATCATTTCTTAAGCTGAAAGAACTGAAGAATAAATTCAAGCCAGGAGTTGCAATGCTTAAGGATGTCATGGGCAGGATATTGAATGATTCAAGAAGCATTAAAAGCAGTTAGAAGAAATATACAGAATCATTAAAAGCAGTTAGAAGAAATACACAGAATCATTGTACCAAAAAGAATTGGATGACTCAGAAGCATTTCAAGAAAGGACATGAGTATGAGGCAATGGTGATGAAAGAGGAAGTGCAGGCTGCTCTGAAGGACTTGGCAAAAAATTAATCCCTGGAATTAATGGAATACTAATTGAAGTAATTCAGCAAACAGATGCTGCCCTGCATGTGCTCACCAAGTTGTGTCAAGAAATCTGGAGGATAACCGCTTGGCCAACTAACTAGAAGAGATAATTTTTATTCCCATTCAAAAAAAAAGGTAACGATATAGTGTAGAAATTATCACAATATCACTAATATCACACACTAGCAAAACCCTGCTAAAGATTATCCAGAAAAGATTTTAACAGCACATTGACAGAGAACTACCAGAAATACAGGCTGGGTTTAGAAGAGGTTATGGTACTAGGGTTATTTTTGCCAATGTCAGATGGATCTTGGCAGAAAGCAGGCAATACCAGAAGAATGTCTATCTGTGTTTCATTGACTATGCAAAGGTATTTGACTGTGTGGATCACAATAAGTTGTGGCTAAGGAAAATGGGAATCTCAGAGCACTTGATCATGCTTACATGAAACTTATACTTGGACCAAGAAGTTGTGCTCAGAACAGAGCAAGAAAACACTGCATGGTTCAAAATCAAGAAAGGAATGAATCAGGGATGCATCCTGTCCCCTTACATTTTCAATCTGTATGTAGAACAGATAATTTAGGAAGCAGGGCTTTATGAGGAAGAATGTGGTATCAGGATTGAAGGAAGACTCATCAAAAACCTGAGTAATGCAGATGACACAACTTTGCTTGCTGAAACTGAGGAGGACCTGAAGCACTTGCTGTAAAAGGTCAAGGACTGTAGTCTTCAATATGAATTGAAGCTCAATGTCAAAAAGAATAAGATTCTTACCACTGGGCCAATTGGTGGCACCATATTAGATGGAGAAGAGATTGAGGTTGTTAACAATTACAGCTTGCTTGGATCCACAATCAACACTTTTAACACCAGCAGTCAGGAAATAAAAAGACAAATTGCATTGGGAAAATCTGCTGTCATGGATCTCTCCAGAGTGCTGAAAAGCAACGATGTCAGTCTAGATACAAAGGTGTGCCTTTTTCAGGCCATGGTCTTCTCAATTAGGTGTTATGCTGTAGAGAGTTGGACAATGACTAAGGATGACAGAAGAAGAACAGATGCCTTTGAGTTGTGGTTCTGGAGAAGAGTCTTGAACATACTATGAATTGCCAAGAGAACAAATAGATCTGTCTTGGAGAGTGTGAAACCAGGTCTTTCCTTGAAGGCTAGGATTTTGGAGCTCTGCCTCACTTACTCTGGGCATGTGGCCAGGAAAGATTGGTCCTTGGAAAAGGACATCATTCTCGGAAGGGCGGATGGACAGCCAGGAGAGGGAGACCCCAGATGAGATGGGCTGATACAGTAACTGGGGCGATGAGAGTTGGTGTGTCATAGTTAGTGAGACTGACTCAGAACAAGGAAGGGTTCAGAGCTGCTATACAGCTATACATAGGGTTGATACACATTGTAGGCAACTCTCTGGCACAAAAAACAATGTATGACAGGTTTGGAAGTAAGGATGGCATCCACCTCCTAAGTAACATGCCTTCAAAAACTATGAACTTTGATAAATGTCCATAGTTGTAGAGGAGCTTCAAGCCTTTTGTTCATACCGTCACTATGAGACATGCTCTACTTGAAGGCAACCAACAATAACAACAACAGCAACTCTTCAAGTGTGTCCACAACACTAAACACAATGTTTTCTATATTTTAAGCAGTAAAAAATTTTCACAGATTAGAATTTGTACTGATTAAAATTCTGTAATCCAATCTCAATGATGACAAGAGAAACAAAGGATTAAAATTCTAGTTATGAAGTCATAAATTTACAAGTTGTTGTTTTTGATTGCCATTGAGTCGAGCACTCAACTCACTTGTAGTTCACCCTATGAATAAAAGACCTGAAGCCTTCCTATAACTATCATCATTTCTCAAAGTTCATAGAGTTTCCAGAGGCATGGTCTTTAGGAAGTGGATGCCACTCCTGCTTCCAAACCTGTCTCACATTAGGAGCTCCACCAAACACTGTTCACTATCGATAATGGTTATATTATTTGGCACCTCAATGGCACAAGGTTTAGCATCACAGCAACACCGTGTTACCTCAGTACAGCATACAGACAGAAGAGTGCTGCATCCCTTAGAGGATTGTTCCTCCAAATTTAATGACCACAGACTTTTAAATACAAAGGCCCTCCCCAAAGCCTTATTGACTCTTAACAAGAGGCTTAAGTAAAAAATAACCAATATCATATGCTTTTGTTATAGGCAGTTAAGTCACCTGAAACCTATAGCAATCCTATACAGCAGCTCTGAACTCTTCCTTGTCTACAATCAACACTTTTAACATTGGCTGTCACCAGAAGCACAAAGGATCTTTTAAAAAAAAAAATAACAAAACATTACTACAAGAAACAAAGAGACCTGGAGAAATGGAAGAATATATCTTTCTCATGGATAGGAAGACTCAATATTGTGAAAATGACAATTCTACCAAGGCAATTTATATGTTCAATGCAATCCCAATACAAATACCAACCCCATTCTTCAATGAGATGGAAAAGGCAATCTCTAGTTTCATTTGAAATGGAAAGAGGTCCCGAATAAGCAAAGCACTTCATCTCACTCCCTGATTTCAAAACCTACTTTACTGCTGTGGTGATCAAGACAGTGTGATACTGGTACAATGATAGACACATAGATCAATGGAATAGAATTGAGAACCCGGAAATCAGCCCATCTACCTATGGTCAACTGATTTTTGACAAGGAGATGAAATCAGTTAAGTGGGGAAATGACAGCTTTTTTAACATAGGTGTTGGCAAAATTGGAAAACTATCTGCAGAAAACTCAAGCAAGATCCACACCTCACTCCATATTCAAAAACCAACTCAAAGTAGATCATGGACCTAGGACTAAATCCAAGGACTATAAATTTCATTAAGGAATCGCTTAGAAGAACTCTAGAAGTCCTAATCAGCAACATAAACAGTCTTCCAAGCATCCTGAAAAATCTACAACCTGAAGAGGATAAATTAGATGAATGAGACCTTCTAAGAATCAAACCCCTATGCACATCCAAAAACTTCTCCAACAGGATAAACAGGGAAGCCACAAACTGGGGAAAAATATTTGAAAATGACATGTCAGATAAGGGACTTATATCTAGAATATGTAAAATATTCAAGCACCACAACAAGATAAAGGTAAACAACCCAATTGAAAAATGGGCACAGGATATGAACAAACACTTCACCATAGAAGACATTCAGATGGCCAACAAACACATGAAGAAATGTTCAAAATCCCTAGCTCTAAGAGAGATGCAAATCAAAACAACTATGAGATATCATCTTACTCCAGTAAGAATAGCAAAATTCAACTGACCGGCAAACAGCAAATGCTGGTGAGGTTGTGGAGAAACTGGAACGCTTATTCAGTGCTGGTGGGAGTGTAAAATGGTGCAGCCACTATTGAAGGCTGTATGACGCTTTAATCGGACTGACATCAGGGTTTGGGTGAGACTGTGAAAAAATGGATAAATTATGTATACTGCATTGAAACAGATGAGGGAGAGAATAGTTTAAAAGCAATATATGATAGGGTATTATGGCTATTACAAGAGTCTGGAATGAAGGTTGAGTAGTAGAGTGTACTGCAGGGGGTGGGGGGGGAGGTGAGGTTGTACACCAGTGAAGGGATTTTTCTTTTACTTTTCAAAGAGAAGAGTGAACTGGGGTGGGTGGGGGGCAAGGAGAAAAGTTCAACAATGAGATGAATGGAAATCCAAAATTTCTGTAAATGTTCATTAAAATTAATAAAATATAAAAAAAATTTGCAAATAGAAATGCTATTTGACCCAGTAATTCCACTACTAGGAATACACTCTAAAGAAACAATAACTGCCACCCAAGCAGATATATGCACACCCATGTTTATCATGGCTTTGTTCACAATAGCAAAGAGTTGGAAACAACCTAAGTGTCCATCAACAAACAAATGGATAGAGAAGTTCTAGTATATTCACACAATGGAATACAATGCTGCTTTAAAAAACAAGGAACTCATGAAATATTATACAAGATGGATGACCCTGGAAGACATTATGCTGACTGAAATATCTCAGTTACAAATGGACAAATTCTGCGCAGTGCCACTATTGTAAAACGGGAATGACATTGGGATTGGAGGAGACTGAGAAAGATGGGATAAATTATGTATACTGCAGGCTGCATAGTGGAATGGACTTGGGGAGCAATTGTAAAACAATGAAATAATTATTTATGTATGTATGTATGTATGTATGTACGTATGTATGTATTTATTTTTACTTTTCAAAGAGAATCAAGAACTGGGTGGACGGGGAGGTGTGCAAGGGAAAAAGCACAACAATGAATGAATAGAAATCTAAAGTATATACTTTCATTAAAATTAACAAAATTTTTTTTAAAAAAAGACGAATTGCATTGGGGAAAATCTGTTGTCAGGGACCTTTTCAGAACTGTGAAAAGAGATTATGTCAGTCTAGGTACAAAGGTGCGCCTGAAACAGCCCGTAGTCTTTGCAATTAGTTGTTATGCTTTAGAGAACTGGACAATGACTAAGGATGACAGAAGAAGAATAGATGCCTTTCAGTTGTGGTGTTGCACAAGAGTTTTGAACATACCATGGACTTCCAAGTAAACAAGTAGGTCTGTCTTGGAAAGAATGAAACCAACTCTCTCCTCGGAGGCTAGGATTTTGAAGCTCTTTCTCACATGATTTTGTCGTGTTTATATATATGTATACACACACACACACACACACACATACATATCTATATATCTATATCTATATGTCTATTTCCATGTTGGTAGTTGTAGAGGGGTTTCAAGCCTTTTGTTAATAGGATAACTATGAGTCATTCTCTACTCAAAGGCAATCAACAAAAAAAATATAGATAGATACAGACATATAAATATATAGATAGATATGGATTTAGAATTATATACATATATTTAATTTATACATGTCAATTTTGTTACTACATATGCATTTCTCTTTGAAAAATGTTACTGATTAAACATGTAACTTTTTTTTCGCAATGGTATCAGCCTCTTACCTGCTGTTGAATTTCATACATATAGAATATATATGTTAACTTCCTTTTGAAGACCTTTTTTTATTTTTGTCTTTTCATATTTCACAAAGTGTCCTTCTTTCTCTGTCTAAAAGGAAAGTTCTATTTGTCTTAGCTTTGATCAAGACATGCTCACTCTAGCTCTGGAATTCTTAATTACATGTAAGTAGATGGTCACTAGGCAGGCTTTTATCTTCTGCCTTACCCATTTAACATCTACAAGGAAAATCACTAAGCCAGATATTTCAACAACCTGTAACTCTTTGCTTGAAAAGAAAATACTACTGATGTAAAAAGAAAATTGTTAGCAAGCAGGATCTCTTTTTAGCTCCAGATTACTACTTATTTATTGAAGAAAAAACTAAACAATAAAAAAAAAAATCCCAAACTTTGAACAAAGAAATGTATTCAGAATACTGACAGTTCAGTCAGGACTGTTATTCTAACAGAAAAATATTTGAACTCTAGGCAAGGGCTTTCACCTCTGTGTTGTTCTCCCCTAAATGGGCTGTCGAGCTGTCAGACACTCAGAGAACTTTCTCCAAGCTGTGACAGTTTTTGCAGTAGAAGTGACAGTCTGTCTACAATGGGGACAACGTGTAGCTGTTTGATGGTATAGCAGAGGGGTCATTATTGTTTTTCTAAGGTTCTCCTATGTTACTGATTAATAAGTTAATAGTGAGATTAAAGTAAAAAAGTCACTCTCCAAGAAGCAGATAGCTCAAGACAGTGCACTTTTGTTCAAATCAATTGAGGCAATGGCAAACAGAGAAGTCTTTGTTTTTATCTAGTCTCAAATTTCTTTCCCTCACAAATTTATCTTGTGCTGGATACCTGGGTGAATAGCGTTTCTGTAAATCCCTTCAAAGCTCTGGATGGGCACGAGTGAGTGACGGAGATACAATCCTCTAAGGAAAAGATGGTCGATCATGGTCATCCTCCTGCCAAATTAATTTCTGAATAATATATGCCACCACTTAACTGATTAGGGATCTTTTTTGGTCTTATGTTGGTGCAAAGTTGCTAAACTAAAGGTTAATGTGCTCAGTTCTTAATTGAATGGTAAGACCACTTCCAGAAGTGCTTCAAAAGAAATGCCTGGTGTTCTAATTCTGAAAAACCGGTCATTCGAAGCTATGAAGCACAGTTCTACTCTGGCATGCACGGGGCTTCTGTGAGTCAGAATTAACTAGACAGCATTTGTTTCTGATTGTTTCTAAGGTAACATATTAACTTTATTGCTTGGAATTATCATCCTTTCATTAACATATTTATTTGGGGAGGGTGTGTGTGTGTGTGCGCGCGCGCGTGCGTGTGCGCACAAAGCACAGCTTTAGTTTTGCAGTGAATTTTTACATTTTTCTGGTGTTCTAGTAGGGAAGATTGAATGAAAGCTGTTCATCTGACGTATTTTGAGATCCATAGCTGGAGACAACACAGTGAAGGATGGGACATTCCCAAATAGGCATGAAAGACTAGAGTTCTTTTCCTGCTTGTGCTACATGTGCCATGTTTAATCCTGAAGAAAAGACTTAACTCTGTCTCTCAATTTTCTCGTCATTACGAAATAAGAAATGTTAACTGAATGTTGTTTAAAGATTCCTCCAAGTCTACAATTGAGAGATGCTAGTTGACTTTCATGTCGTAAGATCTAGCATGGCAATGATGAGTTAACTGAATTTCAGGCTCTCTTGTACTTTATCCTTGTCTTTAGCAATGTATGTGTGTATATACACAACATTCTCATCCAATGGCTGTATCATAAAGGATTTTTTCCCCATTTGAGTCTAGAGGCATAATATTCCAAACATCATGCTTGTATTTCTCTATTGAGTTCCGATAGGTGCCATTACTCAGAATGGTCTCCTTATAAGTGGTTAGTATTCATAATACGTAGATTTTTTATAAAAAGTGTCATTGCAGGGTATTCTCATGTGTTTATACATGGACTTTCCTTATTTTGCATCTTAGAAATTTATCTTAATCTCCTTATCACTGCTTTGAATAAAAAGGATAACACATTGGTTAGATGCCTCATTTGTGATAGGAAGAAGGGAACAAAGAGAAGGATAAGTCCGAGTTTGGCTGTGTTTGTGTGTGATTGGGAGGATCAGGGAGGAATTTCATTTGCAAAATATTTTCCTGGTAGAACAGTTTAGAATTTATTTTGCTGTAAAATGAGCCAGAAGTTTGAAAATACAAAGTGATTTCATAAACGCTTGCTTTCTGAATAACCACCTTGTTAAATAAATGCAGCATTTGGACCAATTCCGTTTTTCTAATTCCATTGTACACTTGGGAAAGCAGAAGGTGTTTTGCATTATGCAGAATCTGACGCTTGCTTATTTGGAGAAGAGAGCTCCTTTACCCACTAGGTCACAGTAAATGGCTACAGATGCTGAGAATATGTTGATGGTGTCAACAATCAAAGCATTGCCACACAGATTGTGAAAAATTGTAGGAGGGCACGAAAGAATTCATTTTACTAACAATCAGTTTCCTATCTTCAATTTGTACCTGTTGAAGCTGAAAGAGTTGTTGTTTCAAGCCTGTCCTTGCTTCTCTCTTTTACTGTCTTTCTCCTTTATTTGGCAGATGGGCAACACTTAAAGCCTTCAGTGCAGATGAGCATTATTAACAGCCATCTTTACTGTCCATTGGGGATTCATTTTAATTTTTTGCTGTGTTTTACAATGGTTTCAAGATGGTGGAATGCAGATACATTTCTTGTAAAAAGTAATTTAGACATATTGATTCATTTTAGCTACCCAGGAGGATCTGATTTTCTTTTTTATAGTATTACATTCCAAAGAAATAAATCTGACATAACAGCCCCTGCCCTCAAACACACATATACCATCCAAGACACATACACATTCACACAGTGTAAGCTTGATTTCTAGACCAGCCAAGAAGCAACTTCTTATAAAGAAACAGGTTATGTTGTTGTTATGTACTATTGAGTCCAAATTGACACATAGCTGACCCTCCAGAGGGTTTTCTGAGGCCATTAATCCCACAGCAGGAGATTGACCATCTTTCTCATGCCAAGAAGCTGGTGGATTCAAGCCACTTGTCTTTGAGTTGACGATATAACTCCTTACTACTAAGCCACCAGCGCTCCCTAGAAACAGATTAGAATCTAATTATTGTTTTTCACTTTGGTTCATTTTCCCATGGATATGCTATGACATGTGACTATGTTATGACTAAGTTCTTACGTTATCTTTATTTTTCGGTAAGTGTATACTCTAGATTTAAGTAGAAATTAATCTGTTTTCTTTATACATTAGGTGCAATAGGGATATTCTGTTTTTCCTATTTTCTTGTAACCCACTTGGAATACTCTTTTGTCCTTCTTTTCTTGCATGGGAACACCATTTCAAAACTGAATAGGTAGGTAAAGCTGTAAATTATATGTTTTGGACATGTGCTAATAACCAGTTATTCTTTTCTTATGGCCTTTCCAAGAAATCACTCTGAAAGAGAGGCAGCAGGAAGTATGTCTTGCTGGTTTTAGAGCACATAGAGAATGAATGATATGCAGGGAAAAAAAGAAAATGTTTAATATTTATACTTCCACCTCAGTTTGAAATGTAGATGAAGGTTGCATTTTTATTTATGGCTTGAAGGATATCAGACTTGATAACAAATCATAAAGAGAAATGGAAACCCTATTGGCAAATTTCATGCTGAAAATTTCATCATTTGTCACATATCAGCTGTAGAAAGAAAGAGAGAAAAAAACACTCAAATTTGTGCAATACTCTGAGCTACAAATATAGCTGGAATTTTGAAGTGAGTCTGATACTTCAAAAAGCACATATAAAAACCTGGTTTGTTTTGGGGTGGTTCCCCCCCCAGAAGAAAGAATTTAAAAAGTGGCTTTAGTACTTTCTTTTATAGAAGATAAACTGACATTTTACAAGCAAAAGTTTCCCCCTAATAGCCAATGCTTCATTTGGTCATATACTACCACACTCTTTGCTCAGAAAGGCAGGGGATAAAGTTAGAGCTCCAGATATTGAATTAGCACATTTGAGGGTATGGAGGTTAGTGGGTGCATGGCCTCAAGAATTCAGTGGTCACCAAATAGCACTAATGCTTTGTAAAATAAACTCATTTTAAAGCAGCGAGACATCAGACAAATAAGGCACCACTATACTAACATTCAATTTCCATACCTCAGAGCTAGTTTTTCCTTACTCTAACATACAAATAATGCTCTGCATTCTTTTCCCTCATTCATAAACACACAAAGACCCAATGAAATGCTATCTTGCATCTCTCTTTTTACTGAAGATTTCACCAGGTTTGCTCACTGGTATCTACTAGTCTTTTTTCAGAAATTGTGTCTGGCTACATTTACACAAGACTATATGTCAGGTTAGGCTTCAGGCCTCTTGTTCATAGGGTCGCTATGAATCTTGCTCAACTCGACTGCAATCAACAACAACATATATATGTATGTATGTGTGTATATATATGTGTATGTGTGTGTGTATATATACATAAAATTTTATTTCTTAAAGTCTTTGTGTGTGTGTGATAGTGTAAAGAGTCTTGTTTCCGTATTCTCTTTAGAACGTTAAGAACATTTGAACTACATAGGGCAATTTAAATTTGATGTGATTTGTAAATGTGATACATTTTGATGAAATGTTTATTTTGTTTGTTATGACGTAAGAGATTGAGAGGCAGTGGACTAGTATAATAGGAATATGGATGCAAGAATTAAATGGTCTGAACCTTTTATCTGATCTACCCCTTATTCGCTAAGTAATCTTTCAGAAGTGGCCTAGCTTGCCTGAACTTAAGCTCCTGTAATTATAAAATAGAAATGACAATCAATGGATTCAGTGAGATGATGTAAGTACAAGTTACATAAACAGAGCAAGGTTTAAAATCAAAATAGAAGGTGTGTTCAAATGTTAGATATCATTAACAAGTCATTTTCAACTCTTTTTTGGAAATACTATCTGCCTCAAATTTAATTAAAACCCTATTAACTATGATATGTGTACTGAAAGCAAGAGTGAGCAGGAAGTAGCAAAACAGAGGTCTCAAAGATTGGAACATTATGTAAATAGCTTGGATATATTGATTTAGTGCTAATTATTTCTAGCTTGAGTGGATTTGTCAGACGTATAATATTACTTTAATATATCTTAGCTAGTTGGATTGGTTTAATTTTCCATGTAATTTTCAAGGCAGTATTAAGCATTCAATAGCTATCATATGGGATATTAGAGAATATCTCAGTTACTCTATGCTAAAGAGTTATAATTTTAGGCAATAACTTTAGAAAAAAGTATAGCAATAATTGCTCTCATAGATTTACATTTACACAGTACATTGGAAGAGAAGCAAAAGAAAATAATCAATATCCCAGTGAAGTCAATTTTAATTCAATTATTTATAAGGATAACTTTCATTGTTAATATTACAATCAAGAGAGAACTGTGGAAACTACCAAATCACCTACTAAAGAAGAATTTTCAAATAGTATAACCCCCTGTGTTAGAGAATGCAGAACCACACATCCTATACATGACTGGTTTGCTGAAAAGTTTTGACTAGTGCTCAAACTACTGACTAAAAACTGCTGTTGGAATGTACAAATTCTTAATAAAACTTCTAGAAATCCTTGAGTTTCCTGGAAGTATATGTGATCTAGGCGGGGGAAAAAATTACCCGTCAACTCTTTTGTAGATATTTACAAGAGGAGTTTTTAGAGAAGCCCACCAAAGGCTGTAATTTATCAGGAGACACCCAGTGTGGGGCTCTAGGGAATTAATCTGGTAACTTCCAAGGTGTAAGCTATGTTTATTTTTGTGCAAACAACATGTGAGTGGGTTTCACAAAAGAAGGTAAAAATTAATCTTTCTCCCAGACAATTACAGAGTAATTGAGAATTAAATATTTGAGAACTTTTCACATTATCTGATTTAGATTTCTTGTTTGGTGAATGAGTTAAAAGAGCTCTGATTGTTGACATTCTATAACTATTTCCTACTAAAGGAAGTTATTTTCTAGTGGCATGAAATTAAGCCACAAATGAGACCTACTAAGACTTATCAAGTCTAACAATCAATTTACTCCTTCTGAGATTCAAGGAATTTGTGTCCAAATCATGTTCCAAAGGAAATTTCCGTAAGAAGGGGAGCAAAAGGCTCCCTGATGACATAATTTCTGACAATATCAGATGCAAAATGTCCTTTCTTAGAGAGTCTAACAGGGGAAAAATCCAAAACAACCACTCCCCAAACCATAGTAGACTGCTTAATTCAGACATGTCTAAGATATATGACCACAGAATATTTTCTTTGCAAAATATATATATTAAGGTTTGAAACAACGTTTTTAATCAGGTGATTCTTTAATTTCTGACGATATTTATCAACCTATCAAGATATTTGGTATTTGCAAAGTAAATGTGAAAAATTTGACATATTGATAACATACTTCACAACTTTGAAATAGAAAAGAAATTATTAGCTTTTCAGAAATTACAGTACTTTCATACCACATTATACGCAGTACTTCTCTAGAATATATATCTACACCAGAATATATGGTACAAACACTAAATTAATTGGCTACTCTTGGTTAGCATTCAATTTCAAGGAATAATTTGTTTGGTTAAAATATTTACACACCATTTGATTATCACTTAAGCTTTTAGAATTGTTTTGCATTTCACCAATAACTCGTGAAAAATCGAATAACAGGCTAAAAGGTTTTAAAAAATAATAAAGCAGTGATAGAAATCATAAGTAAATGTGCCATCTCAAAACAGTGACCTGAATATAGAACATAAATCCATATAACTTGAGAAAAAAATTAATAAAGTGTAATGGGATTATTTAAGTAGCCCAAAAAAATTTTCAGAGAAGAAATACAATAGCTTTTCAGATGAATATGTTAAAATATAATTTTATAAGGTCTACAACTTATTTACATTTATTTTAGAATTTTGAAATAAGTGCAAGAGCTACCTACAACTTCTTTATATTTATTTCAGAATTGTGAAATAAATAGAAGAGCTATCTTTTCTACAACACAATTTTTCAAAAGAAAATGATTATAAAGATTTTCTAGCACAGGAATAAAATAAATCTATAGAAAAATATTGCCTCTTTTTATCAAATAAATAAAGATGAAAAATTTACTATGACTTTTTCTTTTGAGATTTTATTCTTAAAAATAAAGTAAAAAAAATGGTTGGGGTATATTCCTAGTAGTGGAATCGCTGGGTCATATGAAATTCTTGTGTTCAGCTTTCCCACCAAAAGTGTGTGAGAGTTATGTAGTATTAAAAAGTACTACATAACTTGAGAGAGACTGGGGAACATTATGCTGAGTGAAGTAACTCAGTCTAATAAGGACAAATACTGCATAAGACCATTATTGTAAAATTAGAAGGATAACTAGTAAAACATGTATGCAGATCCCAGGGTGGAGTAGGTGGGAGCAGAAGCGTGATGAAGATGGGTAGAGATGAAATAACAGGGTTGTACAATTTGGTGGGTGGAGGGAGGAGATAAAGGAAATGGGAAAGATCTGATGGGGACCTGAAAAAGACAGGTTAATGGTAGGCATAGTCTAATAGTGATTAAAACATTGCTATGGGAAAGTCTGCTGTTAGGGACCTCTCCAAACTACTAAAGAGCAATGGTGTCTCTCTGGAGACTAAGGTGCATCCAATCACTTGTTATGCATCAGAGAGTTGGAAAATTACTAGGGAGGATAGAAGGAGAATTGATGCCTTTGAGCTGTGGTGCTGAAGAAGAGTATTGAATGTTCCATGGACTGCCAAGAAAACAAACGGATCCATCCTAGAGAGGGTTAAACCAGGCTACTCCTCGGAGGCAAGGATTCTGGGGCTTCGTCTGACATACTTGTCTGTAGTTTGCTATTTTTGGTAATATCATTGCCTGGTTTTAGTATTAGGGTTATGCTTGTCTCATAGAATGTCTCTGGGAGTGTTCCTTTTTCTTTCTGTATTTTGAAATAACCTAAGTAAAACTGGTGAGAAATCTTCCCTGAATGTTTGGTAGAATTCAGCTGTGAAGCCATTTTGTCCAGGTCTTTTTTTATTTGGGGGAGTCTTTTTATGACCTGCTCAATTTCTTCTTTTGTGATGGGCCTGTTAAAGTGTACATCTGATCATGTTAATCTGGGTAGGGCATGAGTTTCAAGGAATTTGTCCATTCCTCTAAGTTTTCAAATTTATCTGAGTATAGCTTCTCATACCCCTGTACGGCAAGTGGACACACCAGGGCTATACAATCTAAAAGAATGTTTAACCAACAACAATTTAAAACAGGCCTTAGGGCCAAGGATTAGAGTCACCCACCTTTGGCTTGGTAGCCTTGCTTTTGGCTCCCTAGGCCAACTGGTCTCTCTCTATGTTGTTCAGTGCCATCAAGTCGTAGGTGCCTCATAGCTTTAAAACAAGCTTGGAAGCAGGAGTGGCATCCACTTCTGTAAATAGCTTGTCTCCGAAAACCCTATGAATCTGGAGGAAGGATGAAAGTCAGGCATGCAAGTATTGAAGACTTTCATTCATATGGTCCCTATGAGTCGCCTACAACTTGATGGCACTGAACAACAACAACAACATAGCTTCTCATAATATTCCAATATTATAGATTTAATTTCTTCTGGTTCTGTTTTGATGTTACCACTATCATTCCTTAATAGAGTTATTTGCGTCTTTTTTTCTTTTGTTAAGTTTTCTATTTGTTTGTCAATTTTATTGACCCTTTGGAAAAACCAGCTCCTGATATTATTTGTGGTTTAAGTTGTTTTTCTGTTTTCTATATCATTGATTTCAGCCCTTATCTTTATAATTCCTTTCTTCTAGAGGCTGTTGGGTTAGTTTGTTGTTCTTATTCTATTTGATGAAGGTGTTGAGTTAGATTATTTCTTTTGCTTCTTTCTTTGTTTTTTATATGTTTGGCTATTGCTATGAACTGTCTCCTGAGGATTGCCTTAGCTGTGTACAAGACTTTTTGGTATATTGTATTTTAATTATTTGTTTCGAGAAACTTTTTTATTTCATTCTTTGTTTCTTCTATAACCTAATTGTGTTCTTCCAGAGTGTTATTTAGCTTCCATGGTGATGGCTTTAAAAACGTTATCCTCATGCACACCCATGCTTTTCGCGGCTTTGTTCATAATAGCAAGGAGTTGGAAACAACGTAAGTGTCCTTCAACAAATGAATCAATAGAGAAGCTGTGGTATATTCACACAATGGCATACTATGCTGCATTGAAAAACAAGGAACTCATGCAATATTATTCAAAATGGGTGACCCTGGAGGACACTATGCTGAGTGAAATACCTCAGTCACAAAAGGACAAATATTGCATAGTGCCACTGTTGTAAAACAAGACTGACATCAGGGTTGGGGAGAGGCTGAGAAAAACTGGATAAATTATGTATACTGCATTGAAACAGATGAGGGAGAGAACTGTTTAAAAGGGATATAAGATAGGGTATTATGGTTATCACAAAAGTCCAGAATTAAGGTTGCATAGTGGACTGTACTCGGGGTGGGGGTGGGTGTGTGTGTGCAGGGAGATTGTATACCAATGAAAGAATTTTTATTTTTCTTTTCTTTTTCAAAGAGAGGAGCGAACTGGAGGGAGGGGAGGGCGGTGAGAAATGTGCAACAATGAATGAATTGTTGTTGTTGTTGTTGTTACATCCCTGACGGACCCCCTTCTTGATTTTGAACCATCCAGTGTTTCCCTGCTCTGTTCTGACGACTGCCTCTTGGTCCAAGTGTAGGTTTCGCATTAGCACAATCAAATGTTCTGGGTTTCCCATTCTTCTCAGAGTCAGCCGTAGCTTGTTGTCATCCACACAGTCAAAAGCCTTTGCATATTCATCCAAAATCTCTGTAAATGTTCATTAGAATTAATAAAATAAAATTTTAAAAGAAGTTTTATCCCCTGTGGTTAATTTCTAGTTTTATGGCATTGTGGTCTGAGAAAATGCTTTGTATTATTTCAATGTTTTTAAATTTGATGTGGCTTGTTTTGTGACCAATGTTATCTTTTTTATCTATCATACATTTAATCATTTTATAGTGCTTTTCCTTATTTTTTTTATGATGATTTTTATTCTGCCAGAGATTAGTATTGCCACTCCTGCTTTTTTTGTGGATGCCATTTGCGTGGTATATTTTCCCTCAGCCTTTGATTTCAAATCTATCTTTCTTTCCATTTATTAGATGTGTCTCTTGTAAACAACTTATTGATGGGCTTTACTTTTTTATTCATTCTGCTACTCTTTTTCTCTTAATTGGTACATTAAGTTCATTTATATTTAATCTGATTATTGACAAGCCATGTTTTATCATTGCCATTTGTCTGTGTTTCTTCTTTGTTGCTGTTTCTTGTTACTCTGGTTCATGCATTTTCCTTTGGTGTCTCTTTGTGGAGGACTTCCCTTAAAGTTTCTTGTCCTTTTGGTCTCATTTTGACAAATTCTTTAAGTTCTTTACTTTCTGCAAAGGATATGTCTTTTCCTTCATATTTGAGTGAGAGCGTTGCTGGGTACACGATCCTGGGTTACCAGCTGTTTTCTTTCAATTTCTGTATATGCCATCCTACTATCTTTTTGCTCGCATCGTTTTTGCTGAAAAATCAGAACTCAATATGATTACTTCATCCTTGCAGGTGACTTTTTGTTTTTCCCATGCTGCTTTCAGTATTCTGTCCTTATCTCTTATTTTGGAGAATTTGATAATTATATGTCTTGATGTTTTCCTTTTTGGGTCTAGTCTATTTGATGTTAACTGAGCTTCCTTAATATGGATTTCATCACTCTTCATAATATCTGGATAAATTATGTATATTGTATTGAAAGATATGAGGGAAAAACAGATTAGAGGTGATATATGATTGAATATTATGGTTAGCACAGGAATCTAGAATTAAGGTTGCATGGAGAAGTGTACTCGGGTGGGGGGAGGGGGAATTGTATACTAATGAAGGAAGTTTTTTTTCTTTTTCTTTTTGGAGACGGGGGGCGAACTGGTGGGGAGGGGTGGGCAGGGAGAAAAGTGCGGCAATGAATGAATGGAAATCCAAAACATCTGTAAATGTCTATTAAAATTAATAAAAAAAGAAAAGGTGAAAAAAACAATATCTGGAAAGTTTTCTCCTAGTACTTTCTTTGCAATTTTCTCAGTGATTTTCCTATCCCTCTCATATTCTGGAATTCCAATCATCCGTATGTGATTTCTTGTAATATCATCTCTTATGATTCTAACATTTTGTCTCATCTCTGATTATTCTTCTAGTATGTTTCCATTGAGATCCTTGTCTTCCAGTTCACTGACCCTCTGTTCCACCTTTTCTGTTCCACTTTTTGTCTTTCCAAAGTGTTGGACCCTTTTGCCATTTCAGTCTTAATGTTCTGGATTGTGCTTTTATGCATTTCTGTTATTTCTAGTACTATGTTGGTTATACCCTTTCTACCTTATGATTATTTTTTTAAGTTCTTGTATCTCTTTATATATAGTTTCATTTTTTACTCCACTTTTTACATTTTCTTCTGTATTTGTGCAAGTTCCTCCTCATCAGTATATTTCTTCTGGCTCGATGTCTCCAGAGCATTTGCTTTCTTATTGGCTTTCATTGTTTCTTCCATCATTTCAGCCTTTTTCTATAGTTGTTCAAGTAACTCTTTATTAGTATATATATTTTTTTCTGGTTCTCTACCTCTATTGCCTTTTTCTGTGGCTTCCATTGTTTCTTCCATCATGTGCACTTTTATTCATAGCTGTTCGAAAGTCTCTATATCAACATATATCATTTGCCCTTTTTACTCTGGGTATTCATGAGGTCTCTGATATTTTCTGGGCTTTTTTTGAGAATGTTTAATTTGTTTTTACACAGTGTTTGAATCTGTCTTTTGCTTTCTTAACAATATGTGAAGTTTTTCTTGATAAATGTTGTTTCAATTGCGTTTGTAAAAGTTGTTGTTGGTTATTGCCTTTATGATGTCACTAATTAGTTTCCAAGTTAAATTGTGATGAGCTACTCCATCTACTGTAAGTCCCTTCAGAGAAAATTTGTCTTTCCTAAAGTCCTCTGTTCTGCACTGCAGCCCTGTAGGAACTTCAACTTGATGTAGTCCCCTAACACCAACTGTATAGGCCTTCTTCATGTATAAAGTGTCAGAGTGGTATAAGACTCTGCTCAAGCAGTTGGTCAGATGTCAAAGGATAGCACAGGAAGACAAAGCAAAGTATAATAATGAAATGTGGCAAGAGCTAAGAGTTGGAAAATCAAAAGGAATAAATTTAGCCAGCATTTATTAAGCAGGAAGAACTGAAGAACAAATTCAAATCTTCACTACCACATGGTTTACTCTATCATCTTTCTTCATCAGTCACAATGTGGGCAATAAACAAGGTGAGATATGAATAAGATGTTATCCATATTTCCAGCAAGCCCCAAGAAGGTATTCTGCAACTCTGTCTCTCCGTGCCACTGGAAAATCTTCACCTTGTCCAGTGTGGGTGGTGGCACTATAATCAGTGATAGCAACCCTAGTAACCACACTGCTTATGGTTCTGACAAAAGCACTTTAGAAATGACAATGTAAAGTAAAATCTCAAAAACTGTATACTGAAACTCTGGCCATTAGCTGGTATTTGTGTGCCTCATTGCATAGTCAGAACCCATGCAATGACAGTTAAGAGTTGAGTCTAGACTTTAAAAAAATTGACTATTTTCATCTTTGTTGGAATTTAAATTCTTATCCACAACTATTAGAATTTGTCCAGTAAGAAATGCTACATAAAACATAAGGCACTAGATTAAATTAGAATCTTACCTTAAAAGTGGATAGTATTTTAGTACGCATGTGTTAAAATCTAATTCATTGAATTGTAATTACGTTTAAATATGTATAATAGTTTAGCCTAAATAAAAAGGTGTTTGGATACTGAATAGTCTTTAGCCAAACATGTAGATTAAAATAAATTTAGTCCAGAAAACCCAGTATAAAAATCTGGTAGCAGCTCACTCTTTTTCCTTTTCTGCAGGAAGTATGCATAAGGTTAGGCTGCACCCTGGTCTTTCCCAGGGTCCTTCTCTCTTTTCCCTTTTCTCTTTAAGTCTTTTGCATAGTCTACATTTCATTAGCTATGCTACTGTGATATTGCTTTAATAAACCCTTTTCACTTGTTTTGCAAGGAAAAACCCCCTGGTATCACAATCCTTTGTGTTCAGTATTATAAGAATACAATGTACTCAGAATTATAACAATTTAGTAGAGAACATTTGAGAAAGCTTTTTTATGGGATATTTTGTAATGGAAAACTAATGGAGATAATCAAGGTTGCAAGGTGAAAGGACACTTTGAGGAGCATCAAAAAAAGGAGTAGGAGTTTGTAAAGTAATACAATAAAGAAAAGAAAGACTTTGCCAGACGAAGGAATGTGAACCGTGACACGAAGTCATAACATTTGGGGTGGTTTGCATATATTTTATGTATGGGAAATGGTTTGGGATTAATCTGCGGAATATGTGTGGGCTAAGGCTGAGAATTGTCTTCCTTTGAGAGGAAATGCAGATCCTCTTAATACTTTAACATAAGAGCTAGATGTTAAGAAGTTTGCTCTAGTTGCAGAGTGATTATTTATGAACCAGATTTTTTTTATGTGTTGTAGTCATTGCTGCCAAGTTGACTATGACTCATAGTGACTCTATGAATCTTGACCTATCCTGTGTCAATACTATGATCTCTATCATGTTAAATCAAGCTCATTATGACAGTCACTATGTCAATCCATCTTGTTGAACATCTTTTTCTTTTTGTCTGACCCTCTACCTTTCCCAGAGATTCTCACAACTGGACCAATTAGCAGCATCAGGATGGATGGCGAAGAGATTGAGATTGTTCACAGCTTCAGTTTGCTCAGCTCCACGATCAACATTCTTGGCACCAGCAGTCAGGAAATCAAAAAACGTATTGCAATGGGAAAGTCTGCTGTTAGGGACCTCTCTAAAATACTCAAGAGCAACGGTGTGTCTCTGGAGACTAAGGTGCGTCTGATACAGGCCATGGTCTTTGCTATCACTTGTTATGCATAAGATAGTTGGACAATGGCTAGGGAGAATAGAAGGAGAATTGATGTCTTTGAGCTATGGTGCTGGAGAAGAGTATTGAATGTACCATGGACTACCATAAAAACAAACAGATTCATCCTAGAGAGGGTTAAACCAAGCTGCTCCTTGGAGGCAAGGATTCTGGGGCTTCGTCTGACATACTTTGGACATGTTGCCAGGAGGGACAAGTCCTTGGAGAGGGACATCATGCTTGGGAGGGTGGAGGGATGGCACAGGAGGGGAAGACCCTCTATGAGATGGATTGATTCAGTGACTGGGGAAATAGGGATGGTTGTGTCAGAGGCAGTGCGATTGGCACAGGATAGGGCAGGATTTAGGGCTGTTGTACATAGGGTTGCTATGAGTCGCAAGCGACTTGATGGCACATAACAACAACAACAACAACAACAACCTTTCCCAGCATGATGTCTGTATCCAAGGACAGGTTATTCAGAAATATGTCTAAACTGAGATAATTCCACCATACTTACCTCTAAGGATCACTCTGGTAGCATTTCCACCAAGACAAACTTGTTTGCTCTTTTGAAACTCTATGGTATATTTGATATTCATCTCCAAAACCAAAACTCAGAAGTATCTGCTCCTTTTCTCTCATCCTTATCAACTGTCCAACTTTCCGACTCATAATTGTTACTGTTGTTGTTGATTGCCGTTGAGTCAAGCACAACTCATAATGAGTGTATGAACAAAAGGTCTTAAGCTTTTATTTAACTATGGACATTTATCAAAGTTCATAGAGTCTCCAGAGGCATGTTGTTTAGGAGGTAGATACCACTCATGCTTCCAACTTTCAGACTCATAATTTAGAAATTGAAAATACCATGATTTGGATCAAGCACACCTTTAAACCATAATCACTGCTCTTTAGAATTTTGGAGAGGTTCTTGACAGCAGATCTCCCAAGTGCAACACATATTTTGATTTCTTAACTGCTGTTACTAAGGTTGTTGTTTGTGAATCCAAGTAAAAAGAATTAATTGACATCTTCAATCTTTTCTTCATATATCATGATGTTGCCTGCTGGTCCAGTAGTGACAGTGCTGAGATTTTTTTGGTTTTGTTTTGTTTTCTTGATGTTGAGATGTAACTCAATTTGAAGACTGTAGTCTTTCATCTTCTGTAGCAAGTGCTGGGGTTTTTTTTTGCATATTATCTCATGGTTTTGTCAGTTAGAAGGCCAAATTTAGGATGCCAATTCTTTTAGAAGTATGTAAAAGGGTTTTTGTCTCTTTGAGCTTCTGCTCGTAAGCCTATCTTCATGAAGGTTGACATCCCTCCATATCTATTTTGTGCTTGTTTAATCATACACACACACACACATATATATATACACACATATATACACACACATGTATATATATACACACATATATATACACACATATATACACACACATAAATGTATTTATACATATATATATATATATCTCGTAGTTGCTCTCGTGGACTAATAGGCAAAGAGCTGCACTGCCAATTCCAAAGGTGTGTGAGGTTTGAATCTACCAGCTACTCTGAGAGGAAAATATGAATAATATCTTCCAGTGTGGATAATATTGTTGTCAGATGCCATTTGGTTACATACAACTCATATCCACCCTGTGAACAACAAATCTGAACCTTGCTAGCACATGCTATCATCACACTTCCTGACACACAAGAGTCCATTGCAACCGTCAGCATATCAATTCACCTGGTTGAGGGTCTTCCTCTCTTTTGCTAACCCTCTACCTTTCCTAGCATCATGCCCTTCTCCAAGAAATAGC
Organism: Elephantulus edwardii; assembly: GCF_000299155.1. Lineage (NCBI taxonomy): Eukaryota > Metazoa > Chordata > Mammalia > Macroscelidea > Macroscelididae > Elephantulus > Elephantulus edwardii. The sequence goes on from NW_006400114.1 coordinate 1,105,455, forward strand.
CTCTCTTAGCAACATGCCCAAAGTAAGTGAAGCAAAGCCTCCCAAGAGCACTCTGACTCACCAGTTTGTGTCTAATTTGGAGCCACCTTCTGTGTGAAGCAGTTGGATTCTGGACGGTAGGTTGTTTTGATTTAATTGAAAGTCAGCTGCAAGTTGATTTTTATTTTATTAACAATCAAGTGTAAGCTGATTGGCCATTTGGATTTAGTTAACAATCAGCTGTAGGCTAGAAGTCTCTTGTTTAAATCAATGAGGACCTGGTGTTACTTGTGTTTGGGGAGAACATTGTTCTAAGTGGTATAGCACTTATCCGTTAGTTTGCTCTACTGCGATAACATGGAGTTGCTGTGAGACTGAACACTGCGACACTGCTGTGTCAAATGCCATATGGGTTACCCATGTGGGATAGGTTTGGATGGAGCTCCCTGATAAAGAATGACTAAGAAGCAGGACTGACTATCTACTTCTTAAATAAGAGGACTTTGAAAACCCTGTGAACACTAGAGGAATGAGGATAGTTACAGTAAGTGTAGTGGTAGAGCCCATATTGGAAGTCAATTGAAATGAGTGTGGATTACATCCTCTGAAAAATTTGCTTGAAGATCAGTTCTGACTTAATTGCAATTATTTGAGTTGTTTGAGTCATATATTTGAAAGAGTGACTCAAGATACATCTCACATTAGTCCTGCCTCTTTTGACAAATAAAGACAATATTTCCAAATAGGATTATAACAACTAGCATGAAGGTTATGTTCCACAGCACATACTTTTTGAGGAATAACTCAGTACATAAAATTCTACTCTTTGTTCTGGTGGCCTTGTCTATAGGACATTGAGTCGCTAGCTGAAGCACAGCGTCCACTTTTAGCTCAAATATTCTAATGGATTTGAGGGAGAAAGATGGAAATCTCCTTATACAACATACAGCCGCTGAAAAGTTGCTGTAAGGTCAGCTATGAGTCAGTTCCAACTTGATGAGAGGAAGACCACATTCAATACACATTTACCCTATCACATAACTCTAAAAAGTTTTAAACTAAATTCAAATAAAAAATACCATCTTCTAAATCGTCTAAATAAAATACTGATAGCGCATTAGGTCCATTTCATCTTGAGGCAAAATTCCTCTTCATCTGTGAAATATAGAGCATATGTTTTTAAAGTACTGTGGTAGAACATGCACAAGGTAGACATTTCCATTACAAATGGGAGAATGCAAAAAAATAACAGATAGCAACAAAATCTACAACCCAGCAGAACAGTTTTTATTAAGTCTAAAATAAATTTCTGTAATTGGAGACCTGTTATGCCTTATACGTCCTGGTTGAGACCACATGAGTCTGAACTTCAGCCCCACCATTCAGCTCACTGAAAGTACAGCTTTGCTATTTGATTCTATACAGCCCCATTTTCCTAATCTATTTGAGTGTCAAAAATTATTCCCGTGAGACCAGAAATCTCAATATTTTTGGTCTCTTGGACAGAGAAAGGAAATTCATCAGCATATGCTGTAAGGAATAAAGAAGTAAGAAGAAAGAACATCTATATGTCCTCAATATTTTGACCTATTTAAATGCCAGCCTCCTAATCCAGAACTGGACTGGTGAAGAGCTGACACTTTGAAATTTAGAGGGCTATTACTTCATGAGCTGTGGCCCCATCCTTTAAAATTCCAGAGGCTCTGGTCTAATGCTTTGAGACAGAACAACCTTTGCTTCCTGTATATCTTCCAACAGTTCTTCTGATTGCCAGAATGCTCCAGGATTTTAGACATAACTCCATTTATCTGTTTCCTACTTGTACTATTCCAAGAGACAGACAATATTCTTTCCTTTCTCTCTCTCTCTGTCTTCATCAATTTAAGCTGATAGATTTTCTGCTGTGGCAATTTGTTCAACAACTATGTTCTTGAAGAACATTCTAAGACATGTGCTTTCTGGAGGAGGCCCTCTTTATGGAGGCCTTCGCCTGATCAGGAAAACTTCAGAAATGGACTCCCAGCTCGACTGTTTCAGCTCTATAACCAAGAGCTCTGGGCATCAGAACCAAGGCACAGGAAAGTGGACCCCTAATGCGTTTATTCAACAGAATTTTCCAAACCTTTAATTTATATTTTAATTTTTATAGTTCATTTTAAGCTCATCTCTGTTGTTTTATTTTTTTAATAAGTGGCAAGGAGTAACCACATGGTTCCTTTAAGATCTTGTTTAGGAATGTCATCTGCAGATACCCAAGTTCATCAGTTACATCACAATCAGCACTTATGGTTAAAGCAGTCAAGAAATCAAAAGGTGTGTTGCACTGGAAAAATCTAGTCTAGAACTTCTTTAATGGGCTTTTGCAAGGATGTAACTTTAAAAACTAAAGTTGGCTTGACTCATAGTTTTTTCAGTTACTAATTATGTATATAAAAGTTAATTATGAATAAAGAAAACTGAAAAAGAATTGATGCTTAAATTGTGGTATTGAAGAATATCAAATATAAATACTATAGACTAGTATAAGACCAAGCATATCTGTCTTGGAGGGAGAACTTTCAGGATGCTCCTTTGAGGCAAGGACGGTGAAATTTCGCTTTGCATACTTTAGACTTGTTATCAGGAGGCACCAGTCCTTGGAAGAAGGTATCATGCTTGGAAAAGCAGAGAATCAGTGAAAGAAAGGAATATTCTCAATGACATGAATTAATACAGTGACTGAGACTATTGGCTTGAGCATGGCAGAGTTGGTGAGGATAGGACAATTTTTTAATTTGTTTCTCATAACGTAGGTATGAGTTGTAGTTGATAGGATGACATTTAACAACAACAGGACCAAAGCTTTCTTCTGCATTCTTATTATTATTGCCTTTTGCATACATTAATTCTACCAACATTTTCTTCCAGGAAATTAGGCTTTTCCTTTTATATATGGTAACACTTTTCAAGCCTCTCTCTACCCATCACCTAGTTCAAAAACTGCTTCCACATTTTAGTCACTTACTAGAGAAATAAATCATACCTCTGATATCAAATTTCATATTAGTTATTTTTTGTTGCTGTGGTTAGGTGTTGTCTGGTAGTGTCTGTATAAAATCATAGTGATTTTGTGTGTACCACATATGAAGTATATGTTGTTAAAGTGAATTGAAGATTCAAGAGAAAATTAGTATACTTCACTTATTGGGGAGGAAAAGACTTCAGTGTCCCTTGTTGGTGGGACTTCTGAAATAATGGCACAAAGCCAATACTAGTTTTAAGCCTAGGAAGTAAATTACAAAGTTGGGTGTCAATATATGGACAAAACCAGTGAGGCAACAAAAGTGCCTTTGGAGCAATACACTGAGGTGACAATTAGGCTGGGTGAAAATGAATTTAAGTTGAGAAGAGGAACCTCTGAGGTGACAAGTGAGAGAAGGTGGTTTAAATGTGTTGCAAGTTAATGAGGTTACAAGTGAAAAGTGCAATCAATTCCCAGGACTTTTCCTTCAACAGCTCCTTTATCCACCTTCCTGAGGCAACTTAGAGGGAAAAAAAAAAAAGAGAAAGTTGAGCCTTTGAATGGTGATATACCAGAACACACAGAAATAATTTCATTACTTTGGGTTGGTTTTTGGGGTTTTTTTAGGGGTGTAAATATTTGTTAGTGGTTCTTTGGGGAAATTGTGAAATTGTTAGAGAATTGAGAGTAACTGTGCATGCCAGGATAAAATTTCCTGTAACTGAACTGCCTTGTACTTTGAAGATTTGAATCAAATAGGAATTTAATCTGGGAATATTTCCCATCTTTCTAGATAATTTTTACTGTACCAGATTTTGCAGTAAAAATTAATCTTTTTTTAAAAAACCCTAACTCATTGTCATGAGTTAGGAACCTACTTAGAGCTGACTGTACAGTGGATTTTGGAAGGTATAAATTTCACAGGACGAAATTACTTATTTTCCCTAACACTTTAATTTTAAGACACTACTTAATACTTTATTGAATCACATTAAGCCAGAAAACTTTGTGAAATCATATCAGATTAATAATCTCTAGCTTACCTTTTAAAATCTACACTCTCTATATTGGGAAAATTGATACATCAAGGGTAGAATTCTTTTCATCCATGTGGAAGTCCTTTGGTTGTTACCCAGTGTACTTCATGCACAGCCAATAGCAATCTGTCAATGAAAGCTTAGTTGTTATGTTGTCGAACAGTTTTTAGTAGTATTACCCCATAATAAGATAGACTTGAATGAAATGTCTGCTGAACTACTTCTGAACAAACCAACTAAAGAAAATGCTGTGAATGACAAGATACTAACAGCAACCTATCATGAAGTCATGAAGAAGTGAACAGCAAATTGTTTCATTGTGCATTGGGTCACTATTGATTGAGAGCTAACTCAATTGCAACTAATTTTAACAGCAGTTTACTCTGTAGCAATGTGAACTATGGAGAAGAGATGGAGGTTGTTAACAGTTACAGTTTCCTTGGCTCCATAACTGACACTTTGGCATCAGCAGTCAGGAAATCAAAAGACAAATTGCACTGGGAAAATCTGCTGTCAGGGGCCTCTCCAGAGTACAGAAAAGCAACGATGTCAATCTAGATACTAAGGTGTATCTGATACAGGCCATGGTCTTTGCAATTACTTGCTATGCATCCGAGCTGGACAATGACTAAGGATGACAGAAGAAGAATCAAAGTCTTCAAATTGTGGTACTGGAGCATACCATGGACTGCCAAGAAAACTAATAGTACTGTCTTGGAGAGAGTTAAACCAAATTTATCTTTGGAGGCTAGGATTTTGAACCTCCTTTAGGCATGTGGCCAGGAGAGACCTGTCCTTGGAGAATGACATCATGCTCAGAAGGGCGGAGGAACTGTGCATGATAGGAAGACCCTGGATGAGGTGGATTAATACAGTAACTGTGACAATGAGGGTTAATGTGTCAAAATTAGTGAGACAGGCTCAATACAGGACAGGTTTTAGAGCTGCCGTACATACAGTGTCACTATGGGTCACCGGTGACTCAATGGCACATAACAACGAAAAAACAACTATGAACTATAATTTATGTACCTTTATGTAGCTGATTCCCTGAGATTGTAAATGCCAATATTAAGTAGATTTAGAGTTATAGACAGTGTGTTTTTTCTCTGTATAAAATGTATTAGATGACATGTTGACATTTTTATTCCTGTTGTTATTACTTATTTTTTAAATTAAACTTTACAATTTAAATAAGGCCTTTACTTCCTGTGATATTTACATACTTAGAGAGTTTTTATTTTGCTTTGCTTTTTAGTATAAATTATTTTTATTTGAAATGCTAAAAAGACAGAACATACTATTTGCAAATTAGTCCATTTACTCTCACCCCATTTGGAGAATTCTCAGGGCTACTCAAAACAATCAAAGTAGGCTAGATACAGGCTGCTCTGGTGACCTAAAGAGCTGCACTGCCAACCTAAAGGCACTTGGTTTGAATGCACCAGCTGCTCTATGGGAACAAGCAATCTCCTCCTGTGTGATTTACTGTCTCTGAAAACCAGCTGTAGGGTGAGCTTTGGGACAGTTCTAACTAGATGGTTGTTATTGTTAGGTGCTGTGGGGTCCAATATGACTTATATCAACCCTACGAGCAACAGATCTGAACCCTGTCCTATCCTGTGCAATACTTAACAGTGTGTGACACACTCAAGCATAGTCTGTGTCATCCTCACACCTCCTGACACACTAGAACCCATTGCAGCTGTCATCTTGTCAATTCTCTTGGTTAAAGGTGTTCTTCTCCTTCACTGATCCTCCACCTTTCAGAGAATTATGTCCCTCTCAAAAGAAATAGCCGCTTCTAGTAACATGTTCAAAGTATGTGAGGTGAAGCGTCATCATCTTTATTTTTGAAAAGCACCCAGGTTTATCTTTTCCAAGACATGTTTATTTGTTCTCTTGGCATTCCACTAACGTTTAGGCCTCTTCTCCAACACAACAGCTTAAAAATCCTCATTCATTGTCCAGCTCTTAAATGCATAGCAAGTAATCAGAAAGACAATGGCCTGATTCAGATACACCTTAGTCCTCAAACTGACATCCTTACTCAATAATTTGTAGAACTCCCTAACTGCAGACTTTCCCAGTGCAATATGTCTCTTGATATTTTGCCTGTGATACCAAGGATGTCAATTGTGGATCCAAGTAAGAGAAATGTGTTGACAGTTCAATCTTTTCTTCATTTATCATGATGTTGCCTATCAGTCTAGTGGTAAGAATCTTTGTCTTCTGTTATTAAAATGCAATCCATATTGAAGGCTCTATTCTTTGATCCTCTGCAACACATGCTTCAAGTCCTCACTCATAGAAAGCAAGGTTGTGCCATCTGCATAATGCAGGTTGTTGATGAGTCTCCTCTAATCTTGATGCCACATTCCTCTTCATAGAGGCCAGTTTCTTGAATAATTTGCTCAGCATACAGATTTAATAGATGTGGAGAGAGATTACAACCTGGACACAGTCCCTTCCTAATATCAAAACTGTCATGTTCCCTTGCTTCACAATAGCTTCCTGATCTAGGTATAGGTCCCACATGAGCACAATTAAGTGCTCTAGTATTCCCATTCTTCTCAGTGTTAGTCACAACTTGCTATGATCCACACAGTCAAATGCCTTTGCATAGTCAATAAACCATAATAGAAGCATATATAGTTGGTACAGAACAACATAACAAGATATACAAAGCATCTTGATTTATGTAGCTTGATCTACAGGGTGGTCTACAAGTTCTGTAATACATTTAGTCCACATTTAGTGATGTAGCAATAGTGATATTCATGCAATATTGGAGCACACCATGATGAAAATAGACAAGCCTGTGTTTTCTAAAAGGGTTCAAGTGTTGGTATTTATTAATTCTGAAGACCACTGTTCATTGTCTGATATTTGTTTTTATGGATATTGAAATCTTATTTCATCTTTTAAAAACTGACCATTTCCTTGGGAATAAATTCTGTTCAGCATCCTATGTTAAGACCAATAATTTTGCTTACTAAAGAAACACTAGGTTTGTAACTTGTTTTTGTTTTTTACTTCAAAAAAGTAAAATCAAATTGAAGAGTAATCTAAAAATGTTTGGAAGTGCCTTATCAATATTCCTTTGATCAGATAAAATTTATTAATAGTGTGATACATATCTAACTTTTTCCAAGTATGGAGGATATAGTAGTTATTAAGTCTTCTGTTACCATAGAACCTATAGCTTATACAAAAAAATATAACTTATTAATTGAATGTGAAAATTTATTACTAGCTATGAGTTTTTCGAAGCCTGTAGAATTCTGAGTCTTCTTGTCTCTATACATCAATATAACCAACATGTAGCAGATGCTCACGAATTGGGAAAAAAGATTTTGAATAACTTCTTACACATAGATTCCAATAATAATGATTTTTCCAATAATTTACTTTCATCCCCCCCTTTTTAGATTAGTATGTGAGAATGGTCATTGTAAATGTACTTTGATCCATAATTTCAGGTTAATAAATACTTTTGAAAGGTATCCATTGTTCCAAGCTCATCTAACTTTAAGGCCATTCTTCAATATGAGAAGAATTTGTTTTAATTTTTTTTTGTTATAATTAATTTTAAACAGTAAAATTAACTCTCCAAAAGGCCTTCTTTTTTATTTCTCAAGTATTTTATTGTGGCTACCTTATATTAGATTCAAATTGTAGATTATAATTTTATTGCTTTCTTTGTCATTTCAAATGTGCAAATGATTTTTTGCTTATATTAAGTGTATTTAAAATGATTTGGTTTTAGTGTTTTAAATTATTATCATAATTTGCAAAATAATTCTATTGTTTTTGCTGTTTAATTTCAGATAGACTTAGAGAGAGATCATTGGGTCTAGCAAATTATGCGTGTGCCAATCATCTATCTTCTGATAAATTATTTGTAAACAGGACATTTTTATATATCTCGAGATTGAGATTGTTCACAGCTTCAGTTTGCTTGGCTCCACAGTCAACACTCTTGGCACCAGCATCCAGGAGACCAAAAAACGTATCGTGGTGGGAAAGTCTGCTGTTAGGGACCTCTCTAAAGTACTCAAGAGCAATGGTGTCTCTCTGGAGACTAAGGTGCACCTGATACAGGCCATGGTTTTTCCAATCACTTGTTATGCATCAGAGAGTTGGACAATGACTAGGGAGGATAGAAGGAGAATTGACGCCTTTGAGCTGTGGTGCTGGAGAAGAGTATTGAATGTACCATGGACTGCCAAGAAAACAAACAGATTCATCCTAGAGAGGGTTAAACCAGGCTACTCCTTGGAGGCAAGAATTCTGGGGCTTCGTCTGACCTACTTTGGACATGTTGTAAGGAGGGACAGGTCCTTGGAGGGGGACGTCGTGCTTGGGAGGGTGGAGGGACAGCGCAGGAGGGGAAGACCCTCAATGAGATGGATTGATTCAGTGACTGGGGTAATTGGGATGGGTGTGTCAGACGCAATGCGATTGGCACAGGATAGAGCAGGGTTTAGGGCTGCTGTACATAGGGCCGCTATGAGTCACAAACGACTCGACGGCACATAACAACAACAACTCTTTCTTATTGAGTCAGAACCTACTCATAGTTGACCCTTCATTGAGTTTCCATAATTGTAAACTTCCATAGAAGAGGACTATCCTTCTCTTCCTGGATTGCCCAGTAAGTGGTTATTGGATTCGAACCACCATAGTTTATATTTGGTCTTTTTCATACATTAGTGACAGAAACTAAAAAATACAGAATATTTGGTATAATCAGAGTCTTTTTTGAAGGCTATTTCCAGGCCATTATTATAAAAGAGAAGTAAAAGTTCACATTAACTAAAGATTTGAGAATTATCACTCTTCACTTATTGTTGTCAAGTTGGAACTGACTCAGAGCTGGCCCTCCAGTGGGTTTTTGAAGGCTCTAAAACACACCAGGTTTTAGATCTTTCTCTATCTACTGGTGGATTCAGACAGCCAGAGACATGGTCTTTGGGATAGCAATGTAATTACTATGGACAAAATAAATCTTAGGAACATTCTGTCATTTCAATAGTCTTTGTGTATAAATATTATTTCAACATCCTTTACTGTGAGAGTATCATATTTGTGTTCACCATGTTTGTTGTTGTTATGTGCCATCGAGTCGCTTGCGACTCACAGCGACCCTATGTACAATAGCCCTAAACCCTGTTCTAGCCTGTGCCAATCTCACTGCATCTTACACACCCATCCCGATTACCCGAGTCACTGAATCAATCCACCTCATAGAGGGCCTTCCCCTCCTGCGTTGTCCCTCCACAATCCCAAGCATGATGTCCCTCTCCAAGGACCTATCCCTCCTTACAACATGTCCAAAGTATGTAAGACAAAGCCTCAGCATCCTTGCTTCCGAGGAACAGCCTGGTTTGACCCTCTCTAGGATGAAACTGTTTGTTTTCTTAGCAGTCCAGGGTACATCCAATACTCTTCTCCAGAACCACAGTTCAAAAGCATCAATTCTCCTTCTATTCTCCTTAGTCATTGTGCAATTCACTGATGCATAACAAGTGATTGCAAAGACCATGGCCTGTATTAGACACACTTTAGTCTCCAGAGTTACAACATTGCTCTTCAGTACTTTAAAGAGGTCCCTAACAGCAGACTTTCCCATCGCAATACGTTTTTTTATTTCTTGGCTACCGGTGCCAAAAGTGTTGACTGTGGAGCCAGTCAGACTAAAGTTGTTAACAATCTCAATCTCTTCACCATCTATCTTGATGCTGCCAATTGGCCCAATGGTAAGAATCTTTGTCTTCTTGACATTGAGCCTCAATCCATACTGAAGACTGTAGTCTTTGACCCTTTGCAGCAAGTGCATGAGGTCCTTTTCAGTTTCAGCAAGCAGGGTTGTGTCGTCTGCATAATGCAGTTTGTTAATAGATCTTCCACCAACCCTGATGCCGCACTTCTCCTCATAGAGCCCAACCTCTCGGATAATCTGTTCTGCATACAGGTTGGAAAGGTATGGAGATAGGACGCATCCTTGGCATATGCCCTTCCCAATTTTGAACCATGCAGTGTTTCCTTGCTGCTTCTTGGTCCAAGTATAGGTTTCACATTGGAATGATCAAGTGTTATGGGATTCTCATTCTTCTCAGAGTCACCCACAATTTGTTATGATCCATGCAGTCAAACACCTTTGCATAATCAAAGAAACACAGATAGACATTCCTCTGGTATTCCCTGCTTTCAGCTAAGATCCATCTAACATCAACTACAATATCCCCAGTACCACAACCCCTTCTAAACCCAGCCTGGACTTCTGGCAGTTCTCTGTTGATGTGCTGTTCCAGTCATTTTGGATAATCTTCAGTAGAATCTTGATTGGGTGTGGAATCAATGATATTGTTCTATAGTTTCTACACTCTGTTGGGTCACCCTTCTTTGGAATGGGAACAAATATAGATCCAGGAAGAGTGCAGACAGTCATTACAAAGACAGAAGAGGAAGAAAAGACCAAAATGGATGCCAGAAGAAACTCTGAGTATTGCACTGGAGCCCAGAGAAACCAAAGCACAAGAAAGAATTCAAGGTACTAAAGAGCTGAACAGAAGATTCCAAAGGGCAGCACGGGATGATAGAGCAAAATATTACTATGAAATGTGCAAGCAGCTGAAGTTGGAAAATCAAAAGGTCTGAACTCATTCAGCATTTCTTAAGCTCAAGGAACTGAAGAACAAATTCAAACCTCAAGTTGCTATAATCAAGGATACTTTAGGCAGAATATTAAATTATCCAGGAAGTATTAAAAGAAGATGGAAGGAATATACTGAGCCACTGTATCAAAAGGAACTGGCAGACACAGAAGAATTTAATGAAATCACTTATGAGCAAGAGCCTATGGTGATAAAGGAAGAAATGCAAGCTGCTTTGAAGGAACTAGCAAAAAATAAGGCCCCAGGAATAGATGGTATACCAATTGATATATTTCAGCTCACACATGCTGCTCTGGACGTGCTCACCAAGTTGTGCCAATAAATCAGAGGAACAAGCACTTGGCCAACTGACTGGAAGAGATCACCTTGTTTATGTAATTAAAAAAATACGGTGTTCTAAAATACAAATACAAAGAATGAAATAGTGATCAGAACAGTATTCTGTTAACTATTTGTTTTTGTTGCTGTGTACCATCAAGTCAGAACTGAGCCATAGCTGACCCTCCATTAGCTTTTTAGGTAATATGTAACAAGAGAGGAAATCACCTATCTTTCTCCTGCAGAGCAGCTGGCGAATTTGAACCACATACCTTTGTTTTAACAGCTCAGTTTCTTAATAGTAAGCCACCGGATTTCTAATCTATTTTCAGGTAGGTCAAAATATATAAATATATGTATTCATTTATATAAAACATTTTTATTGGTAGAATGATATCTTAATTCATTCAGCTGATTAATGGTTAACTGTCAAGGAGAAATTTTGACGGGCCACCAGATTTGAAGGTGCTGTCAGAAGCTAACCAGTGGATAGGTGAAAAGCCTGATTTATTAACTAAAATGAGGTCTAAAACACATGTGAAAACAGATGCAGTTGAACCATCTGTTTGGATTTGATGACTAAACTCTTGTGATTCTTAAGTCTGTGGATAAAAGTTTACATTTTCTTCAGAATGAAATTATTGTGTGTACCTAACTTTAGCAGCACATCACAAGAGAATTAGATGGGATTTTTTTTGCATGAGTGAAATGAGGGGGATAAAGCAAATCATAGAGTGTAGCATAATGAAAACTGAAGGACAGGAATATAGTTAGGATTAGTTTTACTCATTTGTAGTTTCATATGAGACTGTGAAAAAGAAACAAAACAAAACAAAGCAAAAATCCAAAACAAATAAAGTCCTACATAATGGTACTTACAGAATGGTCAGAATGCAGATAGTTGGACCGGGTTAGGAAACTATATGAAATAGTGGTAGCTTTTTTTATTCGTTGTCACTCAATCATTCATTTGTATTTTTCTTTATGATATTAATTAAAACTGATTAATGATATTAGCTCCAATATTTCATCAGGTTATTACTAAATACTTTCCATTCTATTGTTGTTGTTGTTGTTGTTGTTATGTGCCATCAAGTTGCTTGCGACTCATAGCGACCCTATGTACAACAGCCCTAAACTCTGCTCTGCCCTGTGCCAATCGCACTGTCTCTGACACACCCATCCCGATTATCCCAGTCACTGAATCAATCCACCTCACAGAGGGCCTTCCTCTCCTGCGCCGTCCCTCCACCCTCCCAAGCATGATGTCCCTCTCTAAGGACCGGTCTCTCCTCACAACATGTCCAAAGTATGTTAGACGGAGCCTCAGAATCCTTGCCTCCAAGGACTTTCTATATATCCATCTATTCACTAGTCTCTGCTCCTCTTTCCTCTCCTTGCTTCCCATCTCCATGGTTGTTTCTGTGTGTAAATTTTCCTTAGCATTTTTAACCAACCCATCATTCATATTTTGTTGTACATTGTTAATTGTCATGGAGTTAGGTTTATTAAAAATTGCTTACCTAGCAATTGTTTGACTTTATCATGTGAATGGTCAGTTCTATGCGAATAGAATCTGTTATCCTATCCATAATTAGATTGGCTAATGTCACCAATACTTAAAAGGATTGGCTAGTCTGTCCATTAAATTGAACTCATCCAGCAGCAAAAGGGAAATCTTCTACCAGCAGAGAACCAGAGAATTCAATTACTCCTTCAGGACATCAGACAGACTAGGAGGTTTTATGTAAGCAGCAGTTACAGCAGCCACAAAAGAGAATCAGAGACCTGACATGAGATGAGCCTTTGGGACTCTACATCACCAAATCAAAGCTAAGGGCATTTGCCCAAGTCTGTTAGAGGACTGGGGGAAAGAGAGTAAATACATGCATGACTAAAAATTTTGTAACACTAGCCAAACCCATGAGGCTAAAAGATAAGGTGTCTGTGATTGCATTTCAGGAGCTGTCCTGACTGTATTTTGCTACAAACTTGAATTATAACCTTTTGACTTCTCCAACATGGTTCTGTGTGGTGTTTGAGCTACTACAATGGATTTTAGACCCATTAAAGTAGTAAGATTGTTGTTGGGATCAGTAGAAAGAGGTATAGGAATGTGGGGAGTATGTCTGACCTCAAAGGAATTGGCTTTTATGTTGTTCGTGCTCTTTACTTGGACAGTACCCCTTTGTGAAGTTGGTGAAGATCAGATACGGCCCTCTCTATGTGGCCCTTGCTCTTTTTACAATTGTAATACACATAATATCTGATCATGTATCCTTTGTAAGAGGTTATTAAACTCAGCTTGATTCCATGAACCTTGACTCTTTCTTATCTTTTTTGCTGATGCCTTTTGAGTAAACCATGTTCATAAAACTCAAGTTCAAATGTAATCTGTTGGTTAAATTATTTAGGTACAAAAATTATTGCTACTAGGAAACTTAAAGAGACCCTGATGGCAAGCCTATCATGGGTTGCAGAGAGATATTTTTTCAATCTGGAAGTCTAAGAGTAAAGTTAACTTTAAAGCTGCCACCTGCAAGATGAAGAGAGGTAAGCTTTGAAGCAGAGAATATCCTCTCTGTATGTTCTTATTTACTGTGTTAAATAACTGCTGCAATGACAGCAAAATGACTACCTAGAAAAACTTATTTTTAGTGTGCTTATATTGGCAATGGTAGATTGATGAAAATAAAATTGAGAATGAGGTATAGGACTTAAGTGTTCAACTTTTGATAAAAATCTGTTTTAAGGAAGAATATTATTTATACCCCATTCAAATTCTACTGAGATCAAGATGGTATGATTTGGATTCATGAAAAAACAAAAGAAAACAAAACAAAACCAATTTATGTGGAAACTGTACTGTGAGAGGAATCGATAGAATTATTTGATCAAAATAGCCTCTTAGTCACTCTGAACCTCAGTTTTCTTGCCATTATTAACTTCCTAGATTATGTTTCCAGGAAGAGCTAAGGGCATGCCTGCTGTTAGTAGAGCCATCTTTTGTGAAATAGGCTTTCTTGAAATCTAGGGGAAGGTTTACTCACCAATCCTTGCACCCATACATTCCTTTTTTCAATTAAATATTCCAGAACAGAGATTCAAGTGTATAATCAGGCCATGGAATTAGCCAAACTTCCCAAATGTCACTTATTATGGGAAATTTTGGCATAGAATTCCAATGACAAATATCTGGTAGCAAAGAATAACAATATCTGGATTGATTGTTTCCAACTTCAGAAAATACTGAGATTGGAAAAAAGAGATAGAAAAGCTTCATAGGCTAGTGAATACATTGGAAGAACATAGAAGTATCCAAAAATAGTCTTGTGGTAGAAAGAACTGTACGAACAAAACAAAGCAGCAGGCTATTTGAGATTATTGACTCAATAGATGTGTAGTCATTTGAAGAAAAGAAGAAGGTTGCCTTTTCCCAGTATGAGGCTTAAAGTTGTGGAGAATATGGATGATCTAAAAGTGTGAAGAAATTTCTCTACTCCGATGTTCTTCAATACTGTTTCCCAAACAAGCAGACTGATTAAAAAAATAGTGTCATATGATTACCTTAGTATGTGAAACTTAGCCATTTCTGTTTCACCGAGTATTTAAACATACAGGCTAAACAGGTCCAAGGTAGTAAAGATGAAAGAACTAGTGAAGGAGTTCAGAAGGACTACTGTTTTAGGAGGTAGAGAATAAAACAGTCTCAAATAGTTTATTTTATGCTTACATTTAATGGGCCTTTTGAACACACATTGTTGAAACTTAATGAATCAAATTGATAGACTTCATTCAGACACAGTATTTTAACTTTGATATAAGGAACTCTAATACCTCTTTTCTTGTGTTGGCGTTATATTGGGGTAATGTTGGACTCAGAATGTGCTACTAAGTACTCTACATTTTTTTAAGAAAATGAAAAGAATTTATTTTAAAGCTTTTTACGTGTTTTAAACAATATATTGGGTGTGTATTTCTTTAATGAAAAGTTTTTCCACTCTAAAACAATTTCTTTACCTATATATATTTATTCAGAGTTTTAGATCTTTTCTGGTTACTATCTGTTGTAGATTGTTTGCTTGGTTAATAACCTTTAAGAACAGACTTTATAAGGTTTGTATTTTTTTGTTATTTATCACTATGCATCTATTTTTCATTAAACTATTGGTTAACTGGTGCTTAGACAAAAAACAAGTGGGGGTGTTATCTTAACCTATTAGTCATATTCAACTAGATGGCACATAACAACAACAGCAAATCTTTGTAATCTTGTTCTGTTTGGAAACATGAAATCCATACTTATGCTGTTTACAACTCTGCCTTAGCATTTTCTTGTTAATGGTGTGGTACCTGAAGATCAGGAAGAAGTGAAAGCTTAGGGTCTTCTCCTACTTTTTTAAAACCTGTACATGGATTTCTCGGCTCTCTAGTGCCTATGAGAACTTTGAAAAATTCTTATCCTCACATGTCTCTCTTTTCCTAACCTTCTTCTTGCAAGGCTTCTCCATCTGATTTCATATCCCGAGAGTTACTGACATATTAGACAGAGCCCATTGCAGCAGTCACTATGTCAATCCACCTGATGGAGGATCTTCCTGTCCTTCTCCTACCCTCTGCCTTTCTGAGCATCATGCCCCTACTACCAACGTGTTCGAAGTATATGAGGTAAAACTTTGTCATCTTTGCCTCCAAAGAGTACTTTGGCTGCACTTTTTCTAAGATATTTGTTTGTTCTTTTGGCAGTCCGTAAGATGTTCAGTACTCCTTTCCAACACCATAGCTCAAAGGCATCAATTCTTCCATCATCTTTATTCATTGAGTCTGACATGGTTGTCGAATCATTATTTTTCATATTCATGCCACAGGATGAACTAAAAGCAAGTATAATTTTAATGTTTGTCTAATTTTTGTTTTATCTCTTCTTGTACTGAATGCACTAAGGTGAAAAGATAAATTATTTTTCCTATAAATAATCTGTTGGTGCTCCTGAGGTGAAAGAAATAAATTTTTCTAAAAATAATTTATTCCTGTAAGGAAGTAGTAGAAGGGTTTTTTATCTTCTGGCCAGATTATTTCCTGTACATATTATTACTAGTTCCTTGAGACACCATTCAGTTTTTTATATGCAAGCCCTATACTCCTTTTTTCTAATCTAGCGCTCATGTTTAACAGATTGTCTGAGAATGAGTAGAAGATATATAAATCTAGTGAATACATTTGATGATTGCTGTCAAAACAACTGTAGGGAGGTGGCAACATCTGACCTTCACTAATTTCACAAGAAGTAAAAATCTTCATCTACAACATCAGTTATGCAAATCTGACTCATATGTGCTCATGCCTGTTTCCCGCACTCTCTATTCCTCCTTCTGTCAATTCTAAACCCAATTATCCTTCCTAGTTTCTTGCCATTTAGTACTGGGTAACTAATCTGCTGCAATGGCTACCCAAAATTAGTAGATGGTGAGATTATGAAATTCAATAGTGAAGTAAATAGGTTATGATCCAGTCTGGAATAATTTAGGATAATATTTCTCGTCAGAATAATTTCGCATGCCTTTTTGGAGACTTTCTGGTCCTAACATTCTATAAGCCATGTCCCTTGGCTTTGGGCCAGTGGCATAAAATTATTTCGGTGCTACCACTCTGGCTGTACTTTCTCTAAAACATGTCTGTCCTTTTGCAGTCCATGAGATTACTGTTCTCCAACACCAGAACATAAAGGCATTGACTCTTCTTCTGTTATCCTTACCTTATCCAATTGTCCAGCTCTCAGATACATAGGATATGACTGGAAACAAGAAACAAATAAAAATAATTTAAAAAATAAATAAAAACCAAACAAAAAACCCAAAAGCTTGAATCAGGCAGACCTTAGTCTTCAAACTGACAATATTGCTCTTCTGAACTTTGAAGAGGTCCCTGATAGCAAACTTTCTTATTGCAATACATCTTTCTGTTATGTCTGTGAAAGGACTCTTTAGAGAAGCTCAATATCAGCTGTCAAAGCTAGGCCAGAGGCAGTGTGTGGGTCAGACCATCAATTACTTATGTGCAAGTTCAAGTTGAGCCAAAGAAAATTAAAATAAGTCCATGAAAATTAAGATATGATCTTGAATCTACTCGATCTAAATTTCAAGATAATATTAAGAATATACACACCCATGTTTATTGCAGCTTTGTTCACAATAACAAGGAGTAGGAAACAACCTAAGTGCCCATCAACAAACGAATGGCTAGAGAAGCTGTGGTATATTCGCACAATGGAATACTATGCTGCATTGAAAAACAAGGAACTCATGCAATATTATTCAAAATGGTTGACTCTGGAGAACATTATGTTGAGTGAAATATCCCAGTCACAAAAGGACAAATATTGCATGATGCCACTGTTGTAGAATGGGACTAACCTCGGGGTTGGGGAGAGACTGAGTAAGATGGGTTCAATAATGTATACTGCACTGAAACAGAGGAGGGAGAAAACTGTTTAAAAGAGATATGTGACTAGGTATTTCTGTCATCACAGGAGTCTAGAGTGATGGCTACATGGTGGAGGGGACCTGGGGGAGGGTTTGTAAAACAATGAAAGAATCTTTTCTTTTACCTTTCCATAATTTTTGACTCATGTACTTTTAACTTGTTAGTTAAATTTGTGTCTTCTAGGTCGCAACACCCCCATGATATATCTTCAAGGATATGAACATGTACTGCTAAGCACAGTTAATAACAGTGCATCTAAATTCCAAAATCAATCTCCACAATAGTCTATGTGTTTCCTACTGCCAAAGGGGCCCTTTAGAGTAGTGAGAGAAGATCTTCACCCTGAAACCCACAGCGTCCCTTTTCAGCAGGAAGTAGCTAAGAGAATACGCCATCCCCTTTTCCTTATGACTCAGGGTGAAGTCTCTCTCAGGGAGGAGTGATAGGGAATGGCAAAGGACACACTGACAAAGGAGATTAATTAGAACTGACTTTGACAAGCACTGTGGCAATTGGACAATTAAAACAGACATTTGGAGGGTGGGGGAAGAAGAACAAACTGGGGAGGAGGGTAGAGAGAACGGTGCAGCAATGAAGGAATGAAAACCCAAAATTCCTGTAAATGTTCATTAAAACTAATAAAATTTAATAATAATGAAAAAAAGAATATGTGTAAAGCATTAAATACCAATGATCAGATAAGATAAAAGATATCAAGCATATCATATGTGAAGAAAGCAAAAAGGTCATTACAAAAAGGAAAAATTAATAAAAAACACAAAACACAAAATGCATGTCAGAAAAGACTGGCATAGATAAGTCAAAAAAAGGAGAAAACATGCCAAACTAAAGGGATGAAAGATTTCAGAGGGCAACTCAAGGTAACAAAACAAGTTATTGTAATGGAAAGTGCACAGAGCTGGATTTGGAGAATAAAAGTGGAAGAAATCTCACTGTATTTCTCAAGTTGAGAAAAATGAAAAACAAACTTAAGCCTCAGGTAAAAATTTTGAAAGATGCTATGGTCAATATATTGTATGAACCAGAGAGCATCAAAACTAGATAAGAGAAACAGACAGAATCATTATACCAGAATGAACTGACTGACACTGAACAATTTCAGGAAGTACCACATGAGCAAGAGCCAATGGTAATGGAGGAAGTAGAAGCTGTACTGAAGCATTTGCCAAAAATGTCTCCTGGAAATAATGGGTTACTAATTGACTTATTTCAATTAACAGATACATCCCTGGATGTGCTCATCAGTCTATGCCAGGAACTTTGGTGGACAGGTGTCTGGCCAATGGATTGGAAGAGGACCATATTTGTTACCATTCCCAAGAAAGGTAAACCAACAGAAGGTGAAAACTTTTGAACAGCATCATTAATATCACATGCAAGAAAAATACTGCTGAAGACAATTCAAAACCAGCTAAAACAGTACATAAATGGTAACTGTCAAAAGTTCAAGCAGGATATAGAAGAGGTTGTGGCACTGGGGCCATCATTGTTGCCAGATCAATCCTGACTGAAAGTAAAGAACACCAAAAGAATGCCTATTTTTGCTATATTGACTATGCAAAGTCATTTGACTGTGTGGATCAAAAAGTTATGGCTAACATTGAGAAAAATGGCAAGCCCAGAGCACTTATTTGTGCTCATGTAAAACCCAGACCTAGACCAAGAGGATGTTGTGCAAACAAAGAAAGGGAATCCTATATGGCTTAAAATTAGGAAAGTAGTATGTTAAGGTTGTATTGTCTTTCCATATCTATTTAATTGACTGACCGGCAGGATGGCTGGCATCTCTATGGCA